>NC_068418.1:21232702-21546933 GCF_023724105.1 Carassius gibelio
GCCACCATCATGCAGAGTTTACCTCAAATCTTGTTCTTGGCAACTGACATGATATGAAATGCCTCAAAAACAAGGAATAGTAGTGATAAGCTAACAGATGTTTAGATTTGGATAGTCCACATACTAGAGCTTTACCTAGACTCTGTTTGAAGTCCATTCATGGATGGTCAACAAAGATAATGATGTTCCACACTGTTTTCGCAATAACTACAAATTACTGGAGTTAAAGCCCTTCGTACACATCCAGACCTTGACATCTAACCTCTGCTTGAGTGGAAAAAACAACTGTACAGAAAAAAACACTCACCTCCAGCCACAGCCAGGCCAAGTGCAGGCAAATGGTTTCTCACCAGTGTGTCTCCTCAGGTGCGCCTTTAGATGGCTACTTTTGGTGTACATCTTGGCACAGCCAGGGAAAGTACACTTGTGCATTTTAATAAGATCAGCCACCGAGCTCTTCTGGAATTTGTGACACCCAACTACAAGCCCTGTTCCCTGGCCATCAACTGTTCCGTTCTCCCCTAGACCTAAGGGCTTAGCGGCAATGGGAACTGGGGCAATTCGGACAAATTTGTTGGAAGAGCTGTTAAGGCTTGCCGGGGGGATCACCTGAGGAACCAGGGCGAAGGTTTGACCCTGGATGTTGACGAGGAGCTGGGTTATTTTGATGTCTGAGGCAGGTTGTGCTGTTGGTGTCGAGGGGGCAGTTTTAGGGCTCAGTTCCTGTTTCACTTGAATGGGCTGGAGCTGTAATATCACGGGCATGCTTGGACTCTCCACCATCACTACCTTCTCAGAAGAGTCCTCCTTTTTCAATGTGTTCTGAGGATTTGTAAAGGCCTCTTCTGCAGACTGTGCACTTTTGGGATCAGAGTTGCTGTCAGCTATGTCACTTGAGACAGGCACTGTTTGGTCTAAGCTTTGAGCCCAAGGTTCTGATGTAGGTCCTTGGATGCTCTCACAGGTCACTAGACCCTCTCCAGCTTCCTCTTTTAAGGCTACCACTTCCATGTTCTCCTCCAGGAACTCCTCAATCTCTTCCAGAGTGGGCTGAAACAGTTGCCCTTCATGCTCCTCCAAATCTCCAGGGAAAACAGGGAACTCAAAGCACTCTTCTTTGGTGGTGCGGTCCCGTCGTGACTCCCAAGCCAGACCCATGGGAAGAACAGGAGGGACCATGGGAGACATGGAGGTGCAGGATGGCGAGTTTTGGCTCACAGTTAGGGACTGAGAGTGAAGGAAGTCAAGGAGGCCATCTTGACTGTCTCCACTTGAGTTACTCCCACAACTAGAACCCAAGACCTGAGACTCAGGGCTGGAACAGGAACATGGGCTAGATGAGTCACTCAGGTTATCCTCCGAGAATGGTGATGGAAGCATATGGTACACCCCCTCGTCTGTCACCATATCCGATGGGTTGTGGGCTGGCAGCAAACAAGTGTAAGTAAAGAAAGTCTCTTCATCAAGCAGCAAGTGATCCACCATTCCTGGCTACTGCCTGTCCAAAGTGCAGTGACCACTTGTACAGTTCGCTGCTATGAATGATTCAGGTTTTCAGTCTATAAAAAAACTACAAACAAATTCAGGATTAGCAAAATTGTTACAATTCATAGATGCATTGCATGACATTCAAAGTGATTTACAGTACAACAGTTTTAATGGCCGTCCAACTAAAGCAATCTTGAGAACAGACTTTTGATGAAGATCTCAGTCAGTAAAACAATTTGTAAAAGGCTTTGGTCCTACTGAATTCATAGCAGTCAAGCTTTAGAAAAGGGACTAACATACCTACAGTAGATAGCTTGACTTCATTCAGCATGTCTTATATACATGGTAATCAGACTACAATTAGCCTTGGCAGTTTAAACACACACACACAACGAAAGACAGAGGCAAGTGCAATTTGCATTTAATCGTTTAAATATTCAATGACTTTGCAAAAACCAGCAGAGTATTGCTATGCTTGTAAACAAACTTGATGCTAGGCTGAATTATGATTCAATGAGTCTTTTCCACTCCACAAGAACATTTAAAACCCAAGAAGAACCTAGAGGCTAAGCTATCATCAACTCCTGCCTTGTGGATGTGTGAAGCACTGGAAACAATTTACTGTAATAGCTGTATACGTCAACTCTAAAATAAGATGTGAACATTTTACTCCCTCACTACAAGTCTTGCTATAAGCTAAACCATTTAGACAAGATAGCATTGTCTGCACACAGCGGGTCTCAGTTTATTGTGTTCGATTAGAAACAGATGATAATTGGAAACCAAAACTCTAGCCAAAGGAGCACATAAAATGGCATTGTTATGTGTGAGACAGCTCACCATTTAATCAATAAATTATGTTCAATAGTGTTTTCTCCTTTTTTGGTATGTGTTGTACTTGATACATAAAAAATATGTTTGGTTTTCTCTCTGAGGTGTTTTTCTTGATAACATGAAGGACTTACTGTAGTGCTGCTATCTGCATATCAGACATTCAAGAAGGCAACATTGTTCATTTCTGGGAATTTGACCACCAAAGCCTAACTTCAATACTGCAGCTAGTAATTTCATTATAGCATTCCTTGGACCATGCACTGAAGAGAAAAAAAAGGATTCTGCAGCTACAGCATTGTAATAACCACTCCAACAGATATTTTACACACATAATCATATAAGAATTAGAATAAGTATACAGGGGGACTGGGGTTAGTTGTCACACTTCTGACGCCACTGAATACTTTTGTACAGACACAAACCTTAGCATTGGCTACAGAAAAAAAAAGATACAGCTCATTAAACACGTGACATGTTGAGCCAGTAATGTGTCATGTTGTCACACTAAATGGAGAAGACAAATGTGAATGTAAATGGTAGTGAACAACTTTGTTACTAAGTGACAACTAGACCCAATCTCTTTTTTCTCTTAGTAAAAAAAATAAAAGTATATTACAACCTTAAAACCTACAGTAGAGTTCTAAGTCTATAGAACTGTCTTTAGGTTTCCTCACAGTCGGTTTAAGTATTTATTTAATCAATACTGGAAACTTTGATTGGTGTTTAATCGCGGCGGTGATTCTAGCGCCCCCTGTCTGCTGCAGAATGACCGAGAATAACCCTGACATCTACAGGCAGTGTCAACACCCACATGTGTTCACTGCAAACTCAGGAGACATTGTTTTCACCCTTAGACACCTTAAAATCATTTTAAATCTCCCTTTAATTACTTATTATTACACTTCCTCTCTGTGGCCCCATATAGCTTGTCCTAATAACTTTCTGCCATCTGTAATAAAGTTTTCAAAATAAATTTTCTTCAGTCGTTTTTAAAAGTGGTCGATGAATGCAATGACCAAAACTCGAGGCAGTTTTTACCTAAATTATCATTTATTTATTTTTAAGAATCTTACAAAATATTAATTACTAAAAATGTGTTCTATTATCATTGCTATAAATTATTATTTCGAAAAATGTAATATATTTTGTTTACCCAGCCCTGTTTACCCACTAAAGCTCTTGATCTCCCTGTTCCTTATATAGTTCAACTGTAGAAATGGAGAGTTAATCCTGGCTATTCTGCATTTTAGTTATTATTATTGTTATTCTACATTACGCGCCTCACGTTTCGACGCAGCACAGAGTTGCACGCAGTTTCCGCGCATGCCACGCGACTACTCGACGCGCAAATGAATACATAAAAAAAAGCAAACTTACCTTTCTAAATCACTCGCATTATTCCTTGGTGTTTAAAGTACGAGTACGATCCGTTTCACTTTGCTGAAGAATGATTCATTAGCCGTTAAATGTGCCCTTGAGACATGAAGCGTCTCGTGGCAGATCATGCTCTCGTCTCTGTAGTATTAAGCTGCTTTAAGAGTAGATTTGGGGAAGACTGCTGAAGGCTCGTCTGCTCCACACGCTGGGATTGGTGGAGCCGTCGATGGAGGCAGGACTCTTGCCTTTTGTCGTCAATGAACAGCCTTTACTGAAGTACACAGTTGCTTCTGTCAACTGAGGGATCTTTAACTCTTGCAGCGGTGCTTTAATAGCAGCGAGTCTGGCAAAAGAAAGTTGATAAACTGCAGAAACTGAGCTCAAAGTGCAAAAGCTGTCATTAAAGTGAAGATCATTAAGGAAGTGGGTATTTTATTTCACATTTTAATAACAGCACTACAATACAATAAACTCATCTCAAATGGTGTTGCGAGATTAAACTGAAAAGATTACTGCTGGCAATTTAATATGGGATTAAAGTACTGACCTCATAAAGACCAATGGCTTACCACATTTAAATGTGATAACATGTTAATGACTGCTCTATGCATGCTTTTCTATTGATGAATAGACTATGAGTTCCCAAAAAATATGTATGCACCTTTGCTTAGCTTTACTTAAAAGAAGCCTATGGGAGGGAAGACTTTGAGCCAGCCTTTGTTTTTCTTTTCTTCTTTTCTTTTTTCTTTTTTGCAACCTTTCCAGGGTGTGTCCCAAAGATCATGGCAGAACAAAACAAGGCTTTCACATTTATGTCAAACAAGTCCATTCAGTACAATATGTCATCTGAACAGATTTTGGGAAATTTAGCATTACATCACTTGCTCAGGAATGGAGCGTCTGCAGTGAATGGGTGCCATCAGAATGAGACTCCAAACATCTGATTAAAATACATAATATCTACAAGTAATTCAGTCCATCAATTAACACCCTGCGAAGAGAAAAACTGACTGTTTGTAAGAAACAGATATATCAAGAGATTTTAAGTGTGCCTCATATCTTATCTGGAAGCAACAGTTTTAATAGTTTTTTCAAGTTAAAATAATGAATTTGTTTCTCACAAACATGCAGGTTTTTGATTTTATGACATGTTAATTGATAGTACATTGAGGATTACTTGGGAAATATTGTGTAGTTTTTAATCAGTGTTTGGACTCTCATTTTGACGGCACCCATTCACTGCAGAGGATTCATTGGTGAGCAAGTGAAGTAATGCTATATTTCTACAAATGTGTTCTGATGAAGAACCAAACAGCCACATTATAGTAACAGATATATCGACATATCGTTAAGGATCGTCTTGAAAGCAGTTTACACACGAGGTGTTGTTGTTTTCCACTGGTGCTTGTATGAAGTCACACTGTGTATTTTTAGTCGTTCTCAGCTCTCTCACTTCTTCATTGCTTACTGATAATGTGTCTCGAAGCTCTACAGTGAGCAGTTTGATACTTGTACTGGGGTGAAGAGGGCACAGTTACGATGCCAGTGGGTGATTAAGTAATGACAGAGGGCAAACACAGACCTGTCAGCTGAAGAGAGTTCATCTGTGTGTGCATGGCTGACACTGTGACCGCAAAATATTTCTGATCTTGAAAGAAATTTTTTAGTCAGAGCTATTTCTAAGATATTATGAACAGTAGTTTTGTTTCTGATACTGCCCGAAAAAAAGTATCTAATTGCACATGTGTTGTATTGTAAGTATTAGTAGTAGTAGTAGTAGTAAATGGTAATACTGCACACCCGTTAATTTAGCATATGTTTCTATCCAAAGCCACCCACAAATGAAGACAAAACACAAAACTATTTATCATAAACAAACTAACAGTACAGCAATTCCAATTTTGAGTAGTGGCACTTCATAGAGCAGAAATTCCCAGGGCTTCGTGGGCCAAAGTTGCCTTTTGATGACCTTTAATTTGGCCTGCCACACTATACAAAAAGATTGGGGGGGAATAGAGAGGGGGAAATGGCACTGAAACATTTCTTCATTTCACAAAAACGCAATGGTGCGGATAAAAATCTTATATTGTTTTGTTGTTGTTGTTGTTTTTTATTTCAAAGGAAAAATAATAATAAAAACAATATGTAAATTAGCTTAAATTAAAAAAAGCTTTATATATATATATATATATATATATATATATATATATATATATATATATATATATATATATATATATATAATATCCAACTGTATAACTATAGTTGGATATTATGTCAAATTTACTTTTGGCTCACAGCCCCTTATTCAAGTTTGATTTCTGGCAGGATTTTCTAAATTGGCTCCATAGAAATTGTCAAATTACAATAATAAGTAAATAAATAAATGATTAACCAACTAACCATGAAAACAAACAAACAAAAAAAACAGCTTTGGACCGATATTTATTATGAAATTATATAATATTATTTGAACATTTATAGTATTTTCCAGATCATATTTTAACTATTTTACATTTTATTTTAGTAAAATAATACCAAATATTTTCTTTTTGTAATAACACTTACTACTTTTTCCCCACAATATAAATAATTCTGAAAATACATAGCTTTATCATTATCTCTATTTTTGAGGGTTTAATCGAGAAACCTGAAAATCCAAGGTGCACAGATCTTTTCCTCAAACTCTTATGACCTCTATAGAGATGCATAAAACACAATACCTGCACCGACTGTTTGAAGAACCAGGAAGGACGAAGGAGACTGAATCCGTCAGCTGAAGAGACATCAGGAGACAACTGTCATCAAGAAAGACATGAAAGTCTTCCAGTCCTTGTGACTCTTAGTCTGAGTCTGATAACAGACTGTTACAGTTCCTGACAAAAGGAGACAACATGCTAACAAACATAAAAATGCCATTGGATTAGCTGATTTATTTATTATTAACTTAATTTTGAAGCAACTACTAAGAGTACAATCTGTCAGTGAAACTCATCATGGACATACAGTACTATACACTATAACAAACATTCTTCCATCTTGGAAACATTGCCAAGTTACGCAACATACAACCAGTATTTCTCATGCATTCATAACCTCAAGACTGGACTATTGTAATACACTGTTAGGTGTTTGTCCTGCATCTTCAATAAACAGGTCAAGTCCTTACCAGGTCAAGAAAACATGATCATATTACCCCAATTTCACAGTCTCTGCACTGGCTACCTATTAAGCTCTGTAGCAGTTACAAAATATTACTACTTACCTATAAGGCCCTAAATGGTTTAGCTCCTGCGTACCTAACTAGCCTTCTATCACACTACAATCCATCACGTTCCCTAAGGTCACAAAACGCTGGACTTTTGGTAGTTCCTAGGAAAGCAGAGTCCACTAAAGGAGGTAGAGCTTTTTCACATTTGGCTCCCAAACTCTGGAATAGCCTTCCTGATAATGTTCGGGGTTCAGACACACTCTCTCTGTTTAAATCTAGGTTAAAAACACATCTCTTTAGTCAAGCATTCACATAATGTATCTCATAACCTTGTACTTCAGTTACATCTGATCAAATGCACATTATTATTCTTTTGATTAGGTTGAACACATGTTTTTCTCCTTAGTTGGAACAACAGCTATTCAAATTTTTCTCTATTACCTTCTCTGTTTCAGGTAACTAGGAATTACACAAGTTTCTGTCTGGATGCAGCCCTTACTGAGATGACCGAACACCTGAGAAGAGATGATGCCATCACCCCAGAGGACCTCAGATGATGCCAACACTCACACAACATACAAAACTACCACATTTTGCTATAATGGACATCTTGAGATAGTCACCATTGATAAGCTATTACTAAATATAATGTAGAAACAAAAAAAAAATTGTAAAGCTGCTTAGCAAGGGTTTGCATCGTGAAGAGCGCTATACAAATAAACTAGAACTGAACTGAAATGAATTAACATACTCTTTAAAATAATGCTTCTTTTTTTATTATTG
Organism: Carassius gibelio; assembly: GCF_023724105.1. NCBI lineage: Eukaryota > Metazoa > Chordata > Actinopteri > Cypriniformes > Cyprinidae > Carassius > Carassius gibelio. The sequence continues at coordinate 21,240,396 of NC_068418.1, forward strand.
GATGCTATATATAAGAGAACCTTATGAAGTTCAGTGGTTACAGAACAGATGGAGAAGAAACCCAGATGGGCCTCTTCTGGTAACAGATGATGCCTGGAACCAATAAACTGACCCAAAGAAGCCTATAGCAGAGCAAGAAGAACAAGTATAATCAACAAAGAACATTATATATACAGTGAAAAAGGGTTCTAAGGTGCTGCAAAGAACCATTTTAGAACATTTACAGAGACAGAGACTGGAGAAAAGCCAGTCGCCAGACAAGAAAAGACCAAAATGTTACATAAGATGTTTTCTGAGCACTAATGCTGCCTGAAATCACCACATGGCTCATCCTTTTTTTAACTTCCTCTCGTTTACTACGTGTGTTAAGCAGCTAAGAGTGTTTCTGTATCTGCTTTAGAGGATTACTGTACAGCCTTTCACCCACTTCCTATGATAGCAGGCAGGTCTGTGTGTCCAGGTGATGTGAGATTAAACAAATATACTATCCTGTCATTTTTTTTCGATGAAACAAGCACTTTAATAAAAAAAAGGAGTTATTTAAAACTCAAAGAAGGCAAGATCACTCCTTTTATGTCTATAATTTGATGTATTTTCTATTAAAACCGAATATACTGCCGTTTTGCTCCACAAAGTGACTATAATACATCTTTAAAATTCAAAAAGTGTCTATAAAATCTGATGTCTATCAGGCCTCAGATTTTCAAATAAGGAAAAAAAGGAGAAATGAACACCTTTATGACAAGTGTTGATGACTGTGCGTTTGTATCTTAACACTTAAAGGGGAACAGAGGCGAGAGTTTTTACCACAGTTGACTGCAGAACACACCACTATCCCCCAGGTCAGGATACTTAAATCTTTGTCCCTCACTTTTCAGCAGAAAAATAACACACCCAGAGTTCAAGGGGCACCTGCACTCTGATTGTCCTCAAGGTCGTTTTAGCCACAGTGTGGTCAACAAGTAAACCTACACTGAATGAAAATCACTGTTTTCCTTCTGCGGTCAAGGTTCAAAAAATATATTCACAGAGGGCAGTGCTGTTTTTGTCCCAAAATACATAACAACGACTTTAATTATAGTAAATAACATAATATAATAATAATAATAATAATAATAATAATTATTATTATTATTATTATTATTATCAACATCAAAATAATAAATGAAAATAAATAATAATTATTATTATTACCTCTACTACTACTACTACTACTGTTGTTTTATGCTATTATTGCTGTTGTTAATTATGATAAATATTTAAATACAACAATAAAAATAATAATAATTATTATTATTATTACTTTATTAATTATTACTAATATTATTGCATTGTTACTGTTAAGATTATCATCATGATTATTGCTATTTTAGGTAAGTAGTAATAGATTTGATAATTACAAAGTGGACATACATTATTAACCACAACAACTATATTAATAAATAATAGTAACATTATGATATATATATTATTGGTGGTGTTAATACCAGAAAACAACAGTATTGTTGTTGTTGTTGTTGTATTAATAAAAATAATAATAACAATAATTGTATTTTATTATGTTGTTGTAGTTGTTAATTATGATAACAGATCTTTAAATACAACAATAACAAGAATAATATTGTTGTCGATGTATCCAATAATGTGATAACTTAATTTGAACTATCTGTTCAGAAACAGTCAACAAAACATTCTTGTTCTCTGTAATGGTTACAATGACATGGTGAACCATTGAATCCCTCAGTCAGTAACCCTTGAACCGTCAAACACCTGTCATGGGTTAAAGCTCTTTTACGTCAGAGTCATATCAGCAACAAAAACAAGCCAGCAACTGAACCATTATCAACTGACAAACACATCTCTAATTTTGTCAAATTGTTCATATTTTTATCACTTTTGTTAATAGTCCATAAATAATAGAGTGTATTTTAAAAAAGGCACAATTTGCTGGGTGGAAGCACAATTTGAGTCCAAAAGGTACTTATTATGTAAATGTCACTAGTAGGGTATCATTAAGAAAGGATAAAACTTTCGTGTGGTTGAATTCTGGGTCAAAATAAAGTATTTAAGTCTTTCACATACCTATAAATACCAGTAACCTGGACATGTTAATTTCCTCCCCCAGTGATGGGTGGGACGGAGGCCTGGCGTCTCGAGACACTAAACTCTTACTGAACTTCATGCAGGTCAGACCACCAGAGGATAACCGGACAGAACCAGCTCAGAATACTGAATGAGAAAACACACAAAAGACTCAGCAATTCAAAAGATTCAAAAGAAAAAACAAAAACGATCCTTTGTAATGAAATATTAAACTGTGAACATCATTAAAATGAAAGAGAAAAGTCTTAACTGGTTTTATATGGTCTCCTAGCCAGCTGTTAACCTGCTAATATACCCATGTTACCAGCTAAAAAGTGTCCAAAACTCCTCTAAAATCAGCCAACAGAGCAGATTGTAGAATTTTAGACCAGAATTTTAAATAATAATAATAAAAAAGAGAATTCAAAGAATGCTTTTGGTCTCATTAAAACAGTAATTATCATGTTTCATAATTTGGTCATCGTTTAGTCTTTTAGGTTTCTGCAGGTAAATTTAAGATTTTTTTAAAGATCTTTTTAAGACCAAGTAAAGAATATGCAAGGAATAAATTGAAGGAACACAATTGGTTAATAATGTTCTCTAAATAACCATGAAGCACAAACTGTATCAGCAACACTTGAAAATACAATTACTTTTTTGGAAATAATTAAAAAAGATTTTTTTGTGCAAATGTCTAAAATGTCTTAAATCAATATGCATTTACTTGATAACAAGTCTTGTTTTCTAATACTGTACAGGTGCATCTCAATAAATTTGAATTTCAAGGAAAAGTTTTGAATTTTGAAACTCGTCTATTAAATAAGTTCAGTGCACACAGACTGAAGTAGTTTAAGTCTTTGGTTCTTTTAATTGTGATGATTTTGGCTCACCTTTAAATTATCTCAACAAATTAGAATACTTCATAAGACCAATAAAAAAAATAATAAAAAAACCTTCTGGAAAGTATATTAATTTACTGTACATGTACTAAATACTTGGTAGGGTTTCCTTTTGCTTTAATTACTGCCTCAATTCAGCGTGGCATGGAGGTGATCAGTTTGTGGAACTGCTGAGGTGGTATGGAAGCCCAGGTTTCTTTGACAGGGGCCTTCAGCTCATCTACATTTTTTGGTCTCTTGTTTCTCATTTTCCTCTTGACAATATACCCCCATAGATTCTCTCTGGGGTTCAGGTCTGGTGAGTTTGCTGGCCAGTCAAACACACTAACACCATGGTCATTTTACCAACTTTTGGTGCTTTAGGCAGTGTGGGCAGGTGCCAAATCCTGCTGGAAAATGAAATCAGCATCTTCAAAAAGAAGGAAGCATGAAGTGCTTGGTAAATTGGTGCAGTGACTTTAGTTTTCAAAAAACACAATAGACCAACACCAGCAGATGACATCATCACAGACTGTGGAAACTTAACACTGGACTTCAAGCAACTTGGGCTATGATCTTCTCCACCCTTCCTCCAGACTACAGGACCTTGGTTTCCAAATGAAATACAAAACTTGCTCTCATCTGAAAAGAGGACTTTGGATCAATGGGCAACAGTCCAGTTCTTCTTCTTCTTAGCCCAGGTAAGACGCCTCTGATGTTGTCTGTCGTTCAGGAGTGGCTTAACAAGAGGAATACGACAACTGTAGCCAAATTCCTTGACACGTCTGTGTGTGGTGGCTCTTGATGCCTTGAGCCCAGCCTCCAGTCCATTCCTTGTGAAGTTCACTCAAATTTTGAAGGTTCACCTTTGCAGGTGTTTTGAGTTGATTGGCATGTCACCAAATTCTAATGTATTGAGGGAATTGGTGGGTTTTTGTTTAATGTGAGCCAAAATCATCACAATTAAAAGAACCAAAGACTTAAACTACTTCAGTCTGTGTGCATTCAATTTATTTAATAAATGAGTTACACAGTTTGAGTTGAATTACTTAAAAGAACATTTCCATGATATTCTAATTTATTGAGATGCACCTGTATGAAAATCGAGTCTATAAATAAAACAAGAACAATTGGATCTGGAAAATCAACTTATAGTAAATCAAAGGAAGAAAACAAGTTTAGCAAGTCATACCTCACTGCCAGATACCTGTTCTTGTTTCAAGCATAAACCTTTGTTCAGTTTCTTTCTCTTTATTTTCCATCTCAAGTAAATGTATCTTCACTTAAGGACGTTTAGATATTTGGATAACTTTAAAAAAACTGTACTGAGAAAGAAAAGTATATTTTTTTTTTCCATGTAAAGCTTTTTAATAAGGCATTTTAATACACAAAAAAACTTGCTCATGTCACTCAAACATTGTCTGACTTTTCTGATATTTTGCAGATTGTCCAGGCGGCTCTTTTCCAGATAACAATAAAATAGATGGTGCCAAACTGTCAAACTCCAAAACATGCAAAAACGTGTCATAAAAGAACTAAAGAATTATTCTCGATGTCTTCTGAATCAACGCCAGTGGAAGATTAATCAAAAGTCAATGTAAAAAAAATATTCACCTTTTCAACGTAGCTCACTTTTAAGTCTGCAAACACAAACATTTTATTAGGAATAGCACACGTCCTAACATCTTTATCACTTCAGATCCTGTGAAACATAATAAGGGCCTGTACGACGCTGAGCTTCAGCAGGGCTTGAGAAGACAGCGGGCTGATGGGAACACCCTCCATGAAAGCCAAGGCCCACAGCGAGGCTGAACCAGAGAAACGACCTGCTGTTAAAGCAGCATGCTAATGACACGGGGGGAAGCTAGAATTGTTTTAATATTCACTTCCAGACATCCTGTTGTTCCACACTTAATAATATCACCTTGTTGTTGCTCATGCTGGGTGCAAAGCTCAAACCCTATGAAGCTGATTAAAGGTGATGGGGTAATTTTTTTCATGTTAAGATATCTTTCAATTTTTAGCAGAGATAGCAAGCCTTTACCTGTTCACCCCGGCTGCTTAAAAAAAAACAATTTCTGCATGTAAACATAGCTGTGAATTCTGATAAAAAAGACAATTTTGTAAAATTAGATACATAATTCCAGGACTGTATGCACTAGCCGATCAATGTATATTCACAGTGTCAGAAGGCTGAGAGAGTAGAAATTAAAGCATCCATCTGCCTTCTCTGCAGCCTCGGCTCAACACTTACAAAGCACATCAAGTGCAATTATGTAAATTATATGGAACTAGTGCAACTCTCAATTTCAGTGCAATTCTCTTGGGCTGTAGGCTGTACACTTATTACTTACTGTAGCACTAAATTGCCTTTCCCCCCCCTATAGTAAACTGCATTTACAATATATCTGTTCATGTTTGTCCACCTTGTTGACTCATACATTGTTGACTCAATCAAATATCAGTACTGATATAAGTACTGCCTAATAATGACAGTATGGTTTAGAATTGCTTTAAGTAAAAACATCTGCATAAATATGATCTTGATAATAAAAAAGTCTAGAAAAAAAAATATCTCTAAATAGACACTGCATAATGCATGAGGTATCACAAACTAACAACGAACAGCAAATTGTACAACATGTATTAATCTAGGTTAATGTTATTTGTATAAATGCTATTGTTCATTTATGAATGCATTTGTTAATCCACGTTTGTTCATAATTAACCTACATTAAAATTGCTGTAAATGTCTTGTTCATTATCAGGTTATGTTATATACTTCATTAATGTTAAGGAATTGAAATATTATAAGTATCTCTAATTCATATATCAGTCATAACACCAGACAGCATTAACATTCAGAAATCATTTCAAGAAACCTTTGCTTTATGAAAATAAGCTAAATTGCTAAACAAATAAATATATAAATAAATAAACACACTTTAAAAGTATAGAGGTCAGTAAGATCTATACTGTTTCTTATGCTCACCAAGACTACATGGATTGAAGCAGAAATACAGTAAAAACAGTAATATGGTGAAATATTATTATAACTGTTTGCTATTGTAAAATATTAAAAAATCTGAATTTTCAGCAGCCATTACTCTAGTATCCCTATGTCTGGTTTATAAATGTTTTTACTCCCACTTTTGATTAGTTCCATCTATTCTGGCTGAATAAATGTTTTTGGTTACACTTTATTTGGATAGTCCACTTCGGTCATTTAACTTTGCAACTATTCTCAACTTATTTTCATTCATTTGCAACTACGTGTTCACCATCTCTCAGAGTAAGCTGTTAGGTAAGTGTTAAGGGTTAATAGAATAAGTTGACATACACTTGCAAAGATTCTCGTAGTCAGTATGTTGTATGTTGTGGACCCATCAAAATAAATTGTTAGAAGATAATAAGCAGACAGTCTAATAATATTCTAATGACTGCTAGTTGACCCGTAGTTCCAAAGTTACTTTGCTTTAGTTTGGGTAAAAACTTGGGTAAGTCATTAAGGTTTTGTTTTTGGAACACTTACCCAAGTTTTTGAATGGCAAATATAGATAGATAGACTAATAAACAAACAAACAAATTGTTGTTTTCAGTATATATCTATATACTGTAGTAGCCTTTAAAATTACATTTTATTTGTAAAAATTTTAATACTGCATTGTAATGTGTGTTGCAGTCTTATTTAATGGGGTACTTTGAATGCAAGTCACGTAATGAGAATATATACACAGCAAATAACTGGTGATTATATAATAACAAAAACATCATTTTTAAGGTTGACTATCCCTTTGATACCAGCCACAAAACCAATGCAGTAATGCATGAATCACAAATCCTTTGAATTTAAAGGAGGTAATAAGATAAAAATAGTTTGTTGTGAGAGATAGAAAGGTGTGCTGAGGACTGATCCCACTGTCCCAGAAAACATAAGCAATTTATAGCAACGACACTAACACTACAAAGTTTGGAGACAATTCTGAGGCTTCTTTGTTTGCAACTTTTAAAAAAAATTACTTTATACGCATTGTTACATGAAACCAGCGGAGATGAGGTAAGTGGAAACACGCAGCCAAATCTATCATTGTTTTCCACTAACAGAGAGCGCACTTCACCAGAAGCTCTAAGTACACACGTCCGTCTCCCTCCGAGCCACTGTTGATATTTGCCCAGTTTCCCTGAGCTAAGCTCACGTCTGACCTACTACCGCATTCTGACAAAACAGTTTTTGTTTGAGGCTCTTTAAAACGTTCCATTTTAAACACATGTTTGCCTTATTTCTTTCCGCTCCCTCGTTAAAGCAGGCGAAGCGTCACGGGCCTGAATGATGCTGTCCCGCTGTTACTTTTCCAGCGCAAATAAATAAAGTGAAGAATACATAAACACCTGAAAGCCATCAGTCCACGGCATGCGTAATCAATCTGACTGGAGATGTTACGTATGCTAATGAAACCTAAAATCCACAAACCGCTTATTTTCCATGAATGCACAAGACACATGACAAGCCAAGTGTTTGTGTTTAGTGTGAGCTCACTGCAAATGTTATGAATATCCCAGTTCTTCACTGCTTACATTGTCTACACCCTCTAAGACAAGCTGTTTTTCACAAAGCCAGCCAGTTGTTGCTGGTAATGGGAAACAGGTTAAGATGGAAAACAACTAGTTTGATCAGGATTGGTAAACGACACCATATATCTTCTACAGCCACCCCTCCACCTCCTTCAGGCCCAGGAGAGAATATTTCTCAGAAGCACAGGCGCCTCCAGTGTAACGAGGGGTTGTTTAACAAGAATTTGCATTTACGAGTAAACTCTGGTACCCTCCTGTCCTGGGACGTCACTTCTGTTGCGCTCACGTGCTGCTCTCCCGGCGAGAGCTCTATAATATTGTGCTTTCATTCATTTTTCCTCCCATCATCCATCCTTATCTTTGAGCAGGAAGAAAAAAGAAAGATTTGAATGGAGTTCTGAAGGTCAAAAAGCCCAAAGCTGCAGTATAAGGAGGAAAGAAAACACAACAAAAACAGAAACGGGTTAGAAATGGCTGAGCTTTTACCTGCTGCTTTGAAAATATAAACCTTAAAATGTAAATCCAAATGGTGGTTGTGACATACATGAGAGGCCTCATCCAGTGAAACAAGATTTGACTGCCAGTTTACATTTTGATGGTATTTTAGGCACATAATGACATACATTACAAAACCAGAAGGAAAGCTTTTTGATTTAAAAGGAAAGGATATAATGGAAGTTTTGTAATTCAACACTGTAATGCACCCCTAAGGCAAAGTGAAAATAGAGTTGAAAATAATATATATATATTTTACATAGTTTGGGAGTTGTAGATTGTCACATAAGGTTAATTGAGCACCTAGATTTGAACTTAACATTTAGCATGAAATGAAATGTGGACTTACTTAATTTACTTTCGTATAATCAGGGTTGTTATAGCAGAACTAAAATCCTAAAACTATTTTTGTTCCTTGAAATAAAATAAACTGTAATTAAAATAAAAAAATTATATATATATATATATATATATATATATATATATATATAAAAATATATATATATATATATATATATATATATATATATAGATATATATATACACACTCTTACTTTTATTTCAGCTAGGCAACATTTTTCATTTTTCATTTATTTTGATGTACTAAAATGAAATTATTAAAATTTTAATTAAAATGAAAATTAACTATTTCAAAATATGAATGACTAGAAATGATCTCAATGCTACTAAAAAGAACCCTGCCTATCATGTGTTCATATGATATATATGTAATATATAAACAACTAAGAACATTTTTTAAATAATAATAAATAAATAAACATTAATAAAGATATACTCCATTACCAAATAGAGGCAACTTTTCACAATCCAGATGATTTGTGAATTCATAACAATTTTCTTTTTGAATATAATGCATACATTTAAGGCTGTATACTTTATATGTAGCCTACTGTAGATGTACTTTTAACATCTTTACAACACTAAACACAAGTTTTTTAGTTTTTTTTTTAGTAATAATACTAATAATTGCCGGACAGATCCTTAGAGATTCTCTGCCTGTCAATCATTTGGTGTGTTCAGTATTGCTGGCATAAGATTTGCTGGGTGTGGCTGAAGTGCAAAGAGATCTTTCACACAAAACTGAAAAATCTGTCATCACTGAACACCCTCGTGTCAATCCAAAACTGGATGATTTACGACTTATTTTTCTGTGGATCATAAAAGAGGATATGTTTTTTGTCCATCAGATCGCAATGTTCTTCAAAACAACTTCTTTTGTGTTCTGCAGAAGACAGAAATGCATACAGGTTTGCAAACACATGAGGGTGAGTAAATGATGACAGAATCGACATGTTTGGGTGGAGGAATCCTCCAGTAAAAATCTGTGTCAGATAATGAGAAAACTTGAAATGGTTTTAATTAAAACGGGGGAACTTTTACTGCGCCTCAGAGGAAAACAAAAGAAAGATCCAGATCGAGTTATTCAGTGTAATTGATTTGCAGACTAAACTCTCCTAACACATGGATTTTAATTGCCTTTTTATTGCAGCACTGGATGCTGATTCAGACCCCTGTGGAACTTTTTTTGTGGTTTTGCACCGGGTTGCGCAAGATGTTCCTCGACAGCACCACAAAGATCTCAGCTCTAATGAGAAGCAGTAAAGAGTCTTTCCCTTGTAAACACTTTCATCGCTGAGGATCTGCCTCTTCACGGTCTCCTAAACATCCTCTGCTGTGGTCGATCAATCCGCTGCAAGTTTTTCAGTTATTATCGTTACCTAACAGCTCCACTTACACTTATCTAATCTGAAGGAAATGGAAGTAAGAGCGTTGAGATAGTTACAGTCAGTTGTACAGATACAGCGGCCTCTTTGAATGGGCTTGGCTTTCCTTTAGAAAGAGAAAGTGAGCTTAACTTGAACTAAATGCTTATTTAATCATAGTTACCACAAACCACACATATTCGCCCAAAGAAAAATGCATTTATAGAACTAAAACCCCCCTAAAACATGATTTACAGGTGTTTTTTCAAATGGAATAATATCTCCAAACATTCCCCAAAAGAGGTTGTGTTAAAATAAGGTCACTTCTGAGGAAATCTGTCCCCTAAGTATAGCTAAATATGGGGTTGAAGAAGCCTTAACCTCCAGTACAAACATGCCTTAGCATGCACACTGCTAATAAGAACTTGCACTTTGAAGATGTCTTCTGTTACCACTAGAGGACAGTGATCGAACAAAATGTTCTCTTACAGTACTGCATCTACACACCTCTGTCTCTCTGAGGAGGATTGGTGAGAATATTGTATAGGTGCTGGAGAAGCGTGTGTGGAGAGGTGTGAGGGTAAACTTAGCCTTCCAGAGATGTTCACTCATCGAGATCCATGTGGGAGAAGCGCTGGAGGACTTGAATCATCTGAGAAGACCCATGGGAAAGAGAGGAGAGCCAGAATAGTACCTACATAAAACACACACGCGGTATCTGTCTGCAGGGGAAAGCTTTGATGAAATGAACTGAGAACGGCCAACGTGTTGCCAGGCAGATCGTTCCCGAGATGTTGAAAACAAAAGTTCAATAGCTGTGGCTTTAAAACAGGGAGGAATCATAAGATACACTCTTAAAAATAAAGGTTCCAAAAAGGAGCAGAAGAACCATTTATTGTTTCCCAAAGAACCTTTCCGTAAACCATTCTTAAATGAATCATTATTTTTTTATAGAGTGAAAGCATTTTAATAATCTAAATCTCCATTATTAAGAATCTTTTGTGCAATGGAACGTTTCTTCATGGAACCATAATAACAATAAAGGTTTTAAATGGGGGTTTTCATGGAGATGCCATAGAAGACCCATTCAGTGAACATTTTAATAATCCAATAAACATTTTCCACTATAAAGAACTTTTTGTGAAATGAAAAGATTTAATGGATGTTAAAAGTTCTTCATCAAACCATCGATGAAGTGCACTTTTAAAAATAAATGTTCTTTATTGGTATCAGTGGTTCCTTCTTCATTGCACAGAAGGTTCTTTATAGTGGAAAAAGGTTCTTTGAATTCTTAACATTACGAAAAAAATTATTTAAATATGTGTTCACTGTTTCTTTGGAGAATTTTTTTTTTTTTTTTTGTCGAACTTCGAACCTTTATATTTAAGAGTGGAGAAACCTACATGCTACCACATTTTTTGAAAATGAGGAAAACAATCATTTTGGAGCTTGACATTGTGGAGATTCTTATAAAAATCCCCTTCTGTGTTCCATTGCTTTGTAGCCACATGAAGGTGAGTAAATGATGGCAAAAGTTCCCTCATCTCAAATGTTCGTAACTGCAAGCCAACATGAGGACAGACGGTAAGTTCTGAAGAGATCTCCAGCGGATGTCAAGAGACCCTTGAGCGTCACACACAATCAACACTTCACACTGATCACCACTGAGACTCGTCCCCATAGCAAGATGAGCTGACTAATGCATGGTTTGCAATACAGTTCACTCTCAACCTACCATATAATGTAGTTTGGGAATGCAATGCAATGCTAAATAAACAAATGTAAACTATAATGTGCTTTGGTGTTTTTTTTAAGGCTGTTTAAGCTTTAGTAAAATGCTTTGTCATATTCACAAAGTACAACTTGTACAACCTCTTCTCAACTTTTACCTCTGCAAACTGTGACACATCCACCCCTTCCTACACACACGCAACTGGAGGGAATAAACAGTTATATATTCACCACCAGATGCCAGTCAGGAGCCTACATTAGAATTACAAAACATGAATACATGGTAAATAGAATCTAACATTTTGACTTAAATAGCTATTCAGTTGCTCTTCTATAATACTATGTTTGGTGACTATTCTACATTTACATTTATGCATTTAGCACACGTTTTTATCCAAAGCGATTTACAGTGCATTCAGGCTATACATTTTTTATCAGGATGTGTGTTCCCTGTGTGTTAAACAATCAGCCCATAAAAAAATATGTGGTTCAGATACAGAATTGATTACAATTCATGATCATGATTTACTCACCCTCAAGTCTTTCCAAACGTGCATTGTGTTATTTCTTGTGGGGAAAACAAAAGAAGTTCTGAAGAATGTCCTTGTTCTTCTTTTCCATGCAATTGCAATGAACGGGGATTGACAAGATTCACAAACGCACACCTCACATTCATCCTGTGAATAAGCATGACAAACTCTTCAGAAGTCAGCACTAGACGTTCATGCTTTATTAAAAACACGACAAGGAGATATAAAAGGAACATCTTTGCCTCACAATTTGATACACAGCATTGGCAGGAATGTTTTACATTGTAGCACTTTGGCACAAGCAGCTGTTTACTATAGCTGTCTTTACTATGAAACAAATAGCATTCAAATCTACGGTTCCGCAACAGTTAGAACATTTCCGATAGATTACTGTATAGGTAAATATGGAGAAAACGGTATTCAACATGAAAGTATCTGAGCAATATTTGATCTCAGCAACAAGGGTTGTGACGGAAATACACCCATAAATTGTAGTGAGATGCAATAATGCATGTCAAATGTTATTGCACTATTCATTATGTACAGCGAAATGAAAGAATGGAAAAAAATAATGAATGCTCCAATCTCGGCAAACATTCATTGAGACTACAGTCATTTTTGGAACAAAATTTGCAACATGGCAGTGCACGAAAGGTTGAATGTCAAGAAATGTCCAGGTCATGTGTCATCCCAAATTCAAAAAAGGGGGGGAGGCATTTGTCCATAAAATTTGTGCATTTTATGCACAAATGCTGACTACTACTGTATTTTTACTAATAAAATGTAATCATTTTATTGTTACACTCTTAAAAATAAAGGTTCCAAAAGGGGGGTTTCACAGCGATGCCATAGATGAACCAGTTTTGGTTCCCCAGAGAACCTTTCAGTGAACAGTTCTTAAAACAACCATTTTTCTTAGTGTGAAGAACATTTTTATAACCTAAAGAACCTTTTTTTCACTCTTAATAACCTTGGAAAGGGTTCCATGGTTGGTAAAGGTTCTTGGTGGAACCACTGATGCCAATAAAGAACTTTTATTTTTAAGAGTGTATAGCCGATAACCGATAAATCAAACCGATACCGATATTAAAATTCTTTATTTTGTCTAAAAACAAAAAATAAAGCACTTAAAAAAAGAAAAATATTTTAAATGCTACAAGTGAATTTAGGCATCGCAACATTCTAAACAACTATAATGTACAGTATTTAAAAAAAAAGTATATTTATTTTGATATTTGCTGAGGACATAACAGACAGATTATTGTTTACATTAGTGCTTTTAAATATAAAATTTAGATGAGCATTAGCAAAAACCAAAGACAATCGAAATGCAAAACAAAAAAACAATATATATGCAACATTAACCAATAAGTTATCAATATACAGTATAGTGCTAATTTAAATTATAAAGTATATTTTTAAAGTGCAATTTTATGTGTATATAATGTTTGCATTCAATGTATTGCATTTATGCTGACTTTAAAAAAATAATAATAATTGAGTCTAGACATTTTACAGTATTGAGAGTTTACAGTTATGAGAATGTGATAGGGAGAAATTCTGTTATAAAAATGTCACACTGCATGACATCTTAATGGTAATATTTTTTATTTTGGGGGTAAAATATGACCCAGACGTTTCTGTGTAAGATTCACCTGTAAAATCCCCCTCTTTTCCTGTCGTTCTGCTGATCACCTGATTTATCTTTCACGCCATGCACCTGCCTACTTCCTGTATCCATTAACCTCTGCTGATTACACCCTGGATATTTCTTCCCTCAGTCTTCCTCTCTCTGGTTGAATTGCACTGATTGGCACCTCTGTTTCTGCAAGTAATTAACTGCATCCACTCGAGGTGTGCGGAAGACTCCGGGTGCGTCGGTGTTCCCGCTCAGGCATCTGTTTTTCTGCCACAAGCAGCTATTTATTAGCTCCTTTCAAAATCGGGCACAGATTAGAAAATATTTACATACTCAAGAGTGTGCCAGCGCAACTAATTCAGCCAGTGAGAAAATGAAAAAATATCTTGGCCTAAGAAACTACGTGAAATCTAAAGATGATGATGTTAAAGGTGACCTGTGCATGCGTGGTTGGGTTTTACAGCGTACAGCACAGCCTACGTCTGTCTCTGCCGGGTGTAAGAACACACGGTCTCATGTTCCTGGGGACATTTCAGAATCAGAAATGTCCAGACGTTATTCCAACACAAAATAAAGGAGAAAGAACTAAATATGATATAATAAAGTCAGTCTAAAGTGTCTCTAAAGCTTTAAAAGGTCACAGAATACTAAACTGTACCATATTTGTGTTCCAACTACTGTAAATATTGAATTAAACCAATATAACAAAATAAAAATAATTATCATTAAACTTAATCAGGGCATAAATGGGGATTTTTTTTCAGCATTTAAACATATATAAGTATATAAAAATTGTGTCATATAAATTATAATTTATTTTAAATATTTAATTATTATAAAATTAAATAATTCTATGTGATACAATAGTTAGTTTTGTAACGTTTAACAGTTATAAAATACCAGAGTACTGATAAGTCTGATAATTTACTTTTCTTTCATTTCTCCTAGGCTACTTACAATGCATTAATTAATGTTCTTATTTTAAGTAATGAGAGATTTTAGAATTTGCGAATGAGAAAATAATGTCTTAAAGCAATACATTTCCATTAACTGAAATGGAATTCATTTATTTTATTTTATGTATTGCATTTCATGTAAAATTATATGCATATTTCATTGTTTTTACTAGTCTGCAGATTGTTTTAGAAAATATGACCCAGACATTTCTTGTCAGTAATTTCACCCTCTCTTTACTTCCACATTTTCCATTCCAAGGCAAGCAAAAACTGTTGTATTTTTGATTGATTGCTGGCTGATTATAAAGTATTACACCAGACACTTACATTAACATATTCCTGATTTCAGTTGATTATTATTGTAACTACATTATGTGCTACTGCTAACCGATGTAGAAAGTAAAAATGTGCGTCCCCGGTGACGGACCCGGGGGTTTCAGACGTGAACATATAGCTGTGGATAAAACACCGCTCTAGGATCAGAGGTGGACGTTTATCTGTGGTGTGGGAGATGGGGAGAGGGCTGGTCTGGGTTCAATGCCTCTGCTCTTCATGAACGACAGCAGCTGGTCGGGTATCTCGGCCAGGACATCCTTGGCCAGTCGGGCCATGCTGAGCACCTGGTTCCCGGATCGGTCGATGTAGTCTCGGAACGGCACAAACTAGAGAAATACAAAGATGAATCTTATTAAAAATTGCTTTTTAATAGCACTAAACAATTAAAGATAAGTGATAAAAAAGAAGAATAGAATAGAATAGAATAGAATAGAATAGAATAGAATAGAATAAAAAATATGTGGGAAAACAGTAATGTAAAATGACTAATAGTATTCACATAAAAAAATACATTTGTGCCTGTAAAGCTTTAAAAAAGTCATGGGATACCAAAGTTTTTAACTTACAGTAAAACCTCTTACTTTAATTACGTAGTTAAATATTATAAAAACAATGTAAAATCAAAATAGCTAAACTGATTATTAAATTTATTCATGGTATAAAAAAGGAATATATATATACATAATAAAATTAAAAATAACATAAAAATTATATAATATATCAAAACTACTTACTAATTATTTATTTATAAAAAAAATAAACTAATTTTAATACATAAATTATGTACGATTTAGTCTGGGCAAAAAGATTCTCATTTATTCAGTATGTTACTTCTCTTTTCTTTGCAATTAATTGTTACATCTACTAACAGTTTCTTCCAAAAAAAAAATCCATTGTACATTTTTCTTTCCTACTTTAGTAGCTTTTGTATAAATAAACAAATAAATGAATACAATTCTAAATTTAATCTAAATTATTTTTGTTAATTATTCTATTTCACAGACATAACTCCTAAATTTCTTGGTTCAGAATGTTCAGTACTAAAAAAAAAAAAAAAAAAAACATTTTGGTTTTATTTAAAAATTTCAATGTAAGTGGAAAAGCATATTAAAAATGACAAATTATATAATTTAAATAATGATTTAATATTATATTATCAATTATAAATATTTACAAATCCTATTGTTTTTTTTTAAACAATAACTTACATAACTAATAGTTTTCAAAACTATAAAATTGTTATTGTTTGACTTTTTGCCCTGAATGTTGTACTTTGCAAGTTTTAAAGCTTGAAAATATTAGAGTTTAAGTTTTAAAAAGAAAAAAAAAAATCAAGCAAGTGGTAAAATTCTAAATATTATATAACATTAAATAAAAAGGGAAAATCGTTCTTTTTTTCAGAAATAAAAAGACCAGAAGTACCACATAAAGATAGATAACATTATGTACCTGGACAATGTCTCTCTCAGCAACACGTCCCCTGGAGGACACCCTGACCTCATCTCCATCCAGCTCTTCCATTGCTGTTACATTAACACGAGAACAGTTACATCACATATTAGATTTTTATTTTGAGAGCATCTGTGTTTGCAGAGCCACAATCTCACCATCAAATTCAGCAGGGCCGACTCCAACAATAATGATGGACATGGGCAGAGACGCCGCCTGGAAACAGGGAAGGGGCAGCAGTATGTGACCAATGCCCTGCTAAAAAGATTCTTGTATTTACAGATCATTGGGAAAGTCTACAAGCAAAAATGACTCACGGTGACCACAGCTTCTCTAGTCTGTACCATGTCGGAAATGACACCGTCTGTGATGATCAGCAGCACGAAGTACTGAGAGCCATCTGTCACCTCTGACGCACACCTGAGGGTTTACAGAGTTAAACGCCTCTATATCCAAGCAAAACAAGAACATGCTTTTCAGAAACTGAAAATAATGCTACATAGTTGCACTAAAACTAGTCCATTTCAAAGCAGTTGCTATGGAATTATGGGTGATTTCTAACGGGTTAAAACAAATATTCGTATGCCATAGAAATGACTTGGGGTCACAAGAAAAAAAAATTAATAAGGGTCTGGTAACTATATGATTTAAAAAGCACTGCTAATAATTTGGAGATTCTGGATTTGTGTTACAGCATGTGGCTAGAAATAATCCTCATTATTTGATCTAAGCCTTTTCTTGAACTTTCCTTATTAAATCTGTCTGCTCCATCCAGTTCATCGACCCTAATAACCACCTCCAGATATTGTCTCAGTCCCGGCACGTAAGAAGTGGAGACTCACACCAACTCTGAAAAGCTGACCACGGCAGCAGCAGCCGATCAATATCTGCCTCTTAAAGCACCTCTGCACTTCTGGGAGTTTGATTTGCTTCAGATTGAGAGATTTAGCTGGATTTGAAAAAAGGCCTGAAACTGACAAGGCCAATTAAAAGCCTCTTCACATGTGTGTACGAGGTTTAGATCTTGTGTCATGTTGTGTGATGAGCGGCTCATGATATATGTGATATTTGAAGCAGATCAGAGATCTTTTTTTTTAGAACATTCTTGTTCTGTATCAAATGTAAAGAATACTAACTATCCATGTTTTCTGGTTTATTTTCATGATTAATTAAAATACTGGGCCTGGTTATATAATCACATTTCTGTGTAACACAGAAATAATTACTTTGAAATTACATTGTTGATAACATTTAAATTAATTCTGTTCAATTAAAAAATAAAGTAAACATTGCCAATTAAAATAAATTAGTTAATAAATAATATTCTGTATTTTTAATGCAATGAATTATTATTATTATTATTAACAATAATGAATTGTGGTTGTTGGATCAACCAATATTTTATATAATATTTCATCTATACTGTAAAAATAATGCTTAAAATGTTCTCATTTATTCAGTATGTTATGCATTATTGTTACATTAACTAACAATTTCTGAGAGAAAAACTAATTAATAAAAAAAAATTAAATTGTTTCCAAAATTATAAAAAAAAAAAAAAACATAGTTCCAAAAGTGTGTTAAACTACAATATTTTTTTTCCATTGTCAATCTTTCATCCCTACTTAAGTAGATATTTTAAAAATAAATAAATCAATACAATTCCAATTTTAATCAGAATTATTTTAAATATTCTATATCACAGAAATTTGTCCTAAATGTCTTTCTGTTCTATATCTTTAATTTTCACACAACCATTTCGTACCAGTATCTGAGCCTTAAAATTAACCTGGTTATTTTTGCTTCTGTACTCGTGACACTCTTCATATTTGAAATAGTTCAAACTCTCATTCATGCTGTGATATTTTAATTTTTAATGTTATTGTGCTCGTGGCATCACATCACAACCATACTAATTTATAAATGACCCATTTTTGCAGCTCAGCTTCAGTAAATAATAATCGCTGAGCGAGAGGATTGTGTTGCGAGTGCTGCCTTCATAGTATCACACAAAAACCCTGAAAAATCCTGTTTTCCATGATGTGTCCCTTTAAAAGAAGTTCTTTTTTCCAGCGTGGTAAACATCAGACCTGGACTGCATCTGAGCAGCAGGTTCACTGAGTGAAGTGTTAGTCAAGCGCAGGTTTCTGGAGGAGTCTTTGGAGCGTGTGTGCGCGAAAGTGCATTTGTGTGGAGAGAGGACAGGCTTTCGAGTGAATAACAAGTGGATAGTGACAGGAAGGAGTTCAGCTCGCAGGGGTGAGAGACAGATAGAGAGCTCAACCTGGTGTCAATTGCAGGAGAACTGTTTAGCTTACTGTGCCACCTGGTTGATGACAGGGGCAAAGTTGGTGGGGCCGTAGAGCTGCACTTTCCGGAGACAGTCATAGTACGCCTCCAGCACGCCTTCGATGCCGACGCAGTTTGCATTCTCACAGTCGGAGTTCTACGAGGTCAGAATACACACGTGTTCAAAAGAGCTCCACAAGTTCATATATAACACATGAGGAATAACGCCAGTCATTTCCGACTTATTCATACTGGACTGAGGCATATTTTATATTGTTATATGCTATGTCCAAAGCTAAAAATGCACAACAGCATAGTTTAGCTTTGATAATGGATAATAATAAGTAAAATGCTGTCACAATGTTTTTTTCCAAACCTTCCTTAATTCAAAGTAAGATATTTTAACTGTTCTTGTTTACATAGTTAAAGTCAACAGGGTCCAATGTTGCCTATTTTAGAAGAAAAGATTGCAAAGAAAAAGTCAATAAATTTTTCATAAATTAACATTTTGTTATTGTATGTGTTTTTAACCCATTAATGACTAATGTATAATATTTTATTTTTATTTTTATTATCAACATGATCAAAACGTCGCTAAAAACCTGTTCTACACAATCTACTAAACATTTTTAGCAAGTACTTTTAGTCTCAGTCTTAAACCGTCCACCTTCAGGTTGTGTGTTTTGTCTGTGAAATCTTTAGTAATTTTTATAAAGTGAATGTAAGAATAATTTTCATACTGTTAGTGATATTTCAAGATGAATACTTACTTGGCTAAAACAACTTAGGTTTGCTTGATTATTCATACATAATTTTTTTTCTTTTTTTTTATCATGTTGAAATGTGAGCATCAAATATGATAATTCAGGTCTTTGAGGAATGATTATTTGCACACCTTTCAGTCATAATTACATTATGCATTAATTTCACCTCCACAATAAAAACTGCAGCTTTTGTTCATAAGACAAAGGTTTTAAATAACATCTTACTAAGACATATTATTGGAAAATACAGACTGACAAAAATGCATTTCATGCAAATAGTCTTTTATACTGTTATTTTATATACTGTTATATTAGCAACCGCAACAAATTGTATATTTTTGCAGTTTTGGCCTCTTAATAAGACTGAGGTGCTTCTTTCTGAGCTCTATAGTCTCCCATATCATATATATACATCAGTAATAAAAGCCTGATGTATTAAATATTACACAATATTATATTAAATATGTTATATTTAGTCTAAAGGTTCAAAAACGGTTCATTTATTATATATATATATATATATATATATATATATATATATATTTTTTTTTTTTTTCCTAACTATGATTTCATATGTCAGGCTTTCCAGGGTTAATGATGGCTCTTTTCAAGCTGTTACTCACCAGGGGAAAAGCATGAGAGATCTTGCCATCAGGAGGGAGTTTAGCTCCAAAGCCGTAGGCAGGGAAGAGTTTGTCACTGTCATAATCCTGGACGATCTCCCCCACGGCTTTAAGGGCCATGGCGTATGCGTTCAGCTGATACGGGTTCATGTAGTGGAGCGAGGTCGGCTGAGATGGGTTTCCTGCGTTCAGGAATCAATCAATACAAGACACAAGAGCAAAGACATCCTGGTCACTTACATCACCGCCGAGCTGTAAATCTGAAACAGACATGAGACAATCGCATGCCTCACAAACACAAATGCTTATGTAATGAAGATGGTCTTACCATTAGAGGCGGTGAAGTCTATGGCTACAGTGAAGTTGAGCTGTGTTCTGTTTTCAACATTGAAAAGAATCACAGTCAGAAGTTTGTAACTAATGCAGTTCATATGGATACTTAATATGAAATGCTATATTACATGTGCAGGGTGTGTAAATGTTTTGCTGATGCATATTACTGATGCAAATCTTTTTTTATTTTTCTTTTTTAGAAAAGAAAGTAAAGACATTTATTATCTTACAAAAAAAACTGCAAAATGTAAAAAAAAAAAAGTATTTAAAAAAAAAAAATGCTAATCCTATTCATCAAAGAATTTTAAAGAAAAAAAGATCCTGAAAGGATCATGTGATACTGATGACTGAAGATGTAGTGCTTCAAGTAATGGCTGCTGAATTTTTTAACTTTGCCAGTAAATGACATGTTAAAATATATAAAATAAAAAAATATATAAAATAAATATGTATCAAATTTATATAGTGGTGTATACAAAGTCTACTAGTTAAATTGCTTATTTATTTATTTAATTATTTATTCATTGCATTTTATATGCAATTATTGATTGATTGATTGATTGATTGATTGCAAAAACTGAATTGAAAAACAGAAGATCTTAGCATTTATTTGGTCTCCATTTAGTTTTAATAACAGTAGCACACAAGCCAATAAGAACAAACCTAACACATATTATTCATACTTCAAAAGTAGCAAGACACCTGACCTTTAGCACAAAGGAGTTTGCAAACTCAATGTCACACATTTGATTAGTAACCTAGAAATAGTCCAGAGTCCAAATATCTCCTATTCTCTTGAATTCATTTGCATCGTAATTACTTTGCTAAATGTTCAAAGTACTAACACTTTGTTTATTTCAAGGTTTCAATTTAATTGATTTTCAGCTTGGAGCTTTTGGATGACACTGTATATGCAAATTTTTTATAGTCAAAATTAAAAAAAATTATTTTGAATAATCTGAGCAAATTATCAAATTGCTTCTAATCTATACATGTTAAATCATTCAATCAATTAAAAAAGAAACACTTGTTTTTATTTAAATTAAACAAATACATGTTGTTGTTTTTTTTATCAAGGTCCAGCTGCAATTAAAAGGCAAGCATATGGTATGATATACTGAATCACTGCCTTGATTTCAGAGTCTGAATTATTATTATTATTATTATTATTATGGCTGTCAGTTGATTAGATACTGTATGTGTTTCTTACTCATTATTTACTGCCTGCTCTCAGTAAGCATGGCTTGGGGAACAAAGTTTCTTGCTGGATACTTTCAAAAACATGAAGGCTTGAATGCTTGCATGGCTCCAATTATGGAATGTATGTAAGTGACATTGTGTCAGTCTTTGCATTAAAAAAAAAACTATCACCTTAAATTAATGCATCATAATAACAGCCCTAATATTTTACAATGATCCATTAAACTATTTGACCATTACTGGGTTTAGCCTTGAAGCACATACCCAGAAAAATAAATGGTAAGTGAGCTGCCCTAAAGGCTCAATGACATTAAGATCCACTCTGGTTTATTGGTATTGTCTTGAAGTTATTCAGATTGACTAATCACAATTCCATGAAAGGTTTCCATGCACGGTTATTCCAGCTGCTCTCTAACCAGTAAATCTGCATCTTTCTCCAGCCTAATTTATCCAGGGACTTTTAAGGGGCACTCACCCGCCTCGAATGAAGTCCACAAATGTGTGCTCCGATTCGACTTTGAAGGACAAAAGTGTTACCTAGAGAGAGTGAAAGAGAGAAAGAGAGGAGAGATAATGGAAGTCATTATGAAAATGCATCAGACGAGGAGAGCGCTTGACAGGTAATCCATTCACACGTACCGTGCCAGAGTTGACATATTTCTTTTTCCTCCCTTTCTTCTTGGGATTCAGAACCTGAAAGAAACAAAAAGACACCCATCAAGCAAGGCTGAAAGAAATATGACATTTAACTGAAGTGTCCTCAATCTGTTTTTTTTTTCTCTTATGATTCATGAAACATTTTTGACACTTCACGAATACAGCCCACGTTGTTGTCCCTTTACTTTTTTGGAGGCATCAGAAGCACGTTTTATTTATTTATCTATTAATTTAACTATGTTAGATCAACAGTTATTGAACATAAAAACTATCATTATATGAAAAGTAACTGGTTTTCAACAAATTGTAAATTCAACAATTTACTGTATCTGTTGTATGAAATTGAAAATCAAACAACATTGAATTAATTTATATTCAAATTTATATTCGTAAAAAACTACTTTAACAAAGTTCTAAAACACAGTATTTAGCTGTGTCCCACCATTTATGCACATACAAACAACACATGCAAAAATAAACCAACTCTTTTCACTTTTTAAGATTTGCAAGTCTAATTTTCTTTCTTTTTAAATTACTCTAAAAGAGCAGAATTTTTTTGCCAGAACTCAAAATTGATTTGCACAAAATAAAAACAAATTTGCACAAAATTACCTCATAAACATTGAATTGGCTCTGCCCACGAGACAGCTCTCTATAGCTGGTCGTAAACTCTCCGATGAAGTCATGACTGTAGAAAAATCAAAGCGTTTACTTGAGCGAGGAATATTCACTGAGCATTGCACAAGCGTGCTGAGAAGAAATCATTTTGGCTAATGAAAATTTGACTCGAGTCATTCTTGTTATGCAGGATAATTTATGTATTCATAAACACAATATTTACTACCCACGAGGGAGAACACAAGCAAGCCATGAAGAACAGCGTACCTGCCATCTCTGTCCCAGTCATAAACATCAACCTTCACTGTTCTGGAGAGATCACAAACAAATCAAACCGCACAGCAAGTCAATATCTAAAATGAAGTGCAGACAGCCTGAATTTTCTCTAAAGGTCAGAGTGTGACAGCAGCCTGGTGAGTCCACAGAGCCAGTCCAAAATAAGACCAGCACGGGCCGCTGTCTCACTCCAGCTGACTGCTGGGATCATTCCGACCGCCGCCGAGACACAGCTGCCTGCTTCCACAGCTCAGAGCTCGCTACACAGGTCTGAGAGATGCTTTAAAGGTGCAACTAAAAATCACCTGCTCTCAAGAAGCATAGACTCCTAACAAAAAGATTATTTACTGTACATGTTACGGACATAAATAAAAATGTACTGGCCCTAAGAATGCACTCAAGAATCTAAAGCATATCATATATTATATATAAATATAGCATATAATATATTCATCGTATTAGGACTGTCAAAATTATGCACCAATGCATATTTAAAATGTTTCAGTAAAAAAACACAAATTTTGTCAACAAATGGCATTTCTTATTAAATAAAGTAATTTCTTATTTATCAGGGTTATGTCATTACTTGAAATAAAATAAACAACCAAAAATAAAGTATAAAAAAAAAAAACATTTTATTCCAGCTAGTTGCCAAGGCATCATTTTTTAATTTTAATTTAGTTTAACTTGATGTGCTAAATGACTAAATCTAAAAACGTATAAATAAAAATGTATATAAACTACATAGATATATATATGTATATAAACAAAACTACTAAATATTACAAAAACACATCCTAGTTACAATTTTTTTAAATGATGTTTACATTTGAAATGAAAACAGAAAAAAAAACTGATTCAAACTACTTATAAAAACTATAATAATATCTCAATGATATACTAAAATAACCCTGTTATGGAAAACATGTTTATAAACCAAACCCAGAACGGAAGTTTAACAAAAGTCATTTGCATTCTTCATGTGGTGAATTTTAATTATCATCAAACCTCAAGAAGACTAATGCACAGGGTAGCAGCAGAAACATCTGTTATGAAAGATTAAGTCTATAAAGTAGAGAAAGTATCAAGTTTTAAAATCTAATTCTTTCAGATTTGCCACTCCGATGTGTTATGAGAACAATAATTATACATTATTTAGTTTTCTTTCCTGAAAGGTTAACTGAATGCATTAACTAGGAATTACATTATTTAAAAAAAATTAATTAATTAATTGATTGACAGCCCTAATATTTTTGTTAAGCATTAACCCTTACATATTTTAAGTGAACAAGAAAAGCTAACTAATATGTATATATATATATTAAGTGAAACAAGTGAATATTTAACAACTGGTATTTTCCCCGGAAAACATGAGTCAATTAATGATTCACAGCAAGACCTGAGTATTGATTAAGAAAGTTAATATAGTGAAAAAAAGACTTCAACATTAAAAAAAAAAGAAAAAGATGTCAACATTAAGTAGGCATGCAGCAGGGTTATACTCACCTGTCATAGTCTCCGTTACACAGAGCTCGCACCGGGATGGTGAAGGGCTGCCACACGGGGTTCAAAGTATTCTTTATCACCTCTGTTTTGTGACAGATAGTGAACCTACAAAAGAGCCAAATCAAAAAGGAAATCTTACTTAAAGGCTTGTTATGACACCTGTACACTTTTCTTTGAGGAAATATGTTTGAAAACGAATACCAACCAAATACAGCGAAACATCAATAAAAGTGGTTATCATCAAGAGCAGCTCATGGTGGGCATGAAGAGCCTCTTGGGTTTCACAACACTACCATAACCCTCTGTTATCAGTCAAGTGAGCCAACACTTATGGATCATTTTGACTTTTATGGGGTTTTATGTTCGGTCTAGAAACATTTAGCTAATATCAATAAAGCAATAAATCCTCACTATACCATGTTTCTTCTTTCAGGACAGTTGCCAAAAAAAGATTTAACCATGTCAGTCAACACAAAGCAGTGTTGTACTGGTTGTTTAATTTCTTTTCATGTTTTGAGCTGGATAAGAAAGTAAGTTATACAGCTTTGTAATGATGATGGTGAATAAATGACAATAAAGTTATACTTTTTGTTTGAATTGTGCATTTAAGGAGCTTTTTGTACCTGATCTCACCCTTAAAATGACTTTTGTTGGTGTGATTTAATGCAGTAGTTAGGCTGATCTTTTTTTTTTTTTTACTTTAATAAAAAATTAATTACTTTAGGTTACCTGACACAAGCGAATGTTGCATCATGCCTGGTTACTAGGGCATGTTGTTAAAGGAATAGTTTACCAAAAAAATGAAAGGCCTTTCATGATGTAGATGAGCTTGTTTCTTCATCAAAACACATTTGGAGAAATGTATCACTACATCACTTGCTCAGCAATCCTTTGCAGTGAATGGGTGCCGTGAGAATGAAAGTCAAAACAGGTGATAAAAACATCACATTCCAAAAGTAATTCACATGACTCAAGTCCATCAATTCTTGTGAAATGAAAAACTGCATGTTTGTAATAAACAGATCCATCAACACATTTTTAACTTTAAACCATTGCTTCCAGCTAAATATGAGTCGTCCTCTTATAATACTGATTTCTAATGTGAAAAAAGTTGTCTCGTATGAATCATGAGAGAAACATGCACAGATCAAGCACTGTTTACAAGTAAAACAGTCCAAAACAGTTCCAAACAAATATGTTGGTGGGTTTTGATGTGCCTTTCTTGCTAGAGGAAGCATTATTTTGAATTACGGATTCAGATTTTGGCGAGAAGTGTCAGTTTAAAGTTAAAATTCCATAACGATGGATTTATTTCATTTATAACATGCAGCTTTTCTCTTCAAAATATCTCCAAATCTGTTTCCGAAGAAGAAACAAACACATCTATATCTTAAATGGCCTGAGTAAATGTATTCCTTTAGCCGCTCATACTCACGTGCCGTCTTCATTGCTGCGGTAAAACACCAGGAAAGGATCAGACTTCCCGAAGAAATCCTTCTTATCCAACTTGTTAGCACAGAGCTGCATGGTTGCAATGTCCTGGTATAAAACATTCGATTATTTCGGGATAGAAGGGAATAGAACATACCAAAAACAAACAAAGTTCACAAACAAGCAAAGAAAACACATGCACCCCTGACACAGAATCTCCAATACCAGCACTATTACATCCAACGATGCATTTTAATCGCTGGCCTCAGTTAACATCTCTCCAGAGCAGGAGTTCAAGGCAAGATACTAGGACAAGAAATCAATTCCACAGAGAGGATGCACTTGTGTAAGAAGAGAATTGGTTCATACATATTAATGTTGAGCGGAGGTCTCCAGTGTTTAGCTATTTATTGGTGCGGTTCTCTTCAGAATACCAGATCTCTAGGGAGACCCTCAAGACCAGGAAGGAAGTCACGCATGCAACAGATTTAATTGGATCTTGATCGAGAGAGAATGTCTAGGGAGCACTCAAGGAACTACGGTCTGGGTGTCACACTGGACAGATAGCTCATCTGCCTTTTAAAGCATCCATCTCTCTTGGGAAAACTGAAGCTGTGTTTGAGGTGAACTGTCACGGCTTTCTGCCAAACACTTCCTGTAGCTACATGAGGGACAAAATTGAATATATATACATAATTTCTGTCATCTGAAATGATATTTATGTGATTTTATGAACTGGCCCAGGGCACTGAAACTGTCAAGTTGTGAGTGGAATGACTGAAAAGAGATGGACGGTTTAACAGTTATTAACACGGACAGGTCAAAATAGTCAGCCAAATGCTAAATTTGCATTTTCAAGTCTACAAGGATGAAATGTGTGAGGGAAACACACATTTTTTATTTAATTTTATATTTACTTTACATTTCTGCCATATGGACATCAACTTGAGATAGTCACCACATAAGCTAAATATAATGTAGAAACTTTCATTTTCTGTAAAGCTGCTTTGTAACAAATTGCATCATAAAAAGCTTTATACAAATAAACTTGAACTGAATTGAACTGAATTTACCTGCATATATAAAGATACACTACTGTTCAAATGTTTTGAGGTTAGTCAAATGTATTGTTTCTCCAAGGCTGTATTTATTCGATCAAAAATGTATTTCAATTTAGATTAATTGTTTTACTTACATTTATTTTAAAATGTAATAAATTAATGTGATGCAAAGCTTCATTGTCAGCTTCATTCCTCCAGTCTTCAGTGTCACGTGATTCTTCAGAAACATTTAATATGCTGATCTGCACCTCAAGAAACAGTTCTTACTATTATCAAATCTGAAACCAGTTCTGATTGCCTAATGTTTTTGAAAAATCATAATACGGTATATTCAGGATTCTTTGATTAACAGAAAGTTAAAAAAAACAGCATTTATATTAACTATAAATATTTTGTAACATTACACAGTAGATGTTTTTAATGTCACTTTTGATAAATTTAATGCATTCTTGCAGAATAAAAGTTTTCAAAACAAGAAAAGTCCTCCCAACCCAAACATCTGTACAGTGTTTAAACTGTACATAAATGATAATTCTCATTATTTTAAACAAACATACAGAAAAGTGCTACAACATTTGTACTTCCACGATGTATGAATACTTTAATAAAGATCGAACAATATATGTCATTATATCATAACAATTATGCACTACAAGCTTCCTTTCCATTTAACAAAATGTAAGATTGTTTTTTTAATCAACAAGCAGCAAATTAATGTGCAAAAATACTTTAATCAATAAAATAAAATATATCTATCATTTATTTATTTGTTGTTTGCTTAACAGTAAAATGAACTGGGCAGGAAAAGTGCTAATTTTCTTAAAAAATAATGTAATGCAAAGTAAATGTAACGCTCCTACAAACCTTCTTTTATTTAAACAAAATTTAACGTTTGATTTTTTTTTTTTTTATCAACAGAGTAAATTAAAGTGCAACAAATGCTTAAATCCATAAATATATATTTAATCTTTTAAATAAAATATATAATTTTAGCATTGATGTGAATTGAAGTCCTACAAGCTTCCTTTACTTTAAGCAAAATTTATTTTATACATTTGGATTCTGATTTTGCTATGGAAATTTGCCCCGTGATAAAATATCACATGTGCTTGACAGTTTTCATGAGATCCATTCGTTCACTCGAGCGACTCCAGAGAGAGATCCATGGTGGATTAACCTGGTAAATCTAGATATGTATTCCTTTTTCTGTCTTTCTGTGCCTAATCTTAGCAAAAATGCAAAAAAAGCACACAAAAACCTTCACCACTGATATTTAAATACAATGCCTTAGGCATTCAGCTTGATGAAAGACTGTAGAGTCAGACTAAGTGTGTGTGCATGAGGATGGTTTTGTACTGACCCGACAATTGCTGAGTTCCTCAGCTGTGAAGATAATGCTCCCGCATTTCTTCCCAGGAATACCCCTTGAGAAAAGATAGATGAATGCTTTTAAACTTTCAATAAAATGTGGGGTAACGTTTTTAAAGACAAGAGTTCAAGTCAACCCCTCATAAAGACTGGCACAGTTCTAAGCGCACTGCGAGCCCACTCAAAATCAGGACAAATAAGACGACTCCATTTTTGGACTCAAAATGAGATAGTTGCTCGAGCGCTTTTTGCTGCTAAGAGCTTTCTGCGGAACAATTCGATTGCACTGCCGGTAATGGTGGGCCACTTCAGTCACTGAATAGCCCACATCGAACCTCTGAAAAGAACATGATTCACCTGAAAAGAGGGAAAGTGTGGGGAATGAGGGGGAAAAGGTGACGAGGGTTAGCTAGAAAAAAGATTAAAGGCTGAGGACTGAAAGACTGCGTGAGGGAAAAGAGAGAGATTCGGAAGCAGCAAAGTGATGGAACATAAACACAGTTTGATTTTGGAAGTTAATAAGTGAAGTTCACAAACCATTTTGCATTGTGCATTGCATGAAAGAAGTCTCATATGCTCACCAAGGCTGCATTTATTTGATCTACAATATATTAGAAACACTAATAATGTGACATATTTACTTTAACTTATATATATACATATATATATTACAATAGAAAACATATTTTACATTGTAATACTATTTTAGAGCGCAATTGCTTTTATTGTATTTTTGATCAAATAAATATAGCCTTGGTTAGAATAAGTGCAAAACATTACAAAATATGAATTATTCCAAATTTTTACTTGTATATCTATAAGGAATTGATAGGTTTATGAAAACCAAGTCCTGAAAAATAGAGCTGGGTGACGTTAGCTGAAAAGGAAAAACTTCTTTTTATAACATGCAGCGATGAATCGTTTAAAATAACATTAGGAACATCCATTAACAAGGCAAATAGAGTGAATTTTGATTTCATGCTGACTCTAAGTGGAAATGAGGCTTATGCACAAAACATATCCAATACATAATGGAGTCTGGGTAGTCTTGAATATATATGTGTCATAAAATTACAAAATGAGATGATTGATTCCAGTGCCAAAGATCTGTCTCCATGGCCACAGACACTCTTTCATCATTTTTAAACCCCATTCTAAGTGGTCTCACGCCATCTTTGCATTTGATTGGCTTAAATCAGATTCCCATGGGAACAAATATCACCACAACAGCTGAGTGACAGGTTAGCTTGATACTTTAGTACAGCCTTTGACCCTCCATCTATTCACACACACATACGTGCATAAACTCACAATACCATGCACACCTGACCACCCGCAGGCTAGAAATCCAGTTAAAGCTCAATGATGCCAGATAGGAATTTCGACTGAAGGACATCTAAGACAGACAAACATCCCACCACGCTTCTCATCTGCCCCCTCCTGAGACACATGTCAGATCCAGACAAGCAGGTAAGATTCAGTGAGGCAGATCTGCCATGGAGAAGCTAGAGGTGGCATGGAGGCTGAAAATGACTCTTTGCAGTGGGAAGTGTTTTATCAAGTTATCTCCAGTCGGCTGAGCTGTAATGAATGTAATTACACAATAGATTTTAAAAATACATTGTTGCATGTTACTTTCTTGCTAATTTCACACTGCAATCTGGAGAAAATAAATAAATAAAAACACCAAGAGGATCATTCTACAAAACCAATGCCTTTTGTGTCAATAATTAATGTGTAAATAATGATTAATAATTGTTATTATTAACTTTAATAATAGTTAATAACATAACTTTGGTTTTGTGTTATTACACATTTTCATTAACAAACAACCAATAAATTTAGTTATTTTATTATATTTTTTCTTTCATGCTTCTTTCACTTTTTTTAAAAAAAAAATCTTAAAACTATAACCCTGGATGACAAAACTAGTAGCAATAGCCAAAAAAAAAAAAAAAAAAAAAACTTGTATTGTCTTGTCTTTTATGCCAAAAAATCATTAGGATATTAAGTAAAGATCATGTTCTATGAAGATATTTTGTAAATTTCATACTTTCAATATATCAAAACTTAATTTTTGATTAGTAATATGCATTGCCAAGAATTAATTTGGACAACTTCAAAGGTGATTTTCTCAGCATTTTTTTTTTTACACCCTCAGATTCCAGATTTTCAAATAGTTGTATCTCAGCCAAATATTGTCAGATCCTAATATATATTCAGCTTTCAGATGATGCATGAATCTCAATTTCGAAAAAACTGACAAATAACACTGGTTTTGTCGTCCAAGGTCA
This sequence comes from Carassius gibelio, assembly GCF_023724105.1. Lineage (NCBI taxonomy): Eukaryota > Metazoa > Chordata > Actinopteri > Cypriniformes > Cyprinidae > Carassius > Carassius gibelio. Next base: position 21,271,208 of record NC_068418.1, read on the forward strand.
CATATATTGTTTTATATATTGCATGCCATTTAATTAACTGCCTTTCAAATGATGCAGCATTGAATAAATCTAAATTTTGTGGAAAATATGTATTAAATGAATACAACCATTTTACTTTTGGAAAAGTATTACAGAATCACAAACAAATATAAAAATAATTTCAAAAGTAGTTTTGAAATGGAAAATCTTCACAGAATGACCTGAGATCACAAATGCAACATCTAAAATAAAGAATAAACAATACCGGACTAAAAAGCAAGCTACTTAGGGACTTTGGGAGTCCAAGGACACCGCTAGAGGATTTTTTGCTGTACAAACACAAAGACCAAGTAGGAGAGAGTTCAGCTTGCCTGAAGAGTTCACGTCTTGCCCCAGGCATCAACTCATCATGGTCAAGGTCACACGTGGCTCATCATAACCGTAGACTCTCTCATTACTCAGTACCAGCCAATGTATAACTCAAGACAGCTGTCAGAGTCACTAACTCTTGGCATACACTTTCCCGCTGCTATGGAAACAACTTATAAAGGTGAGCCGAGAAGGTTTTCAATCCCAACTTTTCCTGCGAATGAGGGCTCCATCACTGCTACCGTGCACAAAAGAACAGGAAGTGCCATTAGTGTAAGTAATACTGCAGTCTACACAAAGAGAGCTATATATATATATATATATATATATATATTAAAAAAAAAATTTCACTGACTGACAGGTGGGAAATGAATAAGAAAAAAAAATTAATAACATTTAATTAATGACATTTAACATTTCGAGAAGATACATCTTTGGATTAAGAGTTATTGCACTCAAATACCTCGCCTTCAGTTAAACCACATTGTGATATGAAAATATTCATGGTCACAGGCGAAGAATACACTCTTTTCCAGCTGGGCTGTCACCTCTCTAACACAGCATATCTGACAGACAGGACAAAAGCGTCTCGAGATTTTATCGGAGAGCTTCAACAGAAGAGAGAAATGCATAGAGGTTTGGAACAACTTAAGGGTAAGTAAATAATGAATTTTCATTTTTGGTGAACTGTGCCTTTAATTTTATTTAAGTCCTTTAGAAAAATTATAGCACAACTCTCCTCAAAAAGCTTCACTATCTAAGGTCTCGTTTATGAGACAAACAGTGCAGCACAGCTTATAATACTTCAGGTTATTGACTATACCACTAATTATTTACTGCACATCTGTGTTTTTAACATATCGCTGTTGTAGCTTTGTATCATGCATAACATCAACTCTAAATGGTGATAAACCAGTTCAATGCACAGCCTCTTGTGGCTTATTGCTTTAATTTGTCACACAGCTCTTCAACTGGCATGTAAATGTGGCAAGATCATGCAGCCAAGCATTGTTGTTCATGTAGATAAAATGGCATCATCAGTATAATGGTGCCTCATAAAGGTGAATTGCATGAATTTTAAATTACTCGAGCTTCTAAAAATACAGTTGGAGAAACCAGCACATCGTGTTGCTGAAGTACACTGCAAGTTCAGCCGTGGGAACAGACTGCAGAGAATGAGTAAGCCGGCCAATTAGGCGATGATGGTGGGGATTTTAGTGAGCATGCATTAACTGATCTCACTGTTCGGTCAGGGCAGGTTAATAGCTGTCAAAAATGCCCTACTCCCAACAGCACTCAAAACACAGATTGTAGAGGTGCATATCTGAGCAATTAAGCAGCCGGTAAATGTCTGTCAGGGAAGAAGTATTGTAGAGAAATGCAAATACATACTGTATCTGAAGTGCCTGGTCCAGATAAGGACAGAGATGATGTGATGGTTAACTCGTTTATGCATAATGAATTTTAAAGGCCACACTGTGTTTACAGGTCTGCTGGCATACGGATTCGGCGTACACACATCTGTCGCAGGAATCAGGAGCTGTGCTTAAGTTCTAAGCCCGTTGTTCCCTCTTAATAAGCCAGAGACTCATCTGAAGGTCAAACACAACAGCTGTGTCCACAGATCAAAAGATCTTGAGACACGCTTAACCTCATCCACTAAAATAGCATCACTAGAATACAAAGTAAACAATGAGATATTCCTGTGATTTGGGATTTTTTATCTCCTCCCACTTTGGCCTAAATATCTGCCATTCTTTTTTATTTTATATTTTGTTGAGGTGGAAGAGGTGTTGTGTTTCTGCACTCTTACATTTATAGCAAATTATGAAAAAACTTGTTCTAAAATAAAAAAATGTGTGGTTTGCATGGAACATCGATGCCTGTTTAAATGATGAACTTTATCACTTGTGTTTGTTTTCAGACACAATTATAGACATTTTCTTGTGCTTCAACTGTTTGGCCTGTGCCACAAAACTTTCAACCTTTGTAACACCAGTGCCATGTGCAAAAATAAGTTAATGTACAGACCTGCTAGGGTTTTACTATATTGTTTAAGTCAAAAGAGCAAGACTCTATGCTATTCTGGTCTCTAAAGATGGCTCAGATCCATTCTTCAATCTAACATCTCATATATAGTATAAACAGTACAGCACAACTTATAATACTTAGTTATTGGTTTGTTCATAGAGTATATATCACTAATGACTATGTACATCATACTGAGCCACATGAATGTCACCTAAGAAATAGCTAAATATGAGCCAAAAGTTGGCCTATATATCCAATGTACTGATCGTTGACTAGAGTAGACAATACATTCATAACATATAAATTGTATATATTTAAGTAATGTTAATTTATATAATATATTTTTAATGCACAACAGATGTCTATTGTGTCAAAAGTCCATAGTGTACTGAACATGTAATTGTTTTCCATGCAATGGAGTGTGAAAATCCATTTGAGCTGGTGATGTGTAAGTGTGATAGCCATCAGTACACTGACAGTAGTGTGTTTGGCAGTTTATCTGGACACACTTCACCCTCATACATCTCAATGTAAACCTGTGACAGCGCCGCAACTATGATGAAGGTCTCCAACACGGAGGGTATTTTCACAGAAAATGTCATGCTTTCTTTTGAACTAATTAGAAGCTCAGTTTGTGTGTGTGTGTGTGTGTGTATGCATGTGTGGTGGCAGCTAGAGAGTTAAATAGCGAATTACGTATGAAATAGATTGATAGAGTGTGTAGAAAAACGCATGGGCGTAACATTAGGTAATTTGTTTTTCAACAGTGACCAATGACAAATTACCTTCCTACCTGCATGGCATGATGTATTTTTGAGCTTATCTGACATGTGTTCAATACTCACATGTGGCAAATAGAAGCCAGAGCTAAAATATTGACACTCGGTCTTGTTATTGTAAAGCATTTTACATTCTCTCATCTCAAACATTCCTGGACCGAAACCAGGTTGTCTAAAAATATTTTGCTCAGCCTGACAGTATATGGCTCTCTTCTATCCACGCACATTTTCTCCACAAATCCACCACGCTCACATGTGGAAATGAGGCTGGAGAAAAATCAAGCCCGAAGGCTCCCCGAATGTGGCACGGAACCTCAAATCCCCATCTCCGAATCTCCCGTGGTATCTCTTGTCCTGAGGACTCCCTGGCCTTATCTTGTGGAAACAGAGGGAATTAGATGTATTTGCCCAAATGCAGTGCTATGTAATTGAAAAGCCACTAGTCTTGGTGGGTTGCCATAGAAACCAGCAGGTAATAGAGTAGTACCTCTTCCTCCACACTTCCACCCCAGTGTGTTACAGTATCTGCCCACTAGCTCTTTAGAGAGACGGGCTGACCTACTAAAATATGCCTATTGCCGCCAACCTTTTTCCTAATCCGCTGCTCGCCGCTTGCACAGCACAGCAGAAAGCGTGACACAAAGGCCAAAAGGAGACGGCCCATTTAGTGCTTTTTGCCCCATGCCGTGTCACCATCAGACGCATTCGCAAAAAGCTCCCCGTCGACCATGCTGCGATACAGAGCGCGTGCACAGCGCCTGTCATGTTCTTCGGGGGTTAAAACAGCTGATGGAAGGGACTTACAAACTATTTTTCATGTTCTTAAGAGGTTTAGTCACACTGTCTAGCCATATCTTCAATGTTTTTCAGTTTGCTTTCTTATTAAAAGTGACTTAAAACAGCTTATATTCTGATCACTGAGCCCCATTATGGAAAAGCATATGAGTTTTGAATTTCAACACTTTAATTGCATGTTTTTGCTTTATACAGCATGTAATCCATTGCCTTTATTGTTTACTATTAAAAATCGTTTTCAGTAATTTATGTAAAGCTGTAAAGTTAATATATATATATATATATATATATATATATATATATATATATATATATATATAAACAAATTATGCATAAGTAACATAAGTAAAAAAAAAACTTTATTGGAAATAGCAACTGAAATAAAGTGACTTAAAACCTTTCATATATTCAGATTTCAGATTTAATTTTACTTCATATCTAGTATTGTTATTGTTAACTAAAACTACTGAATTTCTGTAAAGCTGTAAAGAAAGTAAAAAAAAATGTAAGCAAAAATTACAACTGAAATAAAGTGACTTGAAACTTTTTTATATATTCAGATTTCACTTGTACCAGCAGCATTAATCGTGTTTTCATATCCAGCATTGTTACTGTTAACTATTAAAAACATTTTCAGTAACTAAAGTAAAGCTGTTAAGTAAAATATAAATATTACATTGAAAGACTTAAAAACCCTAAATTAAATTTACAACTGAAATAAAGCAATTAAAAACTGCTTATGTTCAGACTTTATGTGTGAAAGCATCAATCATACATTTTTATTTCATATGAAAGGTTGTTGTTTTTAACTAAAAGTATAAAAAGTATAAAAAATATAAATAAATGAATAAAACAAATATTAGATGAAAAACATAAAAACATATACATTTAAATAAAGTTAAAACTTGAAACATTAATTTTTTTGTATAAAAAAAATAAAAGCTCATAAAAAATTACTAATCTGAACTTTCAAAAAATTAAAAAAGGAATTCAAGATACTAATAAATACTATAATTGTATATAAATAATAGTTCAAAAACACACGTCATCATATAAAACAACATTTGAGGCTTTCTGTGAAAATGGCATGTCATTTGGCAAAATCACATATGATTCTATAAAATGACAAGAAAAATGTGCTTCTTCTGCAAGACCAAATGCAAGCATCATCCAGACACCCTATTTTGTGCTACTGAAATAGATCATTGATGTGACCCAGATATGCTGGACAGTGGAAGCCTGTATCTTAATGTTAAAATGCCCCAGTCACCAGAGTGCCGTCCTTACTCAAGCCGAAGCTTAATTAGTTTCCCTTTTTAACCCCTCGCCAAAGCTTTGGGATCTATTCATGCACAGACCTACTCTAATAATGATAAGGACACAGAAGGTCTGCTATACAGAGAAACCCCAAACAAGCACCTCGACTGCGGAACTTAAAAGCATTGATTTTAGAAGCGCCGTCAAAGAGCTGAAGAGCGTAAAAGGATTTCAAACTGCGAGCTGCACGAAAAAGACCAATTTATCAACCCTTCTGTCTTAAAATCGTCATGAGAGCACTTGCTATATAAATGAGCTCAGCTGGACCATGCAATGCCAGATGAACTTATGTCTTCCATGTGGTTAAATCTGTGGCCTGAATAGAGCCCCCATAGGATTTGGAGAACTTTTATAGAACTGTTTCCATGGTACTGTTTCTTCTTCAACGTCGTATCAAGGGTGGAAAATAATCAAAGACTTACGAAAGCACCCGCTCCAGTCTTGACCCAGAGGACCCAATAATCTCTCCTAGAGTGCAGAAGGTCTGGCCGAGGAAGGACTGTGGGAGACAAAACAATGAAGGTAATCACAGTACTGTGGGGTTCCTGCTCCAGAAGACACAAATCAGCAGTGGCAGTCCCGTCTGGAAAATCTCAGAAAGATGGTATGAGGACTCACCTTGGATACTGTATGTCACTGAGTATAAAGACAGGTGAGGCCTGGCTGATGAAACTCTAAGCAATGGAAGGGGTGAATCAATGACATGGAAATGCATACAAAAAAGCGAGCACAAAAAAAAGAGAGAGATAGAGAAAAACAACAGAAAAACAAGACGAGACTTTGAGGACTACGACAGACTCTTTCATGCAGATTTAAAGGATGCAGAGGGTCTGGGCTTTTTGGCTTTTTTTTTTTTTTTTTTTTCAAAGAATGAGAACTCAAAAAACAAATTGCATTCTCTTTGTAACTATTTTTGGCATGACAGAAAACAAGCAATGGATAAATTACACTCATTTACAGCTTGTACCTTCTGCCATCCACGTCCATTGTAGCAGAGAAGATTAAATCAACAGAGTAAAACTTGCAGGCACTGCATCGTGACTTGTCTATCCATTAGCACAGCAAGTGGAACTTTAGAGTTTACTTACATGCTTTGAGATGTTTGAGCTTCTGGAGTCCACATTGTAACTACGTCAAATAAGCAAAAGATTGAAAGTGAATGTCTAAAAAGCATTTTATCACTGTCTAATTTATTTATTTATTTTCTGAAACTAAAGGCGGAAAAGTGTTGTCATCCACTTACACATCAAACCGAAGGTTCTGCTTTTCTTCAAAGAAGTAATCCAGGACAAACTTCCTCACAAAGTCGGGGTTGAGAGTGTTGTCAATCACTTCTGTTCGACCAAACTAAATAAGAATGAAAGATGCATCATTAGATTAAATGTTTCCTTGGCTAGATAATAAAAACATAATATATACAATTTATTCTCCACAAATTGGGTGCAAAACAGGCTTTGAAGGTGAAGTCATTTTTTCTCAGCCCAATATATTAAAGGTGGGGGTGAAATGCTCGGTTTCACTCAATATCCTGTTAATCTTGAGTACCTATAGAGTAGTACTGCATCCTTCATAACTCCAAAAAGTCTTTAGTTTTATTATATTCATAAGAGAAAGATAGTCTGTACCGATTTTTCCTGGAAAAACACGAGCGCCTAGAGGTGTGACGTGTGGGCGGAGCTAAAGAATCACGAGCGCCAGTAGGCTTTTGCGTCGAGAGCGTTTGGAAGCTGTGACATTACCCAGAGCCGTTGAAAAACATATTTAACGGCTCTGACATTGCCTTGAGGAAAAAACCATCATCCAAAATAAACCATGGCTAACAGTCAGATTCAGCCGTTTATTTATGATCCAGAATCAGATCCCAAGGCTGAAACTGAACGAGAGCAGCAGCAGCAACGACTCGCTCCGAGCAGGGCTCGAACCCGGGTCTCCGATGGGAGGGGACGCACTAACAAGGAGGCAGAGATATTTGAAGCAGTTTTACTCACCGCCTGCGGTTCCAACACACGATTGTGACCCTTTTTCGTTGGGATTGCATCATCCTTAAGAAATAAACGATATGCAAATCCGTCGTCAAACTGGGCCTTGTTTGTAAAACAAGCATCTCTGAAATGCAGGGAACAAACACAAACACTTGCACAACTCCGTTGATGCTCTGTAAAAATAAACTCCGTCCACTGGTCCCTTAATGCTGTTTTTTCTTTGGTAATCTGTGCAGGGTTGTCTTGCCCTGGCAACCAAAAACACACTCCTTTTGTGACATTTCGCGACGCTCTCGCTCTGATCAGTGAAGTCTGTTGTGCTCTCTCTGCTCTGCTATACGGGAGCGCGCGCTCTTCCGGCAAACGTGCCCTCAGGACCCATACAAGGAAATTCCGTCTAACGTCACACAGAGCAATACTCGAAAAAAACTTTCCGAAACTTGTGACAAACCGGAAAGAGTATTTTTGGAACAGAAATAGTCCTTCAAACGTACAACTTAATTTTTTAAACTTTGTCCATGTTTAGCATGGGAATCCAACTCTTTAACAGTGTAAAAAACTCAGTATGCATGAAATAGCATTTCACCCCCCCTTTAGTGAAAAAATATGCTTGGCCTTTTTCATGTAATTGTTTTCTAATTGTTTTTGTTTCCCCTACAGATTTTTTGCCCCCTTTTCTATTTCTTAAAAATGCAAAAATCAAAGTCAAAATTGTGAAGTAAAAGTTACAAATGACCTATTTTTTTTCCCAATAATTGAGCATTCTGGTCCTATTTTTTTCTGAATTCTGACTATACTTTTCGCAACTGTTTGTTAGTATTTTCTCCTCTCAAAAATGCAAGAATCAAAGTTAGAATTCTGTGATATGAACTCAGAATTGTGAGAGAAAAAAAAAGTCAAAACATCCTCTATTTATTTTTTTCTTGGTGGAATCTGGTTCCCGCTGATCTGTCACACACAACATTATAATGTAATTACAGTTAATGTAATAAAACATATTTTTCTTGACAAAACTTGTATACAGTAAAGAATAATATAATAAATGCCACTTGACATTTGAGATGAATAGAACAGAAAAGCATAAAATAAATTTATGTTAATCACTCTGCACACTCTGTAAAATCTGCACAGAAGGAATTACTGATGTGCCAAAGCATAATAACACTTGCTATGATCATATTTTCATTATCAGAGGTAAAATCAGCCCTCAGACTTCCCTTCTCTCGGCAGACTCAACAGCAGCCTGAGCTCTGCATGAATGTGTTGCAGGAATAGCAGCTCAGTGTGAGCTCCTACAGCTTCCTGCCAACGTACACATCCCTGAAGCAATCAGACAGTAATTCCCATTGGGCAGGAGTCCTCGCTGGAGCTCACCGACGGCACTGAGTAATGAACTATTGATTCCTGACTCAGATTCAGACCCAAGATCATGTTCTCAACACCCCAGACACATAATCCCACCTATCAACTTAGTAACCACGCTTTCTATTATCTGCTCCTGGAGAAGTTCCTGGAGCCGATCGGTCCTTGACCGTTGATTGCTGCATTATCTTTTTAGGGAAGCTGGCTGTTTATAATGCAGTTGCTATGCTTGCTTTTGGAGGTACTTGTAATGTGAGTGGGCACTTGAGTGTTGATATGCATGCAGAGAAAGCCACTGGTCCAGATACATGGCAGCTATATAAAAGTACAGTGAATATTTCATGATGCCATCTGGAAAGTGAGATATCTCTAGAGAAGTCCAGAATGCTCGCTGCATTCCTCAAACTTCCAATGGCAAACTACTTGGGTTTTATATATATATATATATATATATATATATATATATATATATATATATATATATATATATACTGCATACTCAAACCCTGTCGATGCGGTGGGATACAATTAATAGCTGAATTTACAATTCTGCCAAAAGGGTCATGATGATTTTAGAACACTGGGAGGCAATAAAACACCCAAAAGCACAGCCAATGGGACAGTTCAGCACTGGAAACAAATTCTTTGTTTTTATCCATTTAACATAGCATAACCATTTTCTGTAATTTCTACTAATTTTATGTGTCATTCTGTGTTAATCTCTCTTCCTGTATTTCAATCCGGTTTCCTTTGTTTCATTTGCCAGTTTGTAATAATTACTCAGTGGTTGATTATGTTCACCTGTACCTTGTTTAATGTCTTACTTTCCTTGTGTTTTCAGTTTGGTAGTGTCAGCTCATCTGTGCTTATTGTGTGATATCTGTTTCAGTTAGCATGTTTTTCCGTGTGTTTTTGCCCATATTCCTTTTGTTTAATAAAGCTTCTGCAATCAGATCCACAATACAGATTTTTTTTTCTTTCTTTTTGACTGTGAACTTTTCAATGTGATTTTATTTCTTCAGTAAATTCAAAGTGGTCAATAAAATGGAACGAACTTGTAACTTTGTACAGTACTATTAAAAAATAAAATAAAGCACCACATGCATTTTAGTTTAGTTTTTATTTTACAATTTTCAATTAATAAATTCAGCATTTCAGTAGAACACCTTAAAAATACTTTTAATGCATTTTTCATCAAACCAGACTAATGTACTTACATTGTGTACAGAAAGTATTCAGACCCCCTTACATTTTTCACTCATTGTTGTTTCATTGTTATATTGCAGCCATTTGCTAAAATCATTTAAGTTCTTCTTTTTTTCCTCATTAATGTACACACAGCACCCCATATTGACAGAAAAACACAGAATTGTTGACATTTTTGCACGTTTATTAAAAAAGAAAAACTGAAATATCACATGTTCCTTAGTATTCAGACCCTTTGCGGTGACACTCATATTTAACTCCATTAAATATATGGTCCATGGTGCTGTCCATTTCTTCTGATCATCCTTGAGATGGTTCTACACCTTCATTTGAGTCCATCTGTGTTTGATTATACTGATTGGACTTGATTAGGAAAGCCACACACCTGTCTATATAAGACCTTACAGCTCACAGTGCATGTCAGAGCAAATGAGAATCATGAGGTCAAAGGAACTGCCTGAAGAGCTCAGAGACAGAATTGTGGCAAGGCACAGATCTGGCCAAGGTTACAAAAAAAAAAAATCTACTGAGAGCACAGTGGCCTCCATAATCCTTAAATGGAAGATGTTTGGGATGACCAGAACCCTTCCTAGAGCTGGCCGTCCGCCCAAACTGAGCTATCGGGGGAAAAGAGCCTTGGTGAGAGAGGTAAAGAAGAACCCAAAAGATCACTGTGGCTGAGCTCCAGAGATGCAGTCGGGAGGTGGGAGAAAGTTGTAGAAAGTGAACCATCACTGCAGCCCTCCACCAGTCGGAGTGGCACAACGGAAGCCTCTCCTTAGTCCAAGAAACATGAAAGCCCCAATGGAGTTTGTTAAAAAAAAACACCTGAAGGATCCTCTGGTCTGATGAGACCAAGATAGAACTTTTTGTCCTTAATTCTAAGCGGTATGTGTGGAGAAAACCAGGGACTGCTCATCACCTGTCCAATACAGTCCCAACAGTGAAGCATGGTGGTGGCAGCATCATGCTGTGGGGGTGTTGTTCAGCTGTAGGAACAGGACGACTGGTTGCAGTCAAGGGAAAGATGAATGCAGACAAGTACAGGGATATCCTGGACGAAAACCTTCTCCAGAGTGCTCAGAACCTCAGACTGGGCCGAAGGTTCACCTTCCAACAAGACAATGACCCCAAGCACACAGCTAAAATAACGAAGGAGTGGCTTTACAACAACTCTGTGACTGTTCTTGAATGGCCCAGTAAGAGCCCTGACTTAAACCCAGTTGAGCGTCTCTGGAGAGACCTGAAAATGGCTGTCCACCAATGTTTACCATCCAACCTGAGAGAACTGGAGAGGATCTGCAAGGAGGAATGGCAGAGGATCCCCAAATCCAGGTGTGAAAAACTAGTTGCATCTTTCCCAAAAAGACTCATGGCTGTATTAGATCAAAAGGGTGCTTTTACTAAATACTGAGCAAAGGGTCTGAATACTTAGCACCATGTGATATTTCAGTTTTTCTTTTTAACAAATGTGCAAAAATGTCAACAATTCTGTGTTTTTCTGTCGATATGGGGTGCTGTGTGTAAATAATTTGTTTCTTAAATTTCTACATTTACTCACTTAGCTGACACTTTTATCCAAAGCAACTTACAATTGCTATATATGTCAGAGGTCACACACCTCTGGAGCAACTAGGGGTTAAGTGTCTTGCTCAGGGCCACATTGGTGTCTCACAGTGGATTCAAACCCGGGTCTCTCACACCAAAGGCATGTGTCTTATCCACTGTGCCAACACCACCTCTACTATTCAGTTTCTTATGCTTTTATCAAAATTACAGCAAAAGGTTAATATTATGGAATATTATTGCAATTTAAAATAATTCATTTGTATTTTAATATGTTTACTGTATTTTACCATCTTCAGTGTCACATGATCCTTCTGCTCAAGAAACATTTCTAATTATCAATCTTGACAACATTTGTGCAGCATAATATTTTTGTGGAATTCATTTCAGGATTCTTCAAATAATAGAAAGTCAAAAGAACACCATTTATTTGAAATAGTAACCCTTTGTAACATTATAAATGCCTTTACTGTCACATTTGATCAGTTAATTGTCTCCTTTGCTGTATTATTAAAAGTATTAATAAAAAAAAATCCTTAGTTTTGAAGGGTAGTGTGTATGTAGAAAAAAAATCCAACTTAGAAAATAACAATAGTAATATTTCATGTTTTATTTATGTTTTGTAATTAAAAGCTTTTGCAAGTTTATGGATATTGTTTCTAAAAGAAACAGTCTCGTGAGATTTATCTGGAAGGAATTTAAAAGAATGCACATAATGAAAGAAAAAGAAAAACAGAACATCCACACAAGAACAGATAGAGGAGGTAGATGGAGGAAAATAGACACTACAATCTGATAATACACAGAACTGCAAATTGTTTCCTGATTGCAGCTTCTATAGCTGTGGCCAATGGACCATTTTAATTGATAATACAGTTTTTCAAAAGGTTAAAAACGAGCATGCTGAGCACTATATGTTCTGCTCATACTGTATAACCTATAAAAAGCATACTAACCTCTCTCCACTCCTTAGTACCAATTCCTTGAACATACAACACAACCACTGTAAAGAGAAAAAGGGAAAATAATGGTCAAACACTGAGGGAAACAATCAATAAATTGATAAAAAGCACTTGCAGCATGTGCACGGTGAGTTCCCTTAAATGAAGCTAATGGAGGTGCTTCACTGAGAGCTTCATCTTACCATCTAAATTAGAAAATGGCTTGGAGAAGTGCCTACTTGTGACCAGTATGGAGTATTAGTCCAAATTCCAGGCCTGTTAAGTCTAAGTGTGGAGCAGCAGATGTGAGAATCTAACTCATAAATTACTCCACTAAATCATTTAAGGGGAGTCTAAACAGGAAGTGCTCTGACCAACAAATGGACTGCCGCTCTGTTGGAGGTAGTTTGAGGAAATGTCCGAAATGTCTCCTGGCTTTTGGCGAAAATATGAAAATTCGAGCCTAAGAATTTGGACTTGAACATTTGCTCTGCAATCTGCTCACAGACCTCCTGCTATCGCCAAAAGATTTGTGAAAGAGCAATCAGTGGTGAATCTCACTGAGAAAGATTGCAACATGAGATTCATTCTCAGAAAAAATGTTATTTGTGTCTGAATTAACATATTTTCATTAATTCATTCGAAAATGATCCTTCTCAAATTAAACCATTATTGTTTCAGACTAAAATGTGAGGATCAGGATATTAATAAAATCTGCATTAAAATGAAAACCAGTTCATAAGGCTGAAAGTGAAAGCATATTTTAATTTTGATTTAAATTTAAGTTCTGAATTATTTAATATTTTTTATATTAAAAAAGGCACAACTGTGCAATAATCATGCTGTCTAATCAGTATCTTGGTATGCCACACCTGTGATGTGTCTGGATTATATCGGCAAAGGAGAAGTGCTCACTAACACAGATTTAGACAGATTTGTGAACAATATTTTTGAGAAAGTGGACTTTTGTGGACATAGAAACGGTCTTAGATCTTTGAGTTCAGCTCATGAAAAATGGGGGCAAAAACTAAAGTGTTGCGTTTATAATTTTGTTCAGAGTGTGAGTGTATATATATATATATATATATATATATATATATATATATATATATATATATATATATATATATATATAGATAGATAGATAGATAGATAGATAGATAGATAGATATATAAACATTATATTATTAGAATAATAATTAAATCATAAATATTATATATTTAAATTATATATAATCTTTCATGAAATGTAATGGTGAATGTGAATTGGCTGAAATTCTAATTATAAAAACAAAATGGTATTGGTATTTAGTATTATACAGTAAATTAGGCCATGTATTGTAAACAAGTTCAAAATAAATATATTGTATGCAAATAAGTATCCTGTTAATTATATCAGTCAATAGAGACTCAATAGACACAATTGTCTTTTTTCCCCTGAGAATTCATGGCCCAGGAATTTAGACATAACTAGCCAAACAAAATCACTCCAAAATAGCATTTCTTGCTTTTCAAGATGCAAATGTTACTCGAAGCAGGGCATTACGAATAAACGAGATGAGACTGACCACATTCATTATTTTCAACTCCTCGAAAAATCTGCACTAACTACACTGGGCCGGCTAATGTTTAACGATTTCACATAAATTACATGGACAGCACAAAAAGCATTTCAGGAAGAGTAGAGACACCTATTCAGGTATGACCTTTGCCAGATCAACCGAGGAACTGATTTAGAATAACTCTCAGTGCAAATTATGGCAACTCAGATGTCAGTCAAGCGTTTGATTGCTGTGAGCATTAGGGTGAAGGATTAATAAATGTTATAATTTTGGCTTCTCTGACTAAGGCAGGTTTAAAATGGCAAGCTTTTTTTCAACTCAGAGATTACTTTGGAAGGAAAGTAGTCCCTTTGATACTACTTGAAAAAGCAGTAGGAAAAAAAGATGTGCCCTAAGGGTACAACACTTTCAGCAATAGCTTCACATACCAAATAGCCATGAATAACTCATCCAAAACCTTCCCACTTGTTTTCAAGGCAACAGCAAAATAATTCATGTGAATAGCATTCATGGCTACTGACATCATTTGGGAAGGGAAAATGCTTTGTGTTTCTGCTCAGTGGTTGACCCTCTGAGAGACGGAGAGGAAAAAAAAACATTTGAATAATGCAGTAATAAAATTTGGCCATGTTTATATTATCATGCAAGTTGACTATTTTATTACCCTTAAGAATAGTAAATAGAACTCAGTCAGAATTATTATATGCTCATTATTCCATCAAGAAAATCAAAAAGCTCTAAATGAATATGTAAATGCAAAATCAGAGTTATATTAAAGCTTATGCATGCAAATTTTTGAGACACCAGACAAGTTTTAATAAAATTGTTTCCTACTGTGCAGTACACAATGTTATTTAAAAATAGTTAGAACGCATTATAAAACAATAAGAAATTCATAGTACATGACAGTGTTGTCATATGACCTGATCATAGCAAAATGTTTTTTTTTTTTATACATATAATACTACTTATTATTATTATTTTTAAATATTAAATCCAATTTCTTGTAAGCTCCTATTTAATAACAGATCAAGGAGGCAATAAGATATAGAGTTTCAATCCATCACACTCTTAAGCATACTGCAATGTGGGATACAGTACACAGCACCTTTGTTGTACATGTCAATATTTTTGGCAAAAAAGCAGGTATTTTATGCATAATACAGAAAATCTGCATACTCTGCATATCTAATGCATAAACAGTATGATTATTATGATAATGTATTAGTCACACATATCTACAGACTACTTGTGTCAAGCCTCACATCATCAAGGAGCAATCACTAAGACCAGGACTTACCTGGCGCTGACCTTGAGAACGTATCCACATCCAGCAAATTCCTGGAGAAACAGAAACACAGAGATGCTCAAGCACAACGCAGATGGAATAAAATAATTGCTGGCAATAATAAACCAACAAAACCTAGCTTGAGGAGATTGTTTTATTGTGCTTAGTTAGAACAGATGGTTACACAGAAACAAAAGCAGCTTCTATGTTTGTCCTGTGTGAACAAAGAGACTCATTGATGCTCAGGTCAGAGCAGGCTTGAGGTTTCTCCTGCCAAACATCAATAATGAAGGTCAGGAACATTACAAGAACACGTGAGATCCAAACTGCCCCATTTACGTTTTTATTCTAATTAATAATACAGCTGCCTTGTGGCCTTTTAGTGGAAAACAGATATACAGACTTGAAAACAGTTCCTTTGATGATAAATAAGATTTTTTTATTATTATTAATTTATTTAAATGGAAATAATTATGAGAAATTAAACAAATATATATTTTTTGTAATAATTATCAGCATATATAAGGAACTTAATTTTGATTTTTTTTTTACTTTTTAATGCATGCTCGTGGTCTTGATGACTCATTAGGTATGCCATTATAAAGAAAAATATAATCTGTCTTTATAATCTTCTATCAAAATGTAATAATTTGGAGATTCTGTAAAATGACTTTCCTTTGCAGATTAATTCTTCCTTTTCAATCGCTCGACTCTGGCATATAACAGCCAGATAAAATCAAGTCTCGTCCCACATTTTTCTCATTCCATATCTTGTTTCGATTCAAAATGCATCGCGCTACAGAAGTTAATTGGCTTTTTTAAATAGACCTCAACTCTGTCAAAAGAAATATCTTTTAACAAAGACTGTTGATCAAAAGTAATGTTTCATAACTCCCTCCGACGGCAACAACATCTATTTCACTTTGGAGTTTCCATCCATCAGTCTGTTATTGGTCTCTGACGGTGCATTTAAATTTAAAGACCAGACCACGTTAAAAAGGACATGATGGATGGCCAGTAACAGGAACCCATAGATACGCTCGCACAGGAGAATTGTGTTTGTGGAATAAATAGATAGAGGAATAGAAAAAGGCTAGGGAAGTACAACAGAGAGCACATTAATCCATCCGACTGAGCAGAGAATCGATTCCATCTCTAGTCTGCAGGATGCGGCTCGGAGCAACAGGAGGTATTGCCTGACATCTGGTGTGACGCCAGCTGTGACGTTTTAACCCCGAATAAACAGGTCCTGAAGCTCTGGCATCTCAACAGGGAGCGTTCTCACGTGCACCTTACTGAGGGGGATCCCTTAACATACCGTGTGGCTTTGGTCATTGGGTTTTAGATGATGACCTTGATCACCGGAATTAACACACCGCAAAACTTCCTACTTACGCATTCACATCCATTATGGTTGGGCTCATTCATCACGTTAGTCAAATATTAGAATTTTATTACGGGATGTAATCAAATCACCTAGTCAGCCAGCAACCTCCAAATCAAGTTATGAAGATCAGTTGATATATAATTCAAACGTTGACGCACTCAAAAACAGCCCGGTAGACCTACATATCTGTCTTCGTTTTAAACAAGACACCGTGAAATCTACACTCAAAGGAAACCAGCCTGACAGTACAGTATAGAATTTCCTTTCTGATGCTGCCAGGCTTGAGTCACACGTTCAAAAAAATATACCGAGAAAATGTTTTCCTTTGCTCCACGAAATATGATAGGGAAGACAGGAATTTACAAGCTTTTCTTGACAAACGCAACAGATCCTTTAAGATCTCCGGGTCTGGGAGTCTTCAACACATTCCCTTGTTCTGGTTTGCCTCCAGACGCTCCCTTATCGAGTGACACAACGGCATCTGCTGCAATCTGTGTTGACAGTGACAAACAACCTTGATGAATTGGCTTCCCCTGTGAACAGCTTCCACAATTTGTCGGCATAATGCGGTGACAGAACGACACTCTTTCTCTAACTTGTTGCCTTGCAAAGTGTTATCAGTTTGGAATGCTCATATCTGACTTCATAATAGGTTCCTGTGGAGTTTTGAATATGGGTAACTAACTCAAAGCCATCAAAACTGTAACTGCTGGTTGCTTTCATCGCTAATTCCTAGAGAAAAGCACAGTCAGCGTGCAAAATAATAATTAAAAATGCCCAAAGGTATGTGGACGCCAAGTATAAAGAGCTGACGCTAAAATTCACAAGGGCTCGAGATATCATTTTAATGAGTTGTCTGCTTCTCTAAGAAGGTTCTATGAGTAGGCTTCACCATTGAGGACCTTGGTGGGCAACAAACTATTACAACAAAGTTAGAATGTCAGTTCAGAACCCAGATTATTACTCATTTTCTGTGGGACGCTCCACATTGCAAGTGCAATGCTGTACCAGGTGAGCTACCCAGCAAGTTTACTAAATCAGAAGAGCCATACATATGGAGCCGATTATGCACACGTCAAAATGTATTAGCTTACAAATCGTGCAATATATAGTAAAAGTATTTTAA
The DNA here is from genome assembly GCF_023724105.1 of Carassius gibelio. Classification (NCBI taxonomy): domain Eukaryota; kingdom Metazoa; phylum Chordata; class Actinopteri; order Cypriniformes; family Cyprinidae; genus Carassius; species Carassius gibelio. The sequence continues at coordinate 21,288,898 of NC_068418.1, forward strand.
ACTAATAACACATTATTGCACAATAGAATGTGAAGGTAAGTCTATTAAATAATAATCTGTCCCTGTAAACATCATTTGTATGATAAGGAATAAACATTGTTGGTGTTTTACTGCTACTAGCAGGCATTTCGTGCAGTGAATTATACATCACTTAATTTTTGGAGTTCTGCAAAAATGTAGGTAGAATAACGTTTTTAACCTAAAAATGTAAAATAAATTATTAATTCACCCAAAAGGAAAATATGGTCATCAGTTATTCACCCTTATTTAATTAAAAAACTCTATGGCTATATGTTTTTCTGCAGAACACTAGAGGATATTTAGAAAAAAATAGTTTGTTGCTTAAACCATCACTTCTGGCCAAAATATCAATAATAAACCATAATCCATAACAACACTTTCTACAGTGAAAAAAAGTCAATCTCCTGTTATCCTCTGCATGTTTAGAACTGTTTTGGACTATTTTCGCTTGTAAACAGTGCTTGAGCTGTGCAAATCTCTCTTCAAATACAGATGAGACAAATTCTTCACTGAACAAAGCAATATTATGGATACAAGACTTTTTTATTTTAACCGGAAGCAATTATTTGAATTCATTTCTTAGAAAAACGCAGTTTATTGCTTCATAAGAAATTGAAGGACTAGAGTTGTGTGGATAACTGGTAGATTACTGTGATGTTTTTCGTCAGGTGTTTGGATGGCATTCTGACGGCACCCATTCACTGCCATTGGATGAGCATGTGATATAATGCTAAATTTCTCCAAACCTGTTGCAATGAAAAATAAACTCCTACACATCGTGAACCAGTAAATTTACATTTTAGTTTTTTTGCTTCGTTTAATATTTCCCTTGAGTAGAATTTGAACAGGACGTCCATATACTTTCAGCCATCTAGTGTATTAAGTCCACAAACTCAAGCCATTTGTACCCTGTGTCCGGATACACTTTCTTTTACCACTGAGATGTCATGCCACCAGACACTGCCTCAAAGTGAAGCAGAAACCCACTGGGCGTCTAGAAGCGGAGTGTATTTCGTTGCTGTATTTCATTTTTCATAAATCCTGATCTGTTGCATTCATATCCCAGTAGGCTACTATGAAATATGTACCATGAGGTACCACTTGCTCTATTTTCTTGCCCCCATCTTCCACCTCAGCCAAATTACCGCTGAAGGCTCAGCGGGCAGAGCCTGGCAGCCGCAGATGTGTCTCATGTATAAAGAGACCTCCCTTGGATATTTGGGCAAGCAGTGTCTGAAGTGAAGGCTTTATGCAAACACACAGACAGCATCAGCAGTCAACACATTCATTATTCAGGAAAGAGTCTGTGCTGTTGTTTGTTGCCAGTGGTGTCTGTCCAACAAGGAGAGAACGGTCCAGAGGGACACAGCGAGGGAAGAGGTCAGCCAGGCATTAAAAAAGGTCGCCCTTTATAAACACAGATTAAACTGTTTTTTGGATTTTATAAGTGTTCGTTTAATTTACATTCTATGAAAGGCAACAAATCATAAAATGCAATAATTTCTTCTGGCATCAAAGACTTGACGTGCAGCAGAAAAATAAAAGACGAGCTATTTTCAGCAGGAAAGATAAGCAAAAATAGACAACAAAAATGAAATATGACTCAAAGATCAACATAATTATGACATCTAACTCCACAAATCGCAAATGACCAAGAAAGGGGTCGAATGCACCTACGCACAATGCCAAAAAATGCTGTCTACGTAGGGAACTCGTTAGATTTTGAGACACAGCATGCAAGTCATGAATGCAAACAGACGACTCGGACAAAGAGATTCACCTAAAACCCTTACAAAAAAATAAAATGTGGTAATCCCATGGCTGTCAATATATAGCATCTATATATAGACCTTATCAAAAATTCTAAATTGACCATATGTCAAAGTTAATGACATGGAAAATAGAGGGAAAAAAGGAGTGACCACTATTCTGAATAGACATGTCCCTTTTATTGGTTATGTAAAAGTAGGAAGAAGTAACAAGGTATTGACACGTTTTTCTGACATGTATCATGGTTTTACCTGACTGTACCATAGTACTGCCACAGTACTGTTTTGTAAGAGTATGGTTGTTGCTGCCCTATATAGACTAAAACGGTGCTGAAAGATTACCATATTCATGTACCATGGTATTTATACGAAACTCAGATTCCCCTCAAGCAAGAATGATACGTGTCTCGCAAATGCATAGCCTATACTCCTCATTTCCAATAGTTAATCTTTTTGCTCAACTCGCTGCTTTGTGTATATTTTTTTATAAGACGCTTGGTATATTGGCATCTTCTAAATGGCCAAATTCAAACGCATTTGAATAGTTTTTCCAACATTTTTCCAACGAACAAAAAAAACCTTCACAGCGAAAGCAAAGAGAGAAAAGACACACCGCTTTTAAGACGTACCGAATTATGAACATTATAATAAGCTATATTCGCTCTTACCTGCACGAGACGGTAATCTCTATTTTGGTGGCAGGTACGCTGCTGTTTAACGGATCAAACTCCCCGATCGATGCCATTGCAGCTCCTCGGGAGTTTGAGATAAGTCTTCAAATGACTCCAAAATCTGGGTCTCACTCGTCTCAGGCGTCACACGTGTAATATAACCCAGCAAACCGGCGTAGAAATCTGGCTTTCCTTACAGTTTGGGCAGAGCGAGCATCGTCGGTCCGTTGGAGTCTGACCCCCTCGCGCACCTGAGGAAACAGCGCGCGTTTGATCGGCAGGTAGAGTCTGACTGGACCTCCTCTTGCCCTCCCTCAGCGAGGACACTCCGACTCCGCTTTGAAAACTTAAACTGAGAACATCAATGTTTAATGTTACAGAAGCCATCCAATATTTATGAGGTGTGGTGTCAGATATGGATCTGAAACCTTTGAGGACGTTTAATCTATTGGGGAAACGATTTTCAAATATTCAGTCCTCCAAACGCCCACGGCTTTTAAAATCCGGCTGAGCTGTGGTTAAACGTCGGTGTTGCGCAATATAAATAGCAAAAATACTCAAGTAGCCTACTCTTCAGCACCACAAGTCAATACACGAGTTCTGAATCTGCTGATAAATCGGAAAGCATTGTGGCTGTCTCAAAATCTAGTGATCTGTCTCCGTAAACAGCATTTTTGCCCATTAAATGCTCGATTTAAACATCTAAGCACATCTAAGATGTTTATAAATGCTAAGTTTACCAAAAACACAAATGTATTCTATATTAATCAATTAGTAGGCTATTGTTTTGCTGATACATCAGTATGTTGTGTGTCAAAATCTAGTGGGTTGCCAACGCAAATAGCATATTTTTGACCATCAAATGTTCGATTTAAATGTCTGAACTAATATATATATATATATATATATATATATGGTAATAATTCAGTTTATAAAAGCACTATTTTAAGTATGTTATGGCCATATTATAATGCTAATAAATGTATTGTGACAATAAATCATGAACTACCTCTAGTTATCTGCCTACCTAGACCGCTATTTTTGGCATCATATGATTAAAATGTGTGCTTAAGTTGCTCAAAAATACAGTCTAAACTACTTAAAATAGAATGGTATGAATAAAAATTAGGAAATCTTAGTAGCTTGATATATTATATATATCAGTCACATTACAAAATATTATCATTACCATAGCATGATATACCACTACAATGCTTTTCGTAAAGAGAAATTTACCAACATTTAAACTTTCAAAATGACCGATTCAAGTGTCTAAATGCACTTACATTGCCCAAACATGGTAAACTAACAAATAACCAACTGTAGACTATGCATTATAATAAAATAATAATAACATATTTATAAAAACATATCATTACCATGTTGCAACTTCTATGGTAATATAATAGAACATCTCTAAATATGTATGTGTGTGTGTGTGTGTGTGTGTATATATATATATATATATATATATAAAACTTGCTAGTGTCATGGTATTTTTATTATTTTTTTTAATTAAATCCCCTTCTGTCAATTTAATTTGAGTTTCCAGCCATCTTCGAAATGACCAGACTTTTAACTTTAATTTTAATAAAACTCTGGTGCCCAGAGGGCAGATAGAATACGGTTATATCCTCTGGATGCTTTCCCCACCGGTTAGTGATGGGCAGTACTGCTGCGGCGCTGCTCAATTGCCTTCGGGAGATGGCACATTGAACCTCTTGGCCAGAAAAGAAAGAGAGAGTGTGAATGGAGACGGGGAGGGAGGAAAAACAGTTTGTATACGTTCCCATTTGGTTACCGAGCAAGTGAGCCCTCGGCTGAGAGGAACCTCTCTAACGGATGCCATCTAAAGGGAAATTTAATTGTCCTTTGAGGTGAATCTCTGCTTAGCTTTCCAGTCACAAACTCAAAGCAAGAGATGGATAGGGAAACAGGGTGTGGGAGACTCTCATTACACCTGCATACAAAAGACCGCCTGTGTCCCGCTGTCCTTGAGATGCCAGAAACCTCCAGCTTCAGAGAACAAATGAAAATACGCAGGAAGACACACAATATGCTCATTAGTGATGTGTCAGTCATGGTGACAGTTCATGCATTGTTGTTCTAGAGAAGCAAAATACAGATATAAAAGTCTACTGAATAAAAGACATGACAAAATAAATTGAACCTGCCTTAAGGATGCTCCATCTTTCCCTCCTCCTGCGAAGGCGGCATCGCTGTCCTGAATCATAAAACCTGGGGTTCAGATGTGAAGAAACTCCTAAGCTTAAAGTATTACGTTTGACATGAAAAACACAACCAGACCGGTGGATGAAATGGGGGGGGGGACTTATTATTAAAGAAGGGACATCCAGGGAGCAAAATATCTGCAAGAAATCACCCAAATACCATAACAACCACAAAATACAAAAAAATGTAATTATATTATTGTACTGCAACAAAAGTGACTTCTACTAGATCATCAATCGCTAATGTATGATTGCATGTATCGTCACAAAACTATGTGCAACTGTAAAGCATGACATTTTTTTTTTATTAAATAAACATTAATGGAATAGATCTCCCCAAAATTGAAATTGGTTCAGAATTCACTCACCCTCGGGCCATCCAAGATGTAGATGATGATGTTTCTTCTTCTGAACAGGTTTAAAGAAAAACGTATATTTTATTTTTGAACATTTTTTGTGAGCTGTGTTTGATCTGTGCATATTTCTCTCCCGATTCAAAACGAGATCATTTTTTTCACATCTTCATAAATGTATTTCTTACAAACACAGCTTTTTGCTTTACTGGACATTAATTGATGGACTGTAGTTGTGTGGATTACTTGCTAATTATTGTGATGTGTTTATCAGCTGTTGGGACTCTTATTCTGACGGCACCCATTCACTGCAGAGGATTCATTGATGAGCAAGTGATGTAAAGCTAAATTTCACACAATCTGTTCTGACTAAGAAACAGAGTAAAAATAAATAAATAAATAAATAAAAAATATCTAGTTCTCTTCTTGCATTTGTAAGTTTTCAAGTGTTCAAACACTTCATTCAGACATTCTGTTGTTCTTCCAGATTGTGTGGATTCTCAATCAAGCAGAAACAAATCAGCGGAGGTCCCAGCTCCAAATCTTCAGTCAGAGTTTTCTTTTCCTACAATGGAGCATAAAATCAAGTGGTATGCTCTTTGTGGTCTCTCAGCTTTTGTCGACAACAAAAAAAAAACGCTTTTGAGTGTCACACCCACATCTCAAAATCCAATCAACAACCGATGAAAAGAACGTAGTCCCACCACTCTTCTTTTTTCTTTTTCACACGCACAAAAACATCTGTCACTACTTCCGTTTCATTGTGACTTTAAACCCAATAGAGACAAATGATGAAGCGGACCACGATTACTCAAGGAATAAACTTCCTCAGTGGTTTAATGTAATCAACATCACGGACAGGTTTAAAATTCAAATCCTTTTCCAGAACCACCAGAAATGCCAAGTAATACCCAGTCTAATGTTTTTGAACAAAATAACGAATTGAGGAAAACAAGGCAACACATGCACACAGAGCGAATACACACTGTCATGCTGTTTTACATGGTTATCTAACGGTTTGCACTGATTAATAGCATCTGCAGCTATACATCTGATCGATGAGTGGAGGAATAATTCATGTGAGGAAGTAAGTTTTGAAGTTCAGGAGAAAAACATGTGGACAAGGGAAAAGTAATGTCATCTGAGTTTCTTTCTCCTCAGAGGATAATGGACACACGCAGATACACACCACCGAGCACCAAGACGGCCTGTCGTATAACTCACAGGGGCTATTTTGGAGAGAGCCTTGAAGTGTGAAGAAACCGGATTTGAATGTTTCTCAGCAGATTCTGGTGAAAGCTACAGTGCCCCCTGGTGGTGAGGAGAACGTACAGTATATGCTTCGTTCTGTAGGTAGTGCTGCATGATTGTGATGTGTACATGTGTTGTTAATGCTGACAGTGCTGGTGGATAAAGGAAAGCACGTCTTCTTTAGACAGTTTGTCGGGGTTGACCCGTGTCTGGGAGTCATGAACTCGGACACCCTCCTCCCAAGCCCAAAACAGCCTGTCTAGATGACATGCACTGAGAAACAGGAGAAAAGAGAGAAACACGTTTTAAAAAAAAGTTCTGAAGTAAGAAAGCATACAGGTAATCTATGAATGAGAGTGCATTACATTACATACAAGTTGGGGTCAGTACAATTTTTTTTTTAAGTAATTAAAGGGGGGGTGAAATGCTATTTCATGCATACTGAGTTGTTACACTGTTAAAGAGTTGGATTCCCATGCTAAACATGGACAAAGTTTCAAAAATTAAGTTGTACGTTTGAAGGAGTATTTCTGTTCCAAAAATACTCCTTCCGGTTTGTCACAAGTTTCGGAAAGTTTTTTTCGAGTATGGCTCTGTGTGACGTTAGATGGAGCGGAATTTCCTTGTATGGGTCCTGAGGCACTTCTCCCGGAAGAACGCGCGCTCCCGTATAGCAGAGCAGAGAGAGGCTGTGCACAACAATCACTGATCAGAGCGAGAGCGTCGCAAAATGTCACAAAAGAAGTGTGTTTTTGGTTGCCAGGGCAAGACAACCCTGCACAGATTACCAAAGAAAAAACAGCATTAAGGGACCAGTGGATGGAGTTTATTTTTACAGAGCATCAACGGAGTAGTGCAAGTGTTTGTTCCCTGAATTTCTAAAATGCTTGTTTTACAAACAAGGTCCATTTTGACGACGGATTTGCGTATCGTTTATTTCTTAAGGATGCAATCCCAACGAAAAAGGGTCACGATCGTATGTTGGAACCGCAGGCGGTGAGTAAAACTGCTTCAAATATCTCTGCCTCCTTGTTAGTGCGTCCCCTCCCATGCCGGAGACCCGGGTTCGAGCCCCGCTCGGAGCGAGTCGTTGCTGCTGCTGCTCTCGTTCAGTTTCAGCCTTCACAGCTGTCACAGCTTCCAAACGCTGTCAACGCTACTGGCGCTCGTGATTCTTTAGCTCCGCCCACACGTCACGCCTCCAGGCACTCGTGTTTTTCCGGGAAAAATCGGTACAGACTATCTTTCTCTTATGAATATAATAAAAATAAATACTTTTTGGAGTTATGAAGGATGCAGTACTACTCTATAGGTACTCAAGATTAACATGATATTGAGTGAAAACGAGCATTTCACCCCCCCTTTAATACTTTTGAACTTAATTAAAGAATCCTGCATCATAGTTTACACAAAAATATTAACTGTTAACAGTATATCAAATGTTTTCAATGTTGATGATAATAAGAAATATTTCTTGAGCACCAAATCAGAGCAGAGCAGATTACAAGCAGAGTAGATTATGCAAATCTTCTTGAAAATATTAGCTATATAATGCAATTTTTCTTGCTCAGGGGCTTCAATCCAAAATCGGTTGCCAGTATAGAGCCAGTCATGCAGGACTGATTCATACTGGCACATTAATACTTACTGAAAAGGTGCCACAGAACCAGGTGGCAGTTCATAAGTTGATTCTTTGGTCTGCTTATTGTAGAAAAACTTTCTTTTAGAGCTTTTGCTGAACGCCATAGTCCATGGGTCTGTCAAAAAGAGAAAAAAAAAAAAGACAATAAAATCATTTTTAACAAGGCACGTCACTAGATTTTATCCAGTTACTTCTCTTTTCTCTCTCACCATTCACTGTTTTGACGATATAAAGGCCGCTAGGGAGGAAGTGACGGTCATCTCTGCCTGTGTACGACAGTCTTGGCATCCCTCCTGAACTCTTGGTTACCTTCATTTCCAACCTGAGGGAAACAATAAGAATATCTAATATATATATATATATATATATATATATATATATATATATGTATATTTTTTTTTTTCTTTTTTTTTTTTTTTTTTTAAATAATCTACATGCTGTGTTTAAACGCACCTCACAAAAATCTTCTCCATCTCTTCTAACCTATAGACTTCCTTTACTCTAAAAAACAGAGAGAATGAATGAATGAATGAATGTGGCTGAAACAGCAAGCGGACTGATTTGCAGTATCATCATAAACATGAAAGATCCTGTCTAGGCTCTAGTAAAACACAGTATCTTCATTAATTTGACATACTGCCCCCTCCGGTGTTCACAGGACTTCCTGGCCCCCAGGGCTGTCCCTGATATGCAATTAGCACAACCGCAAAGAGAAAGGAATATTACCGGATGGGGTTCATGTCTGGCCTGCTGGGTTTGGACACCGCTTTCACAAACTTCTCGGCCATCTGGATTCTGCACCAAGAACAAGATTCTTTTATTTTTTTCTGATTTGTGAGGTCAAACTACCAATCACGTCTATTAAAAAAACAAAAAAACTTATTTGTGGAGAAACTGATCCAGACGAAGAGAGTTTAAGAATAAAACAAAAACAAATGTCTGTCAAAAGACAAGGGCTGCTCGATCATGACAAAAATCATAAACATATTTATTTTGGTCAATACTGTAATCACAATTATTTAACATGATTATGAGTAGGCTACATAACCCAAACTTTAAATTAATGATTTATTTAAAGATAGCGATCGATAAATATAATTTCCAATAAACAGCATAGTCTTCGCTGTAAGAATTAAACTTCCTTCGCTTCTTATTAAATCTACAAAAAGTCCTTCAGTCAAGAGCAGTGAATGATTTTTTCTGTCTTTTGTTGTTGGATTAATATTAATCAAACAGTTGGCAGCAGTAGCGTCCAGAGCAAGTTCTTTTTTGCGCTTTTAAAAACATGAATACATCTAATTAACCTAAATAAATCAAGCACGTTCCATGTCGCAAAAGTCACGTTACACGATTTTACTGATTTGCACATAAAATTGGGCTTACATGGAGGTGCAAAAGCACACTGCTGGAAATGCCTGGAGCACAATAATCATTTAAAATAACTAGATTATTGTATTTTCATAATCGCTGGAGGTGTTTTGATTAATTGTACAGTCCCATTACCCATTGACAGATATTTGTTCTCGTTTTAAGCATAAGCTCAACTTTGTTACGTTTCTCAGAAAACACTGCATCAGATCTTCAATTTGCATCAAGTAACTGTTGATTTAAAGATGCTCAGATATTTATACTGGAAAACAAAAGTTTGCAGTGCATGCCGATATTAATTCCATGACTTTATGAATTTAGGACTTTATACTCAAGTTTACGAACTTTTGAAGTATTTTACATAATAATGAATTATAGCAAAGTTTTTAAATCAAAACAGCAATGCACAGCAATATTCTGTTATTGTTTACATCACACAAACTGTATCTTGGTGGAAAAATTGCACTTTATAAACTGGTTTAATAAAATCATTTCTTAATGAGAAACTCATCTTTTTTGATTTTGTAGTTAGTGAAAGACCGAAAAAATATTAAAAAAAATTAATTCTACATGTAATAATGTAATAAAAAAGACCTCTGGTTGAAGTGCTGATCTCTGACGTCAGTGCCGTTGAGAACAAGAGCATCAAGAACGTGCACAGCGTTGATTCTTCTCTGGGCTTTTCCCTACAAACACAGAATAAAACTTCTTACAAAAAAGCATACCGAAATAACACAAGCTCTTTCCCCTTACAGTATTAATGTAAAGCTGTCATTCAATAATTCTCTCTCAACACTAATTCTCTCTGTTCACCTCTCCCTTCAGCTCCTGGACGATCTCTGCGCTTAGTAGTGTGTCTCTGGGCAGCTCCAGTTTGAAGTTCTCCAGTTTCTTCCAGCGAAACGGGGCTCTGCCGTCCCAGGTGTAGATCTGAGATCTCTGCATACACCCACAGTTTAGGTTTTTCACTCTTTAAGTAGTATATAAGGATATACATCAACACAACACAATATAAATATAGGCTATATAAATATAACATTGATAGACACAGACATATTCCTTACCCCAAGTCCCAGGAGAAAGAGCTGCTCTCCTCCTCCCACAATGCACCTGTAGTCCAGTACGTGCTGTAGCTTTTCCAGATTTTCTGAGTTCAGTGCAGTTGGTCTGGAATTAAAACTGTCCATATCTGAGCCCTGGCATAAAAAGACAGTAAGCAGAGAAATATAGTTATAGTTTAATTATATAAAATATAAACTTTATTTTAAACTGTTAATTGTCAGCTTGGCACTCTTTTTTATAACATTTTATTTTTATCACACATTTATGTAATTATTCCAATTTATATATCATTTAAAAAGCCTAAAGACTCAAAATTCATCCAGTGAAACCCAATTTAAAGTTGAACATTGCTTTACCATAGAAATGGCCATTTACCAGGCTCCTCCCATATTACATATTACAAAATGTACTATTTTGTAAAAAATAATTTAATAACCAAACATTTTTCTAATTTTTAAAGTACACTTAGTGTTACATTTAGTGACTATTTAGCGATAGAAGAAATATTGTGACAGGAAAATCAAAAAAAAAAAAAAAAAAAAAAACTCAGGAAGAGATTTTTGTGATTGTTCATGGACAACTTCAAATTTGGAACATAACCTACTTTATGTAATTTATCATATGCAGTATCATTTGATTTTACAGCAACTTTAGATTCCTTTTTTTTTGTAAGACATGTATTTTAAATAAAACGAAACAAACTTAGTACAGTTCATTTTCTTTACAGTAAACAAATTTTACAATTTAAATAATATAATCAATCTCACTGGAAAACATAAAAAAAAAAAGTTTAAAAAAGTTTTTGTTTATTTGAAATGTTTAAACTGTTTCTTTCTTTCTTCTTTTTTTTTAGGTGAATTATGACCCTGACATTATAGGTTCCATGTGATTCACCCACTTAGCTCTTCTAATGTTGAACATCACATCCACAAGAGCATTACCACATTCCAAGCTAACTTTTCAAAGCCCACACACACTCTTACCTTCACAAGCTCATAGAACTTTGTTTTTGGATCTGATGATGAAGGAGTGACTCTGGCTTTATCAGGAATCTGCACAAAGATAAAGACGTTCAACGTCTCAATCATTCAAATGAGCATCATTTTCTCCTTATAGGAGATAACTATGTAAAACAATGTTATTTACATCTTTCAGACAGAACCACAAAGCACTAAACTAAATCTCAGTCCACTATGAAGCTTGTGGCTATAGTTTTTGGACTCACCCCCCACAGTTTGAGACATTCTTTGCGGATGTCTGCTTGCTTGGCCTCAAACAGTGTCCTAGAAAGACACACAGCCTTGTCAGTGACGCTCATACAGACTCGGGCACATGCGCACAAACAAATAAAAGAGAGTATGAGATGAATGCCCTGAAACTCACGTATCTCTGACGTATGCGTGGATCTTAGCCAGCGCTTTGATCTGTACTGCACAATGGCTGCAAGACAAGGGATCAGAGTTCAATAAATAAACCTAAGCATGAATGAATGCATCGAGAGAGCGAGACAAAAGAGGCGATGATGATACCTTTCGTTGGAGTTGATCATGAATTGGAAGAAGTCAGTGTCTCCTTTAATGATGTCCAGAGGGACGACTTCGGTAACGTCTCTGTCTGCGTGTCGAAACTGATTCAGTTTCAGGTTGATGGTGAACATATATTCTCTGACAGCATCAGTGCCTGGCTTTAAACTCTTGCACACCACATATCTGCATGCAGACGGACATTGAAGATCAGTACCACATGCTCATTAACCAATCATTTTTAACAATAACAACAACATGCGTAATATAATCAGGGATGTGCATTAATAAGTAGGTTTAAATTATTATTTTACAGTTTTATTATTAAAAAAAGACCCAGTACAAAAATAACTGATTATAAATAAAAAAGATTAATAATATTCACACACTACTAGTGAAACTCTTCGAATAATTACGTTTTTTATGTTGAAAAAGGTTTCTCAAGCTCACTAGTAATAGTATAAACCAGTAACACTGTGAAACAGTATTACAATTTAAAATAACTATTTTCTATATATGTTATAATATATTTTACAATTCATTCCTGTCATGCAAAGCTGCATTTTCAGCATCATTGCCTCAGTGTCACAGTATCCTTCAGAAATCATTCTTATATACTGATTTGATGCTCAAGAAATATCCATTTGTTACCAATGTTAAAAAAACAGTTAATATTTTCCGAAGCCGTGATACACTCAAAATTCATCCTGTGAAAATAAAGTATAAAGGTATAGTTTGAGTGTCCACTGCCAGCAGCTCTCTCATATCCCCAAAGGTCTCTCACTCTTTCAAAATGAGTAATGGATAATGAACACACACCTCTCTGAATTGGCAGGCCGGCTGGTGACGGGTTTGAAGAGCGAGACCCTCTCAAAGCAGAGGTACACCAAATAAATCAAGCCCACACTGAACGGTGTGAACAGGTCAAAAGTCTTACACACAAAATGGCCACCTGTAAAACACAAGATTTTGTGAGAAATGGAAGCAAAAGTGACCCTAAAACAGAAAACAACCAATCACAACATAAGACATTTACATAATCTTAAAAGCACAGTAACAAAAAAAAACCTATTAAAATAAAAAGGTAAGAGAATCTTTTTGACTGAAAAGGTGGACTTCAGAAAAAGAAAAAGTGTTTTAAAATATGGCTCTTCAATGCTAGAACCGTAAAACATGTTACCATTGATTTGATACACCTAAAATTAGCTCTCAAGTAGCCAAGTCTTCTTTCATAATAACGTTCCTAATTACAGGATTTCAGAATAAATAGACTCGTGTCTGGGCGCACCCCCAGATAAAATCCAAACTGATCTGAGACAAGGCTGTACAATAATATCAAGGCAAGAAAAAGCATTAAATAATCTTCAAAGCCTTGAGAGAGACATCATTAAAGAGATGAAATCATTTGGAACCGCTGTTTAAGAACTGGCTGTCCTCCAAAACTGAATGTCTGGGACTGTGAAACGCCTTGAGAGCTATGGTAACCCAAAAGAGGATACTGTGTGTCATGACAGAGATGGAGGACGCTCTATTGATGTTGATCATCCCTAGAGCAGAGCATGATCAAGTTTTAATGATACTTCTTCAACATTAAGGGAATGAAAACACGCAAAGAGGAAGAAAAAAACAGACTGAGTGAAATGAAAAACATCCTCAAGGAAAACAAGGATTTTGAGTGATTTAACCAGGAAGACTCTGCATCTTCCAACCCTTTTTTTTTTTTACATGCATACAAACAAAATCACAGAAGATACCTGGTCTGACGACAGACATGGCAGTGAGGAACTGACACAGAAGGAGCTGTTTACTCAGGATCTCCTGAATGTTCTCTTGGCCCTCCACAGAAAAACCCTGACGAGCAACACACCATCAGAATATATCGACCAATCACACACCAGCAATAATCATATTTTAACCAATCAGAGAAGAGCATGTCTTACCCCATCTGCCATTAAGAAGTGCAGGCCCCGCCCTTCAGTGCTGTCTAAGACAAAGTTACGAAATGCAGTGATGTTTTCCGGACGCGTGATGTCACCATCGCCATCAATCCCACCCTCACCTGAAACACCGGTAATGAGACAATCAAAAGAAATTCATATTTTAATTTCAAAAGAAAATAATATTTTAATTTACCTTTTTTTATATATATAACTAGATTAAACATTTCTACCACCGATATAAGTGGAACTGGAATAATAACTAATTTTAAAGTGGTTAAAAGAGTCACCAAGACTGCATTTACATGATTATAAAAACTGTAATACTGTAAAATATTATTACAATATAATATAACTGATTTCTATTTCAATATATTTTTATTCCTATGATGGTAAAGCTGGTCATTTTCAGCATCATTACTCCAGTCTTCAGTTCTTCGCATGATCCATCAGAAATCATTTTAATATGCTGATTTTATGATCAAGAAAAAGTTGTTCTGCCTAATATTATTGTGTAAACTGCGACAGCAGTGTAATATAATACACACACAATATAATATGCTGTTATACTCCATATATCTTCATATACAAGTCAGAAACTAAGCTTTTTGTGCATAGGCCTATCTAAAGGGTAAATGGTCCCACCTAGTGATCAACTGTAAAAGTAACAATTTTTACCTCTTCGCAAAAGGGAAAACCACAAGCAATCAAGAATGCATGATTATATGGTGTCATGGCTTTGCAATCAAAAAATGTCGTTATAATTGAAGTCAATGGGGCAAAAACAGCCACCAACAACAAGTTAGGGAGAAAAATTTTAAATCTAATGCTGCACAAAAACTAAAAATGCATCAAAGCCAATGTTGCTACTAATCTTTGACATGCCCAAGACCGTTATAAAAAGTTTTTAAAAAAATCCAGCCACAATTACTTTTATATTGAAAATAAGTCATTTTTTCCACCAAATCAGTGACATCATTTATGAACTTGGCAATTAAAGAGTTAAAATCTTTTAAAAAAAAACATTTGGTAGTTTTGATCAGGACTGAAGTTGATTAACAGATTTATGCAAAAAAATTGAAGAAGAAAAAAATGATTCTGATACATTTTTACAGCAGCTTAATTGAGTGGATGTTTTCATCCCGAACATAACGAAAGGGTAGTGAATTTGAACAATCCACAAGGGTTAAGCATAAGAGACTTAAGGGTTAAGCATAAGCGATAGAAAAAATCATCTGAAAAATTAATTATTATTATTCCAAACTTCTGAACAGTAGTGTAGGTATTACATTAATTTTTCTCTATGATCAATACAGTACAAATGTTCAATAGTTGTTTTTTTTCATGTTAAAATGGTTGAAACTCATACCATAGTAGGCCTCAAAGAGCTCACTGGGAGCAGCATAGAAATCTTCCAGTTTGAAATCGTTGGCTCCTTTGAGCGTCATCCCAAAACCTTTCGCATGCCAGCGCCGCCGCCACAACACATACTCGGAGAATCCTCCCGGTCCTGCGCACACGTCTCCGAAATACAGCAACTCACCATCCTTATCACGCGTCTGGGGCTTCTGCACACAGACATCCGGTTCAAAAACATAATCGCAGCACATATTTCTAGCTTGTGTGACTGTGGTCTCACCCCTTGAGAATCCTTTGGGTTAGTGAACATATAGTCAAAAACATGATCCATGTTCGCCATCTTCATGGCAGCTCTGAGGACAAAACAAGAGAGAAAAAAATTCAGAAAAGATATGCTTCTGTTATTACACGCATGTGGAGACGCCACCCACCTGTTGAGAAAGAAAGCCCCTCGGATCGTTTCATAAGGGTTTGATCGAGTACGTGCTCGCCTCATCTCCTCGCCCTCTAAGTCATCAAACACACTCTGAAGAGAAATGCATGTTACATTATTACAGGACACAGAGCACAATGTGTCCGGTCTTATGTAAGAACGGGATAAACATAAGAGATGTTTGACACTCACTTTGCAGCGAAGAAGGAGATGCAGTAGATTCTCTGAGCAAAATTCAGTTTCATCATCAATTTTTAATTTTTTCTAAAAATATAAGCAAAGGTACAGTCATACATATAAACATTGGAATCTGATAAATAAAATGTTTTATATGAATGTACACAACCATTCAAAGGGTACGTTTTTGTAAAAGATATTAATACTCTTTATTTGAAAGAAATGTATACTTTTAATACGCAAAGACACTTCCAAATAATCAGAAGTGACTGTAAAGAGGTGTAATTTTACACACACACACAAAAAAAAATTCAAACAAATGCGGTACTTTTTATTCATTAAGGAATGATAAATACATCAGTCTATACAAAAAAACACTTAATTGTTTTCTGCATAAATAATAATAAAAAAAATGTATTTAGCAATAAATCACCGTATTAGAATGACTTCTGAAGGATCGTTGAAAACTAGAGTCTTTAGCTTTGTAAACCGTATTTTAAATTGTAATGATTTCACAATATTACTGTTTTTAGTGTATTTTTAAATGCAGGTGAGCATAAGAAACTACTTTTAAAAAACCTTTTTTTATTTTTTATTACTAAACCACAACTTTTGACAAAGCGTAAGGGAATTTATATTAATGTATAAGGTTATTTTGCCTTTTAATTGTGTTAAAAAGTACTACAGTATGAGAGGTGCATTTATAAAAGAACAAATATTTAATTTAATCTCCTAATTCATACAAGGTCATAAAAGCAGCAATCTGGAAGGAAACCCAGCAAATAATAACTTCACAAGATTTACACAATATTTGAAGTTGGCAAAACATTTGATCATTATATAAGCCAATTATGAGATCCAAAGGTTTATTAGTAAAGCTTATA
This sequence comes from Carassius gibelio, assembly GCF_023724105.1. NCBI lineage: Eukaryota > Metazoa > Chordata > Actinopteri > Cypriniformes > Cyprinidae > Carassius > Carassius gibelio. The sequence continues at coordinate 21,305,579 of NC_068418.1, forward strand.
ATTATAAAACAATGTTTGTGAACAAGAGACAACAAACAGCTGAGCAAAAACAACTTTTACCATAGAAAGTAAAAGAACTAAACTAATCCTTTCAGTTCATCAGGTAATATGTGCTGCAATACCTGGCCCAAAGTCATCCAATCCTGCAGCTCATCTGCATCTGGGATCTCTGGAGAACTTTCTGGAAACCACGTCACTGATTCTATAGCACTCGGCTGAGAGTAAAAATGAGAAATAAAGGTCCTGGACTACTATTATTTTGGTTTTAACATTAAAGAAACATTCTGGAAGTGTTGCTGTACCTCTGGCTCATCTTGCCAGTCTACGTTCAGGTCACCCTGGAAGCCCTTCAGGGTCAGACCCAAACCTCGCCTCCCACGCTGGGTGGATGCTTCTATGATCTCTCTCCGTCCTTGACCAAACTTTCCCAAACCCTCGCCTTCTCTGAAACCCATTTTGGCCTTAAGGAAACAGAGGAGGAGACCATTTTATTATGAGTTTACTCATAGGCATGAGTAAAAGAATGAGAGGAGGTGTTTATTTTACCATGAGTTTCTGAGAGACTCTGTTATACATGGGAAATTTGTCAGAGGCATCATTGCCCTCGGCATTCTGGGAATCAGAAGGTCTGGAAAAACTGGGTTTGTGATCTTCAACATCGCTGAGAGATTCGCTCGGACTTGAGTCTGGGAGACAAAAAGGAAAATAAAAATATGCTTACAAAAACCTACACCAGCAAAATAATATGGCCGTGTGAACAGTGTAAAGTGTCGTAATGAAACTGCTCTCTAACCCTGACTGGTGGTTCTTTGAGAAGACTCCTCCTCATCTTCATCAGAGGAGTCCTCACGGAGAGCCTTCCTCTTCTTCAGAGGCTCGCCCAATGCTTGTTGTGCCCCTCTCTTCATCTTAAATTCAAGAGCTCCAAGAACCTGCACTCATTCAAAAACACAACATCACTGGATTAAAACAAAGATGCATAACATAAACATTTCTTAAATTATAAATATATACATATATATATATACATATATACATATATATATATATATATACATATATATATATATATATATATATATATATAAATAACAACACTTATAGCAGAGAGGGTTTTGGCTATCTCTATACATCACACTCTATAAATGTCAACAAGCAGAAAAGTTAAATGAACAGATCCCTCGATAGAAACCTTCAGAATAGAGATAGGAATAAAATAGGAAGTATGGTGTGAGTGCATCTGAAATTTCAGACATTGCGCATCAGAATAAGTCTACAAAAAAAATAATCTAATTCGAAATAAAAGATTCTACATCTTCAACATCGGCTTAAAACACATCTCTTCCATCTTTATTTGACCCTCTAACTTTAACACTCACTATTCTAATTCTATTCTTTAAAAAACTCTAACTACCTTTCTAATCTTTTTATATTCTATTTTCTTTTCATTAATTATGCAATTCTATGTGTGTGTGTGTGTGTGTGTGTGTAGATGTAAAGACCTCTAACACTAGCTTGCTCTATTCTTTTTTTAGTCTATCTGTTTTCTTTTTATTTATTATATTATTTAAAATCCCATGCTACGTGTACTGTGTTATCCTAACTGAGACTTGTTATAGCACTTATATATCATTGCTCTTTTTGTTGTTTTTGATTGCTTCCACTGTCTTCATCTGTAAGTCGCTTTGGATAAAAGCGTCTGCTAAATGAATAATTGTAAATGTAAATGTAAAAACGTCTTATGATTAACAGTAGCAGATAAACTCGAATTAAATAAAAACTTAGATATGTTGCATATTTTCTATAAAAGTCTGAAAGACAACGTTATGAAAACAAAATATCACAAAATAGTTCAAAAGATCATCATTATCATAATAATGATAAAATAAATGCGATCTAATATAGTTTTACATTGAGTACAGTTTCTCACCTACGTCAACTAAGTTATACATATAAGTGAATAAAGCTGAACTGGTTCTCTTCATCAAATCATTCGTTGGATCTAAAATTTAACGGTTTTAAAACACATTCAAAAACTGCAAAACCTTAAAAAGGGATATTAATAAATAGTACTGCTGCAATCTTCAGTATCTATCTCGACATTTCGATGTCAAAACTATAAGTAAAATTAATAGTAAGCAGGTAGCAAGCAGGGTATTTATCATTTATTTCTTCCTTTATATAAAAATTAAGCCATAACTAAATATTAAGCTTTATTCAGCTGCTCTAGCAATATGAAGGTATTGTCTATTTGGGCTTCAAATGTGCCATAAAATGATTAAGATAGATCTATCGTCCTTGCTATCGCATTTCTGTAACTTAAATGTTCAGATTTATTGGGGAATTTTACAGTTAATGGTCTTAGAAACCTAACTGTGTGGCACATAAACACAAAGTGAAATCAACACTCGGCTTTTTAGGTTTCGATTTCACAAGAAATGATGCTGCGACACTCGTAAACATACCGAGAAGGAAACACGCAGTTATAATCCCGAGTCACCTCCGAAATGTAAACTCATATTTGTCTCCAATCTGTACGATTTCGCGACAAATTCTGCTTTAGGTTGTACTTCAAATGTAAAATCTGGCCCGCGTTCCACTTTCAGTGGGTCTTACCGTGTTTCTGGCGCATGATATTTACGTCACCAATGGGGTTGGACAACAAATGCGTGAAAGGTTAATTATTAATATTAATAAGGTTGTGCCTGTTTTTTATACAGTCTTTGGGTTGTGCCGAAAAAAAAAATCTTATGGCTAAAGTTTACTTCATTAATAATACATTTGCAATCGTCGCTTAGTCAGGCTTGGCTTTTTGTTTATTTGTTTATCGTGAAAATAATTTACTCAACTATTTTCCTTATATTATTTAAATATATTTCAGAATATGTGCCCGTGTGTGTGTGTGTGTACCTGTATATCAATTGGCCAAGTTTGTATTGATAGTGTGATACTGTGTGTATATGTTTTAACTTGCTATCCTATGATTTTAAGCCTTTTTTCCTCTCTTACAGGCTATATTTCTTCGTCTTGTTCCTCTCTTTTGCTCTAGTGGTCCAGCAGGTCAGGGTTTATGATGTCCTGAGAGTTATTTTCCAGTCCACGAGGCACAAACATGACTAGCTGTCATTACTAAGCTGCCCTTCTGTGAACTGTTTACAGTATCATGTAGCCTTTAGATTGTTTAGGCTCTGCTTAACCCTTATTAGGGTGGGATATTGGATATTATACCTGTCAATAAGAGAAGATCTGCCCCAAACTCATTAGTTGTATCCAGGGTCAGCTGAGTTATGTGGAGCACCAAGTTGAAGCTGTGGGCCTCAGTTAAAATTGCTGTGGAATCCACAAACAGTCAGGGGTCCAAAATCGTCACCACCTTCTTCTTCTAATGTCTCTGGTTGCATCAATAGTGCAACAGAGGCTTCAAACAGGCTGCGTAAACAGCTCTGTTCATAAGTCAGCGTTAAGAAGCTTTAAACCCCACTTTGATTACTGGTTCACGTCATCTGTCACAACAAATGAGGAAACAAATAGATTGTGACCTAATCCAATGTTCTGCATCCTAAATGTCATTCAGGAGGGTTCTTTGTGCTCATGTTTACATATAATAGCCATGAAAATATCACTGAACTGATCATTTAATCTGCTGACTCGAAAACACCTGCAGTCTGATCAGTACAATTCTGAAAATAAAACATAAAGCATGATTTGAGACCTCATTCAATATTCTTTCAAAAGAATCGTCACATTTACAAATGGACACCTAAGTGAGAATGTTCTCCAAAATAAAAATAAACTGATAAAGTAAGCTTCTTCCAGCTAATGTTTTCAGAACTTTTGCTCAGAATGTTCTGTTGAGGTTCTCTCAAAGTTATGAACAAATGTTCTTCCAGTAACATTAAGTTGTCAGGTGTTTAATAATGTTCTATTATAACAAAAATATTATTATTCATCGGTCATGGAATGTTTTTTTCTTTAAATGTACGTTTGAAAAATGATCAAATTGAACTTTTCCTATGTTTCTCTAACGTTTGCATAACCAAGAAAATAAATGTGTAAAATGTTTAATAATCAACATTTTGAACTCTTAGAGAAATAATGTTAACATAACTTAATGGGAACATTAGCAACATATTCTTATGACATATTTTTGTTAGTTCAAGTTGGCTCAAGTACAGTAACAGAGGCATTTTATGCAATTTATGAATTGCAAATTATGTAGGCCAAACCAGTAAATTTAACTGAAATATCTGCCCTCCAGTTTTTTTCCAAGAATTGGGCACACACACACTGGCCCTTCACAAAAAGATAGACAGGATTTCATGGAGACATGTGACCAGTTATATAAGCACCCAAAGCTTTATAAGTCTGCAAGTGTCTGAAGAGCAGTGGCAGATCCGTCTGGTGTGTGTGTGTGTGAGTGTGTGTGGACGGGAGCTTCTCTGGCAGCTGAGATGTTCTTCCGCATTCCTCTCCTGACGCCTGGATACATTCGATACCTGCAGGTGAGTGTCCAGTTTCTAACTGAGCAAAATAAACGAGTTCACAGTTCTCCAAAATGGTGATTACTGTTTATGCAAATATAATAATGCTAGTCCAAAACCAAATACAAATCACTTATAGTTTGACTGTGTGTATGTATGCATGTTTATATATTTTTTATCCATATCAGAAAGATAGTTAGTGACATTACCCTTGTCTATAGAAAGCATACTCTAGCAAAAAATATTTTGTAGAATAACACAATAAAACAATTTATTGTATTGATTCATGTTTTAAGTGGATTCTACTCCAAGCAAAATTTTCTATGGAGTCTGAAATTCTAAAAATGCTTTTGTAAAATGTCCAAAAAGGGAATTTCATTGTTCTTCAATGAATGTTCTTTTTTTTTAAAAGGCCTTGCACCTCTTAGACCCCAAACAAACATCCAGCATGTATGCCTTGTATTTTTTGTAATGGTTGTAGTTTTATACGCAAGTAAACATTTCAAAAATCTAAGTAACTGAGCATGTAAAAGATATAGGGAATGAATAACAGTAAAGTTGGCAAAGAACAGAGCCAATTAGACCAAGTAAAATGTATTAAGTTTTTACAAATACAAATATTATTTGTTATTAATTTATAAAGCAAATGTTTATCACTTGATTTAAAATCCATAATAATATTAAAAAAAACTGAAATACAATATTTGCAATATTCTGATAATATTCTTCCAGTCGTTTAACTGTGGGATTTTGGATCAGAATCGTGGTTTCCACAGAAAATTGAATACCAAGCCCAATGACATTAGACGCCTGCTCCAAATCTCGTTTTGTTACTATTTTTGGAAACAGATTCAGCTGCAATTAATCCCCTTTGGCATTTTGGTGTTTGTTTCCATCTAATATGTTTTTACATTATATAAAATTATTCTTTCCTTTTTCAGGGAAGATTCAAAGTAGAAGCACTATAATTGTGTCTATATATATATATATATATATATATATATATATATATATATATATATATATATATATATATATATATATATATATATATATACACACACACACACACATGTACACACACACACGTTTTTTTGTTTATCATGATAAGCTTCTTACAGGTCTTAATCTTGATCTAGGAAATTCACTAATACTTTTCAAACTTGTCTGATGTACCAAGTGTTTCTGAGAACTACTTCCTGGATGGATCTTCTCTCATCTCATGCTCATAGAAGGGCCATGAACACTGACCTCTGACCTTTTGCTTTTAGACTCAAGCGGCGCGGACCGGCCTGCAGAGGGAGGGCCCCGCTGTACCCCGCTTTGCCATGTTGCTGGGCCTTGTGGGTATTGGGATGTCAGGATACAGCTCTCGCCAGCTGACCTTGTACCACAAGCCATCGCCACATCTCCTGCGGTGAAACACAATGCAGAGAAAACACATCGCTTTTGTTTAGAGGTGCGTTCTTTCTTAAACGGACTGAACAACCCAAATATCATCATTATAGTTTTACCAAATCATGCTGAAGCTCATAGTCTTGCTTTGGGTGCGAGGATGGCCGATCCTCAGCCAAGCTCTCCCAAACTTGTTCTCTGGCAACAATGGAGTGAATTAAATTAAATTATTTAGTGAGCATCCTTCTGAATCATAAAATGACAGAGGGGATAATATATGGCCTTTGGTGGACCTCAAGGATGTCTCAAAGGCTTCTTCAGTTCACCATTTGGGACAGGGGTCCACTTAGCACTGGGTTATATTTTTGATATAATCCCATTTATGCACCTAAAGTTCATAGACCACCACAAGCTCCACAGTCAAAAAATCCAGCAGCCAACAAAACTAGCACAGCTGTCACAGCGCAAACATTATGCAGAAGTATGACTTCAGTTTATTGATTTTCTTAAAGTAATCTTAAAAAACATATTACTCTAATGAAGAGAGCGATATCTGCAGGTCACCTTCATAAGCTGTGAGTCACTATTTACAAGACAGGGCGTCATCCTTAAAATACACTGAGTATTTAATACCCCATATGTCTAAAGCAAACATGCAGGAAATAAAAGATTATATATATATATATATATATATATATACACACACACACAAACACACACACACACACACACACACACACACATAATTTATTATATATTGTCATACTTGAGTTTTTTAGTTCAAATGTACAGTACATATAATGTAAATGTAAATAAGTTGATTAAATTCATATATTTATATTTGAAATGTATTTCATGCTATATAAATTGCTAAGTATATATGTGACCCCTGGAGCACAAAATCAGTTATAAGCAGCACAGGTATAAGAGTAGCAATAGTCAAAATACATTGCATGGGCCAGAAATAGCTATTTTTCTTTTATGCCAAAAATAATTCTGATGTTAAATAAGGATCATGTTCCATGAATATATTTTTTAAATATACATCCCATAAAAATATCAAAATGTAATTTTTGATTAGCAATATGCATTGCTAAGAACTTCATTTGGACAACTTTAAAGGCAATTTTCTCTCTTGTTTTTTTTTTTTTTTTTTTTTGTGCAAATTTTCAAATAGTTGTATCTCATCCAAACATTGTCCTATTCTAGCAAACCATACATCAATGGAAAGCTTATTTATTCAGATGATGTATACATCTCAATTAAAAATAAATAAATGGACCCTTCTGACTGGTTTTGTGGTCCAGGGTCACATGTTTAGGAGTTCTTTAGCTTTGAGAGTAGGACAGTGTTTTTTGATGGGCCTCCAGGCTTTCCATTCACAAGCGTGTACAGAATTCCTCACCTGGCTTTTCTCTTCCAATATGGGTCTGGCATTCTGGTTTGCCAACCTCAGTGTCACCCAGACAGCAGGAGTGAATTTGCACCACCAAAATAGCCCATGAAGGACACTGACCTATCAGAAACTCTCTCCTAACTAGACATCTGATCAAAACAATCTCATAAAAGTGTTTATTTATGGAGGAAAACAATGTGTTTTTTGGCATTGATGTATGTAATGGATGTCTCACCGACAGCGAAATGTCATTGGTTTTGTGAATGGGACATGATTGATGTCATGACGTCTCAGACAGACACTCAAGAAGAATAAGAGCTTATGTTCTTAAAAGGGTCTAATCGGCTCATCCAATTACAGTTGGCTGTTAATGCAAGGTCAAAGGCTTTTATTTAGCAAACAAACAGTTGGCCACTCAAACAGTGACATTGTGTGGTTTAGATTCGTTGTGAACGCTCTGACTGATTTGCAGTGATTTGTTTTATTGTTGAGATTCTCTACAATGACTGTTAAGATTGTGACTATTTTTGCACTTTGACGGCAGGATTGATTGTATTTTCAATGCTCTTTTTAAAAGAAGAGAGAATATGTTATGTTGTAATATATCTGTATTTATTTACAAAATAAAATATTCAAGCACTTAAAGAGACTTTGCATGGTTACGTAGCCTACCTACTGTATATAAATGAACACAGTATAGATTTCTGTTCATTTGATGTAAAGCTAATTAAAAACAGAGCTATGATTTCGAACCTTGTTTATTTATTGGTTAGTTTGTTTAAGTGAACGCATTCATACTGTATGCACAAAATATGCACACAAATATAACTGATAGTCCAAATATCAAAACTCCATATTCATGCAGTAGGGGGCAGCACTGCACCAAAACCTCTAAAAATAGCAATGACTTCAACTTTAAAAGTAGGCAGAAAACACCTATCCATTATAATCTGATTAAACCTACTAAACTGTTTATGCTTGTGTTTATGTAAAACAAAGAAAACGCTGAATAAGAGTTGTTTATGAATGTCTGATCTTCAAGACAATCACCTGTGGTCTTTAGTAGCTATGTTGCAAATGCACTGACCCACTTTAGCTACTAAGCTCTTCAAATCCAAACCAGGATCAGCTTGTCCGAATTACTTCTCCTTTATACATGCAACCACATACAGCAAATGAAGGGATACACGGACCTACATAAATGTGTGCCTAAACAGTCTCTCTCGTGTTTGCACACACAGATGTGTGTTAGGTTAACAGTGCAACTTTCTCGAAGGCAATCTGATTGTGTTTGTTTGCCGGTCATTAAAGATAACTGGTCTTTTGCCTTTGCACTTTATGTGTGTAAATAAGCAGCTGTGTATGCAGAAAGAGAGAATAGGGGTGATATCCTCAGGATGAGTCAGCATGTGATCAGACTTGAATCCTTGATATGGGTGTTGGCCGGAAAGAAGATTTATAAATGAATAGAGAGCTTTCTCTCACGACTCTCTCCCTCAAAATAAAATGCAGATTCATAGGCCTGGTTTAGAAGTCAAAATGAATGTTAAAGCAACTGTATGTGTGGGGTTTTTTTTACCTTGAAATATCAGTTTTTAAATGATTATGAAGGTGCACTGCATTCTAATAAAGCGAAAGACTTCCGTTTCTTTCCCAAAAATATGTTTCTGCGTAATTTGCGGGTATGAAATTCCACGAATAGAGCGGATTGGTTTACGGCAACAACGTGCACTGCACATGAACAGCTATCCCATAGACATATAAATAATAATAATATTTATATGTCTATGAGCTATCCACTCTATTTACGACAGCGAACTTCACACAGACGACTGCTTCAAAGTCGCAAAAATACATTAAAACAACATACAGCTGCTAGCTTTCTTTTACTGTCTATGCTGCTAGCGCTAATCGTTGTTATATTAATGATTCGGTCATTTGCCAGTGAATAAAATACGATCCAAACCTACTTGCTGTCTTGTTGAATATCTTGTTTCAATTTCTGAAAAAAAAATTTAAAGAGAAAAAAAAATCAAAGAATTTCTTATGATCGCCGCATGGCTGTATTTATAAAATTAAATTGTTTATTAAAAATACAAAACCATAAAATTGTAAACTATTTTTCTATTTAACTGTTTTGTTATAATATATTGTAAAATGTCATGATGGCAAGGCTGAATTTTCAGCAGTCTTCAATGTCACATGAACCTTCAAATATCAGCTGATTTTTATTATTATTAATGTTGAAAATGTCTCTTAATTGTTGTGCGAATTTTTTTAGGAAAATATCATTGTATTTGAAATATATATGATGACAAGACATACAGTCAAGTATGGTGACGCATACTCAGAATTGATGTTCTGCATTTTACCCCTCCAAAGTACACACACACACACACACACAGAGCAGAGAACACACACACACAGCAGTGAACACACACCCAGAGCAGTGGGGAGCCATTTGTGCTGCAGCAACTGGGAAGCAGTTCGGGGTCGTGCCTTCCTCAAGGGCACCTAAGTCGTGGTATTGCCAGCCCAAGACTCAAACCCACAACCTTAGTGTTAGGAGTCAAATTCTCTAACCACTAAGCCATGACTTCTCCTTTTAGTCCCATTATTATTATTATTATTATTATTATTATTATTATTATTATTATGTTTTTTGTAACATAAATGTATTTTAATTCCATTTTATAAATGTTCTTGCTAAAAATTCTTGCTGAATAAAAGTACTGATTTAAAAAAATAATACAAATCTTACTGAACACAAACTTTTGAGGGATAGTGTATACAGGTGCATACCTGTTTGTTTGGTTTAACACCTTTACACCTCACAGATCAGTTCTGTTCACATCTTTAATCAGACAGGACTCTTATCACACCAGCGCTCTACACAGGTTCTGTTTATGTATTTACTGTAAACATGCCTGTATAAAGATGATGTCTGATGACCCTTCTGATCTGTAGTTTTTTTTGTGTTTTCTCAGATAAGGTCAGCTTTTCTGACTTGTTTGTTGTGTGTAAATTGTAATATTATAGCGTAAGCTGCTGTTTTCCAAGCTATTCTTCATATCTGCCAAGACTCACAGAGGGAAACACGGTCAACTTCTTAAACAGCTTCATAACCCTCGAGTTCATAATCTCCTTAATGAAGACCCCGAGGAGACGTTAGAAGTGCTCTGCATGTGTTTGAATTCTTTAAGCAGTTAACAAAGAGTATATTCTTTACATTTAAAGCATGGGAACATTCACATCACATGAGCACATTTATATATATATATATACATCCAAGTTATGTCTTATAAGCAAGACTATTGATTAAACAGGCTTATTAAATGAAAAACTTTACATTGGAGTCACATGGATATACTGCACAGTAGTGTATTCTTCACATTTAGAGTGAAGACATCTAAAGTATCTATACGCAAAACATTTATGGATGTTTCTTCCACTTCTGGCATTTTTATTATCCAAAGAATCATTTTTTATAGAAAAGTTTATTTTTGTTAAATAGAGGTTATATTAAAAGTGCAATATTCGTTTTAATATGTCTTGTTTAATAGTCAATTAAATCCCAAATCACAACCATCCCTCATGTTTCCAACACCATTAATAATTTTACCCCTAATATTATTTAATGAAAATATTTTTGTACTTTATTTACAATGTCATTGAAGTGCTTGAGATGAAATATGAGACACAACAACAAAGAAAATCTATGTTAATGTCACTTGTTTTTTGACATACAGTCAAACCAAAAATTATTCAGACACCAGATATAATTTGTTATATTTTTTACTAGTGGGCGCATGACACTATAGTTCATTTATGTAAGTGAGTATAGAAAAATAAAGTGAATTTTGATATATTATTTTTTTTTATTATTATTATTATTGCTAATGCAACATTTTTTCACCACAGACAAATCATAAACTGCATTACCTTATATTTACTTGTTCATTACATACCTTTCTATCAAAGTTATCTGACATTATCAAGATGATGATTTGTTCTGACACAGTGTAACTCTGAGTTCTTGACATTTTATTACCATTATTTAAACTAGTGAATAAACTGTGATAATGTGATAAATGTTGAAGGTATATATATATATATATAGTTTTATTTAATGTTTTTATTTTTTACTTAAAGAGCCACCCAATTTGATATTTTATCATTTATGCTATACCTAGCTTTTGAACTCTGGGTAAAGTGTCTAATTTTGCAGGCTCACTAAAGTCTGCTTATGAAAAGCTTCTACACTGACTGAACCTCTAAAGACATATTTGACTGCTCGTGATAAGCCTCCTGTCCGGGTGGGAGGGTCCGAGGGGGCCATCGCCCCGCCCACATTACCATGACAACCAGCTGATCAGCGGCAATCTGATCCGCGATGGGAGGAGCCGCGGTCCAGGTGCTCCAGCCAACCGTGTTCTCAGCCGTTCATCAGAAGAAGACAGTGGCCCGGAGGAAAGTGTGCGTGTGGGGTATCGCGATCACAGACGGGTCATTGTTCTGATTTAACCGCTGCCTCCTCGCGATCTCCTCGCCCTCAGTCTTCACTCGCATCCCATGGGCTTGGAAAACCCCGTGCTTCCGAGATACAGCTGAACTCCCTAGGCTCATAATGTTCAAGAAGAGCAAGAGCAAAGTTCTGGTGGATGAAGCGTCAGAGGAGGAGGAAGACGTGTCGTGGCATCACGAGCACGCGAGGAAGGTAAGCTGGGATGTTGCCCGTGGGCTCCAAACCTGAGAGATCAGATGTGTTCGAGTCGAATAGTTTGGCTGTGTCGCAGCCTGTAGCGTTACAGTAACTGTATTGTTTACAAAGCGGATGCGCTCCCGAGTCAGTGAGTGATAAAGTCAGATTATAAAAACAGCAGCGAAATAATAATTATCTCCCCCTATAATTTAATCCCCTTATTAATGTGCCACCCTACTTTTGAAATCGCTCCTGTTTGACAGTATGAAGTTCTGGAGGTATTCAAGTATGAAGCATATGGATCATGCGATGAAGGGAAAATTGAAATATTTTGATTATGCAAGTAGAGGAAAAAAGATTTTAAAAAAATGAGAATATACATAGGAATGTGTGATTAAAAATATCTGCCTTTAAAAGCTTTTGGTGGTCATATTTTGGATATTTAAATGTAATTTACATTAACCAGATTTCCGTATCTAGATAAGGCCACATTTTGGTTTTATAAATTAGAATAGAATCAGATGGCCCGTTTTAATCCGAATTTGGGTCATGGAAACGCATTCCGAGAATGGCAGAATGTGATGAGTGTAGAGAACACAAGTGTGTTTTTGGAATATACACCATAGCTGAACGTTCTATTCTTTTTGCTTACGTCATCGGCTATTGATAAACCCATATCTGTTGACCAGTATGAATATGGGAGGAGAGAAATGGAAAATGAAAATATAGCAAAATGAGAGTATTTGTATTTATGCAGATATAGGAGAATGAGAATATAAATTGGAATATTACAATAAGAGAACTGAGGGTCTGAGCACGTGGTACAGTATCTGTGTTTACAATCCGTTTTGGGTTATATTTTAGTTATTTAAATGGCTTTTGGTTTTAGAAATTAAAATAGAATCAGCTGGCCTGTTTTAATCAGAAATTTCGGTCATGTAAACACCTTATTTGCATATGCATCATCTGCTTATGTCATCGACCATTAATATCTGTTGAGCAATATGAGTGTGGAATGAAAGAATGGCAATGAAAATATATGTAAAATACCAGCAGAATTGGAGTCTACAAGAGTCTGAGAATGGCAGAATGTGAGGATCACATGAGAAGTGTATTTATTGGTTCCCACTGGAGTTCAGATCAGTCATGAGAAGTGAGTGCATGACATATCATACCATACTTTGAGTTTTATATGAATGTTTCTCTATTCTTCTGAGCCAGTGCTGCGATATTAATGATCATGTAGTTTGATTGTGGTGGATTAAATGTGGCTTTGCTGTGGCTGAGTTTAAATACAGATTCATGGCATTTCAGATCTAATGTTCTGTCAGCTGTATGACTGCAGGAGTCAGATAAGGTTTCTACAGCGTAACAGCAGGAGACGGTTGCTGATAAGCATTCTGTCACTCCCCCTCACCCTTTTTTTTTAAATGTATTTTAGAAACTTGCACTAAAAAGTTAAAGATTCCCAGTTCCCACTGCGTTCTGTGGCAAGTGTGGTTTTAGACGGCCTTGATTGAATAAGAACACTCATGTTCTTATTTAATTAATTTATGCAAAAATTAAGATGATGGGATGACTATCACCATAGATAAATACTATGGAATTTTCAAAGTTTCATAGTATTTGATATACATTTTATAAATATTTGATAACATCTGATACCATCTCTGTACCATGGCATTGCAACACTAACGTAAGTAAAGGAAAAGGCTTCAAGGAACTCCATTGTACTTTTATATAAAGGAAAATAAAAATTTTAGTAGTATTAAACCATATGAATAACTAAAAACACATTATTACCAAGATAGTGTCAAAAAAATTTAACATTTCCAAAGATATTGCAATATCTTGGTATTTTAGTGTTTATACTGAATGTTTACCATTGGTATTTACACGCTTTTTAAAAAGTACTGGAAACCTACCATGGCACTATCATGTTATTCGGATGTGTACCATGGTTTTACCTTGGAGTACCATCATTCTATGATACTTACATTTTATTTGATAGCATCAAATATGCATGCGAGGTTCTTCAAAAAAACATCATGGTATTATCATAGTACCTGTCCACTAAAACACAGTATTACTGAGGTAAATATTCAAATAACCATTATTACCATTTCCAAACATATTGTACTTTGCAAAAAATACTGAAAATGGTTCTGAATTAGTATTTACACAGTATAAAAGTAAGGAAAATACCATCATAATTAGTATTGTTGGAACTACCGTGGAATACCATTATGCAAAAAAACAGGGTACATTAACTTATGGACCTTAAAATATGTCAAAGTACCATAGCATTACCATTTGATACTGTACCATGTTCTATCACAGTAGTTTTTTTGTAGTTTATGCAAGGTACAGAGACTACCATTGTGTACTATCAAAGTACAAAAACATGATATGGCTGTTGTAAACTATTATTTCTATGGTAATTTGTTAGTGAAGCTTCTAGCTCATTCTAACAGTGGTACTAGGCTTGTGGATTGTGTGTTGGAGAGGGAAAGGAATGTTCTGATGTTGTTCGCTCTACAAAGGGATATTTCGGTGAGATCCGACCGCTTCCTTCAGCTGCTAGTCAGTTTGTTCACCCAGAACTTGGTATGTAGAGCAGGAAGCCCGACGGATGAGGACAAACGGACCTGCACTTACAATCAGATCCTCTCAGGACTTCAAATTTAGTAAAAAGTTTAGATTTTCCTTTGATAAACAAGGTTTCCTCAAGATGAACATCCCTCTCTGGTTTATATGAAGCTGTTTCATGAGTGCCGGTTGTATTTGGTTGCCAGTAGGTAAACATCTTTATTCTGAGGTACAGTCTTGATGATATTTTGGTTAGTTCCTTCATAAATCAACTGATGGCAGAATAAATGGACTCCTATGACCCTGTGTTCTTCAGTCACCGGCTTGTTTTCAGTAAAGTCAGGTCTGAGCGTCTCTAATATGCCACAGTCATAGTCATAGAGGGTAAAAGACTTCAATTATCCCATATATTGCTCTTTGCTCAGTCTCAACTTCACTCCTTCATTTATAAATGAGCACTCGAGAGAGTATTCGCACTGTAATCAGGCCAAGCGCTTTGGTAAGATGGGGTGGAGGTGTGTGGCAGTGAGGGGGAGTCGAAATGAAGGAGGTAGAGGGAGGAATGACATGGACATTGCAGAACAGAGGTTGATCTTTCTCTCTTTCTCTCTGTTTGTATGAATCATATTCTGCCTTCAAGCCATTTCAGAATAAAAGTGTTTCCTCTGGATTTGCTCTTTAAACCTTGTCTTATTGGCGTAAGTGTTGGCCATAATCAAGGGGTATATTTTACATTTTAAAACATTTTGAGTGTAAAATTATTTAAAGTTTTTGAAATTAGTTGCTTCTGCTCACAAAGTCTGCCTTTATTTGATCGAAAAATACAGTAAAGCAGTAATAATATGGAATATTATTACAATTTAAAATAAAATAATGTTTTCTGTCTTAATATATATTAAAATGAATTTCAGCAGCCATTACTCCAGTTTTCAGTGTCATTCTAATCATTCTAATATACTGATTTGGTGCTCATAAAACATTTCTTATCATTATTATTATTATTATCAATGATGAAAACAGTTGTGCTGCTTAGTATTTTTGGGGAAACTGTGATAAAGTTTTTTGTTTTCAGGATTCTTTGATGAATAGCAGTTATTTGAATTAAAAACCTTTTGTAAGATTATGAACGTCTTTGCTCTCTATTTTGATTAATTTAATGCATCCTTGCTGAAAAAAAAACTATGTATTAATAAATACAAAAATGAAATTTACTAACCCTAAACTTACAATTATTTACATAATATTTTTAGGTGATTGACTTAAAAAAGTAGTCAGATATATTATTAAATATCCAGATAGTCATAATTAGGTTTTCATCATGAATGTGTGTTTGTATTTTGTGTACTGTTAATGAAGAATAATGATAAAACATTACCAAAATATACATCAGTTCATGAGAGTGAAAGTATTGTGATGACTACATTTCCCATAATTCCCTATGGTGGTAAAGCATCATTTACACACCTAATGTGCATGCTTTGCTCTTGGGTTTGTAGGGCAGTGAAAATGTGAAGTGAGTAAGAACTTTCCAAAAGGCGGCAGTGGTGCAGGTGGGGCAGGAAGGAAGGGGAAGAGGTCAGAACCTTAACAGGAAGTTGAATGCCAGAGCAGTTCTGATTGATCACCCAAAATAGACAGCATCAGTGATTACATTAACACTAATAGATCGGATTATTAGAGGGACATCCATACAAGGAGTTTATAATTCCTAACCATATTTGTGTTTATGACAGAAAACAAGATTATTTTTAAGTCCCTCCTCAAATGTACAAGACCTTGTTAAAGTTAGCTTGCTAAAAATATTCCTTGCATTTGTGTGTGTGTGTGTGTATACATTATCAAGTGTGTGCGCATGTTCTCATTGTTTTGTTCTCCTTGGCCTTTGCTTTTCAGGATAAAGACTCTGAGGGAACAGAGGAAGTTCTGAGTCCCTCGACAAAGGTAAACACACACCTATACACACGCATAACATTTTGTTGCTTTGAACAGAAATGCCAACTTTTATTGACCGTGTCAGAAATAAAACCATTGCAGCATGGTTAGGATGTGAGGCAAAAAGCCTGCTATGAAACACTGAGTTTCTGTTGTCTTTTCATTTTTGGTAGTTCTTAGTGAATGGACGGATTGAATGGCAAGAAGTTAAACATGAAGAGAGGATGTGACACATTCTTTCAGAACAATCTGGACAATAGCAAAAGCCGTCTTGAGACTAGCAAACATTCAGTGGCATGCTTTCCTTCAGTGGACTGCTGCTGTCATCTCATATTTTGAATTGTCAAATAAACATCTGAACTATTCTGTGAACAGTAGAATTAAACAGTTGTGAAATCAGGGGTTAACCTTTGTATTGTTAGCATGAGCAGCTGGTAGATAAATACCAAATATTTAGTTTATGTTATAGTGAGTGTTTATTTATTTATTTTAATTTATTTCAATTTTTTAATTGTATTTTTTTATTTGAATTTCCATTAGTTTTTCCCAAAGAGAAACTGATTTCAGGATTCCATAGAATCCCAAGTATTTAAGTGTTCGATGAACATACTATATATTAGTATGTTAGTCCAATAAAAAAATTGTTTATGATGCATTTTAAATATATTTGTTTATTCACAACCAATGACTGTAAATCTATATATATTTGTAGCACCATTCCATGATTTTTTTATTTGCTAGTCATATGATTGTAGTTCATTCCTTCATAAAATATTTTTCTCTTGATTTTTAACTTTACCCCTTAAAATCAGAGGTTGTAATGTTGATACATTTTCGGTATGTTTATTGAGCTTGACAACATATAGAGATGTTTTCCCAAAGAAGATTTTATTATTATTATTATGCCCAGGAGTGAAAATGGCTAAAGTAATAGCTCTTTTTGTGAGTTTTGTGTTCTGAAAGTTACAGTATGTTTTCACAGCACAATGAACTCTTTTAATCCCAGTGGATCATGAGAAATCAGTTTTCCTTGATATGAACACTTTATAGAGGATAAGAGATAGAGAATTTCACAGTTAGCTTTGCAGAGAGCTTTCCTCCAGCGACGGCAGGAGCTCCGTCTCAAGTTAAAGCGACAGTTGTTTATTTCCACTGCGTGCTTTACCTAACCAAGCAGAGAGAGAGGAGGACAAGACAGATGGAGCGAGTGTTGTGCTTTATTTGAGGTCAAAGACGAGTCCGATAGTAATGTCTGTTTACCCGTTGGAACGAATAATGTGCCCTAAGACTCCTAATGCTCATAGATGCTAAATAAATGTGCTGGTACACATTATAAGAACCGGTCCCGACATATCAAGCGTTTATGTGTTAGTGCATAATCAGATGGCATGTTTTAACACAGCGGTGTGACCGAGCACAAAGGTCTTTAGTTTGAGACAAGACAGAGACTGCCGAATAAAAATAACCATGTGCTTTACCTTTTTTTATGTTTGGTACATTTTAATTCTTCCAGACAAGCAGCAACAACTACTGAATATCTGGATCATACACAAATGAATGCAATGTGACTTGTAGATCTTGATTGTAGATATTTCAGAATCAAACCAACTTTTTTAATTAACATAAACAATATTGTAGCTATTTTTATGCTACAATACAGTTTAAATCCTACTGTAAATTATAAACATGGAAAAATTTAGAAATCTGACAGGGAATGTTTTGGAAACATTTAAGAAAGTAATCATTTTAGTCACATTTTAGTAAGTTGTTAAAATATTCTCCTTTGGATGTTTGAATGATTTAGATTTTTTGTTATTTTATGTTTTTTTTTTCAAAGAGGTTAATGATTTACCATATAAAATTTGAAACTTGTTTTTTAGATGCACAGCAAAACATTATGATTACCATAATGCAGAAAAAACTCTTATTTCTGTAAAGAAATATAAAATAATAATAATTGAGTGCAACAATATATATATATATATATTTTTTTTTTTAAATTAATGCATTAAAATAATTGTCATTAAAAGTATATCATATGCAAAAGAAAAAATGTCTTAACCAACGTATTCTCTAAAAATAAATTTCATTTTGATTGTGGAGTCAAATATGGCCCAATATATGGTGTGATCAAATATTATTTACATTTTGTTTTCTATTTAAATCAAGGGAGAGCATTCTGTACGAGGCCAGGTCAGAAAAAAAGAAAAAACTTATGAAAGGGAGCAAGAAATTGTGTCCAAGGTTCTCTCCTGTATAATAAGCTGCAAAGCTGGGCCGGTATTTCAAATCCTGAGGGTCACACTGAACGCAGGCAGGAGGGAGTCTGAAGGAATGTGTCAGATTGCCAAATGACCCAAAACATGCGCACACACACACACACACTGCTCAGAGATCCGTCCATGCAGCCAGCTGTAATCAACATGGGCCTTTCTTGTTTTTACTGCGTGATGCCTTCTGTCCATCAGAAACAGCTTTTTGCTCCTGCGTTCAAGATGAAGTGTGTCTTTGTGATTAGTTTTCTTAGTTTGTGCCAGGCCTAAGCCTGCAATCATCTCTTACCATCTGTATTTCCCTCTCACTGAGAGTCTTTCTGACACATAACACACTAACAGTTGTTTTACCGTGCGCAGAGCCCCGTTGTATAAATAAACAAGTGATTTCAGGATGGTTTCTGACTCTGTTTTTGACCTTTTGTAGGATTCAAAACTAAAGAAGGTTAAATCAAAGCGAGAAAAAGGAGACAAGAAGTTGTTTCCATCTCAGGACGATGAACACATCTTGCTGACAGGAGTCACGGTCTCTCACAGAAAAGGGTAAGCTTAAGCTAAATGAAGCATGTTTTGCAAGCCTTTAGAATTCCAATATGTATTTTTTAGATGATTACAATAATTTTAGATGATTATACCCAGTAAGTAGGGCTAGGTGGGACAACCAAATCATATAATTTAAATGTATGAGTAATTTTATATTACAGTAGCAGTATGCCATAGTTATCTTTTCTGAAAGTTAACCTACATTTTGTTTTATACTTAATCATGTATTGATTGCTTTTTTATTGTTGTTGTTATTATAAGTATTTGTATCTTTTTCATTACACCTTCCAAATGATAATATAGACATGGGTGAATTATTATTAAATTATTTTAAATTAATTATTATTATTATTTTTTACTTCTAGTAATTTTAGTAGCTTAAATATGACCCGTTGGTGTTTAAATGATGTTTAAGAGATCGAATGGAAGTCATTTCAATGTTTTGAGATGATTATCTCACACACACGCACACACACACACACAAGTTCATGCCATTTTGGGCTGCTGAAACAAACAAAGTCTTGTTGTAAGCGCAGCACAGGGCCGCGGTGTTTACAGTCTGTTTTTGGGGGAAATGAACCAATGGCTTGCTTATAGTTGACTCTGCATATTAAAGTTAGTTTAGGAAAAAGTATTTTAACACCAGAGATCCACACACTGCACCTTTGAGTGCCTAAAAATGAACATATCCATACTTTCTGCCATAAAAATAGAGATAAATATATATTTACATAGCAATGGAATATCTCGCATATATGTTTTTGTACATAAATATAGTGTAACTTTAAATAAGCAAGTCAACCAGCAAGTAAGTGTCTGAAATGGACACCACACCCTGCGGCCCGGCCTCTGTCCTTCTGCTGAAGCATATGTGACTGCATTGTGCATTATGACACAAAACTAAACACCATAATATACGTACAGATAATAAATTCATATATTTTCATATAAACAAAATAAATAAATATATGTGTATAAACTATATTGCCAAATGTTTCGGGACACCCCCTTCTAATGAACAGGTTTGACTACTTTGGTATATTCCATGTGTACAAATCTGAAAGGTTTATTTCACCCAAAAAAACAGTGGAATTTGGAATGTTGTTCCAAACCTGTAAGACCTTTGTTGGTCTTCGGAACACAGATTAAGATATTTTTGATAAAATCTGAGAGCTCTCTGACCCTCTGTGGATAAAAATGCAACTGCAATGTTCCCAGATCTAGAAATGTAGCAAGGACATCAGTAAAATTATCCATGTGACATCAGTGGTTCAAATATAATTTTACGCAGCTAGGAGAATAATTTGTGTGCAAAGAAAATAATATTAATTTATTCAGCAATTAATTATAAATTAGAATTCTATTTTAATTATAAATGAATTATATATTATTATTATTTTAAAATTACTAGTAAAATTATTGTTGACCGATTATATATTATATAAATATATGCATATGTATTTGCCAAAATTTCTTGGAATTCGTTTAATTTGTTTAATTTTATATATATATATATATATATATATATATATATATATATATATATATATATATATAAATTTAAGTCATCCAAGCAGTACCAGAGGTATTAATACTTTTTATGGTAAAACATTTTCACCTATAATAAATCAGACTTCTTCATTGTCTCTCAGGTCTGCTAAGAAAAACTGGGAGGACGACAAGAGTAAAGTGCACCCAGAAAAAGACAAAGCACACTGTCTGTGGGACAGCATCACAATGACGATGAAGCAAATCACACCCACAAAGAAGATCGACAAGATTGAGGGCTGGGAACCGCCTCAGCTGAACGACGGATTGGAGGAGGAAAACAAGGAGCCGGAGAAGAAGAGGAGCGACTCGTCCCCGCTGTCCTCCCCTCTGACACTGTCTCTGCCTCATTCTCTGGGTCTGCCGTCCTGGGTCGGTTTGGGTTCGGAGGAGGACTCGTCTCGTTACGCTAGTCTGACTGAATCACAGACGGGTGGCCCTGCCCAGTGGGCGGCTCGGGCGCGAGATAAATTAGCAGCCGTTCGTCGCCGAAGTCCAGCCAGCCTATCAGAAAATAATTGGGAGGGGCTAAAATGATTTACATATTAATGTCTGTGAGGATGGCCAACCAACTCTAATTGGACAGCCCACCTATGTGAAGATGTGAAGAGTAGGACCCTCAGACCAAGAGTGCCTGCGTCAATGATTTATTGTCACTTTTTCATTTGATATAAAATGCGTGTCCAACTTTTGAATGGAGCTCCTTTGGAAAAATCACTGGATGTACTCAGTTAATCACCACCCATTACCTTTAAAGGCTATAAAAGACATTTAAACACTCAAAGGGAGAGTTCAACCAAAAACGAAAATCATTTATTCAATCTCATTCCAAACCTTTTTAATGTTCTTTAAACCTGTCCCGTTGAACACAAAAGATGAAGAATAGCAGAATGTCCCAAGAACCATAAACCTCAGTCAGACGCCATATTGAATTTAATGCAGATGATGATGAGGCTGTGAGGGATAGACTTTGCAGTCTTCACAATGGTATGTACTGTATAAAGGTCCTAATCGCATTAATTTCACATCTTTCAGAACTGGTTTATTACGTTTTTGTCTACCAAAAGTTTTTCAGAGAGACATTTTGAAGGCTTTACAATCGGCATTTTTTTGTGCTACTTCTATCCCTCACAATCCCGTTTTTATCCCCGATTAAAAAAATAAATATGGCACTATCCTGACCAATGTCTATTCGCTTGTTAAGTCTGACGTCACGTAGCAGCGCTTCCGTGTCCAAACGCTCTATCAGTTACCACGAGAAAACAACAAACGGTGCTAATATAAACTCACAATGTGATAGAATACTAGCAAAAAAGTTATAATCTTAACTTTTAACTACATACCGAAGTCCCAGATAGGCAGACAATGAAAATTTAAATATAAAAAATATATATATAAATATTATTTGTGTTTGGGACGCTGTGAGCACGGAGACTGTAGTGTATACCATAAGTTTGAAAGTGTTTAGCTTAAATGATTAATATGAATAAACAGTGCTCATAAACGTATTCTCAAGTGAAGTTGAGGAAGAGAGTTGAGGCTTGGACCTGGAAACAGCGCTTCTTACGTCATCACTTAACAAACAAGTATCATAATACATATTTTGTAAATTACAGAGAAACAGCAATAAGTCTCCATTCATCCTTCTCCAGTCATTGTATGAAAAGTCAGTCAGGACATCCTGCCAAACTTCTCTTTTTCACAGAATAAAATCAAACTGGTTTTGGTTGACATACGGGTGGACGACAGAACATTATTTTTTGTAGGGGAACGCTGTGTCTTTAAATCAATGTTTTATTAGTGCACCCTTCAGTACCCATCATCATAGACAGAGGAACTCACTCCTGACAAGAGAGCGATGCTTTGAATGAAGTGCTTGAATCTTCGATTCACTTGTGACTTGTGGTTCATTTATTCTGCTATGTAGTTGAAGGGTGAATGTGAAATGATGTAGAAATGCCTTCCACTGCTCAGTGTAGATTTACTGCCTGCTGTTTCACAATCATAATGCACTGTAATAACTCTATGCAATGATTTTCTTACTATAAAACTAAACATCATGCTTACAATTTAAGCCACTATTTAGTCACAAGAAGAATTACTGTGACTTGAGACATACAGGGAACAGCTATAAATTGAATGTGTACTGTATTGTTCAAAATAATAGCAGTACAATGTGACTAACCAGAATAATCAAGGTTTTTAGTATATTTTTTATTGCTACGTGGCAAACAAGTTACCAGTAGGTTCAGTAGATTGTCAGAAAACAAACAAGACCCAGCATTCATGATATGCACGCTCTTAAGGCTGTGCAATTGGGCAATTAGTTGAAAGGGGTGTGTTCAAAAAAATAGCAGTGTCTACCTTTGACTGTACAAACTCAAAACTATTTTGTACAAACATTTTTTTTTCTGGGATTTAGCAATCCTGTGAATCACTAAACTAATATTTAGTTGTATGACCACAGTTTTTTAAAACTGCTTGACATCTGTGTGGCATGGAGTCAACCAACTTGTGGCAACTCTCAGCTGTTGTTCCACTCCATGATTCTTTAACAACATTCCACAATTCATTCACATTTCTTGGTTTTGCTTCAGAAACAGCATTTTTGATATCATCCCACAAGTTCTCAATTGGATTAAGGTCTGGAGATTGGGCTGGCCACTCCATAACATTAATTTTGTTGGTTTGGAACCAAGACTTTGCCCGTTTACTAGTGTGTTTTGGGTCATTGTCTTGTTGAAACAACCATTTCAAGGGCATGTCCTCTACAGCATAGGGCAACATGACCTCTTCAAGTATTTTAACATATGCAAACTGATCCATGATCCCTGGTATGCGATAAATAGGCCCAACACCATAGTAGGAGAAACATGCCCATATCATGATGCTTGCACCTCCATGCTTCACTGTCTTCACTGTGTACTGTGGCTTGAATTCAGAGTTTGGGGGTCGTCTCACAAACTGCCTGTGGCCCTTGGACCCAAAAAGAACAATTTTACTCTCATCAGTCCACAAAATGTTCCTCCATTTCTCTTTAGGCCAGTTGATGTGTTCTTTGGCAAATTGTAACCTCTTCTGCACATGCCTTTTTTTTAACAGAGGGACTTTGCGGGGGATTCTTGAAAATAGATTAGCTTCACACAGACGTCTTCTAACTGTCACAGTACTTACAGGTAACTCCAGACTGTCTTTGATCATCCTGGAGGTGATCATTGGCTGAGCCTTTGCCATTCTGGTTATTCTTCTATCCATTTTGATGGTTGTCTTCCGTTTTCTTCCACGTCTCTCTGGTTTTGCTCTCCATTTTAAGGCATTGGAGATCATTTTAGCTGAACAGCCTATCATTTTTTGCACCTCTTTATAGGTTTTCCCCTCTCTAATCAACTTTTTAATCAAAGTACGCTGTTCTTCTGAACAATGTCTTGAACGACCCATTTTCCTCAGCTTTCAAATGCATGTTCAACAAGTGTTGGCTTCATCCTTAAATAGGGGCCACCTGATTCACACCTGTTTCTTCACAAAATTGATGACCTCAGTGATTGAATGCCACACTGCTATTTTTTTGAACACACCCCTTTCAACTAATTCAACTAATTGCCCAATTGCACAGCCTTAAGAGCGTGCATATCATGAATGCTGGGTCTCATTTGTTTTCTGAGAATCTACTGAACCTACTGGTGACTTGTTTGCCACGTAGCAATAAAAAAATATACGAAAAACCTTGATTATTCTGGTTAGTCACATTGTACTGCTATTATTTTGAACAATACTGTATGTGCTCGGTCCTGCCCTGTTGCTGGAGATTTTGAGCTTTAATCAAACAGATTATAGTTATTGGATTTATTTGGGAAAGACATAGTCTTCTAGGATTAAAACTAAATTCTGAAGCCGGTTGGATTGAGGATCCAGATTTCTTATGGTAACGATTACTGATACAGACCTTAATATTTGAATCCTTCCAAAGACCTCAAGAGCTGTGCCATTTTATCATCTTTGCTGTGCCTCGACTTAAAATTCATTTTGTAGTGTGATCACAACATGTTAATTACTTAACCCCCAACACGATAAAAATGACAATCCTCATTTACAAGTCCAGTTTTAAATGTATTTTCTAACCCTTTGGCTGATGCCATTGATCTGCCTAAGATCTTTGGTTTGCTAGAGGAACATGCCTGAGTGTCTTATTGCTGATTTTAGAAGATTATTTATAATCGGATTCTGAAAGTACAGTGTGTTTGCTGCTCTTAGTTGTTCATAGTAGCTTTATATAATCGGTCTACCAGTGTGTTTAACTTTGAAAGATGATTACAGATTGTTAGTTTCAGATTTTGCTCTTTATATGTTGGGCCTTTGCAAGAATCTTATTATCTTGATACTACTGAATGATTTATTTTTTCTGTATTATGATTTTCAATGTAAATGATAAAATGTTGTTCCAAGGGTTCAGAGAAGTTGGTGAATCTGAATAAAAAGTTAGTTTGTACTCAACCCTTTTTCCCCCCATAAAAAGTGTGTTCGGTAAGATTGTTTAAAATGTTTTTGAAAAACAATATCCACTTATTTTATTTAGAGCTATTTTGGACTGTTTTCCCAGTTAAATCAAGCACGGTTTGTTCATATTTCTCTCCTGATTCAGACAACATGACATTTTCACTGAAGAAAGCAATATTTTGGATAAACAACTTGTATTTTAAACAACTTTTCACAACAAGACATTCATTGATGGACTGTATTGATGTGGAATATCACGATGTTTTTATAAGCTGTTCAGACTCCCGTTCTGACGGCACCCATTCAATCTGTTCTGATGAAGAAACAAACCCACTTACATCTCGGATGGCCTGTGGATTTATAAATGTTGTGTGAACTATTTCCAGACCTTGGTCTCCATCAGCATTTTTTCTGGGCACCAAAAAAAAAATAAAAAAAATCACAAGACCGAGGCAATTTCCCAAAAGTTTTAATTATTTTAGGTAACGATGTTTCTTGCAAAGGCTTGATAGTACCAAACACATCCTACATTTAACCCATTTCAGTGACATTTATATTACTGGAATAGTAAAGGAATATTACAAAGTTCAAAGAAAGGATATAAAATACATTTGTTCATAAATAGCAAAGCCTACATTAGATTTTACGTCTGCCCTCGCAACAGATTTGACAAAAGTGTATCGTAAAAAGTTGTTTTGTGCAGAAAATGTACACTTTAGTGTTAACGGATCAAATATACACGCACAGCATGACAAAAAACCACGAGAACCCACGTAAACATTAACGTACGACTACTTCTGACGTGCATTTCATTGGTATAGAAATGAAAACACATACATGAATAGACAAGATAACCTCTGCTTAGGATCTCCCACTTTTCGCTTCAGTTCGTCTTTCCCCTAAAGCAAGTTTGTTTTTCTTTTCTTTTCTTTTTTTTTAACAAACAATCCTTCACATATACTGTACCACCTCTTTGCTGTTCATCTTTCTGTGCTTAAAGAACAAATGAATGAAACAAAAAAAAGAGGACAATACAAAATAAACATTAATATTATGACATCTTTCCATAAGCCCTTAAAGTTTTGGTGAGGCAACAGAAAATTCAATTATTAGTTACATTTTCGGATATTTGAACGTTGACTGTCTGGGCAACGTAAAAGAAAAGCACATGGTTTGGAGCACGGAGTTGAAAAGTCGAAAACATTTGATCAGTTCAGAGTCTTGCTTAGAGGTGATGAGAAGGTCAGATGTCCGAGAACATTCTGAATTTCAGAACTTGAAGAGGTCTATGAAGTGCTGAGGAGAGACGGGGGTGAGGCAGCTGTCTGGATCGTTTGCTGTGCAAGGATGTCCCGAGTCCTGAGATGGAAAGAGAGAATCAGTTTAAAGGGGGGGTGAAATGATATTTCATGCATACTGAGTTTTTTACACTGTTAAAGAGTTTGATTCTCATGCTAAACATGGACAAAGTTTAAAAAATTAAGTTGTACGGTTTGTCACAAGTTTCTGAAAGTTTTTTTCGAGTATGGCTCTGTGTGACGTTAGATGGAGCGGAATTTCCTTATATGGGTCCTGAGGCACTTCTGCCGGAAGAGCGCGCGCTCCCGTATAGCAGAGCACTGAGAGCACAACAGACTTCACTGATCAGAGCGAGAGCGTAATGTCACAAAAGATATGTGTTTTTGGTTGCCAGGGCAAGACAACCCTGCACAGATTACCAAAAACATTAAGGGACCAGTGGACGGAGTTTATTTTTAAAGAGCATCGACGGAGTTGTGCAAGTTTTTTGTTTGTTCCCTGCATTTCGAAGATGCTCGTTTTACAAACAAGGTCCAGTTTGACGACGGATTTGCATATCGTTTATTTTTAAGGATGATGCAATACCAACGAAAAAGGGTCACGATCGTGTGTTGGAACCGTAGGCGGTGAGTAAAACTGCTTCAAATATCTCTGCCTCCTTGTTAGTGCGTCTGCCTCCCATGCCGGAGACCCGGGTTCGAGCCCCGCTCGGAGCGAGTGCGAGGAGCGTCTGAAAGGACCCGGGAGAGAGGGGTTACATAACATGTACATGCTCTCGTTCAGTTTCAGCCTCGGGATCTGATTCTGGATCATAAATAAACGGCTGAATCTGACTGTTAGCCATGGTTTGTTTTGGATGATGTTTTTTTTCCTCACGGTAATGTCACAGCTTCCAAACGCTCTCAAAGCAAAAGCCTACTCGCGCTCGTGATTCTTTAGCTCCGCCCACACGTCACGCCTCCAGCGGCTCGTGTTTTTCCGAAAAAAAATCGGCACTATTTTTCTCTTATAAATATAATAAAACTAAAGACTTTTTGGAGTTATGAAGGATGCAGTACTACTCTATAGGTACTCAAGATTAACAGGAGATTGAGTGAAAATGAGCATTTCACCCCCCCTTTAAAACATTTTCTGATTAAGTCGCTCTAACATTGGTTGGTTGCTAATGTCCTTTCTTCTCTCTTAAAAATAAACAGTTCCAGTGAAAAACCAGTTTGGGTTTCCCGAAGAGGATTTCAGTGAACAGTTCTTAAAATAACCTTTTTTTTCTTAGTGTGACAAACATCTTAATAGTCTAGAAGATGAGTTACCAGTGCTTGGTAAATTACTCACAAATTGTAGCCCATTACTTATTTGTACTTAGTAAAATTGTAGTAGATATTACATTGCACATTTTAGATCATGTATTTGGGCTACTTTTATATTATTTTTGACAAATTACTTTATATTATTTAACAGACACTGTAACAAAATCCAGATTACAAATAACCAGTTACTATCTAGCACTGTAAATTACACACCGCAGTGTAATGCATGAGAGGTTTGTTTACATTCCTAATTAATAAATATTAGCAAGAATAATGGTCACTGTATGTATGTTCATGTGATTAGCATTAGTGTATAACGTTGTGGAACATACTGATGACATAAAAAAAGCAAATGGAAAAAAAGAACACATTTGGATACATAGGTCCACACAAAAGACAGATAAAGTGCAGCTGATTTGAATGGACTGGAGTGCAAGACAGAATGATGGACAGAAACGGTGATGAGAAAAAGAAAAATATGACAAAACGCTGGCACACTCATATAAGATTTAGCATGTACCTTTAAGATCAAAGCCAGGTGTCTGTCCTTTAGGAGATAAGGGACCAGGAGGAGAACAGGAAAAAAATAAAAGGTCAAAGGGTACAGGTAGAGGGCTGATATTACGGAGTGTAAACAGAATAGAAATAACCCGTTGAAATTCATCTTCTTCAACTGTGAGCCTTCATTTCTCAACTTCTGTCATTTATGTTAATTCTATTCTTTTTGAATACCCTACTGTTCAAACGTTTGGGGCAGCGTTTGTTGAACTTTTTTTCAACAAGAGATGCATTCATTTGATCAAAAGTGACAGTACTGACATTTGCAATGTTACAAAAGATTTCTATTTCAAATAAAGGCCTTTCGTTTGACCTTT
This sequence comes from Carassius gibelio, assembly GCF_023724105.1. Taxonomy (NCBI): domain Eukaryota; kingdom Metazoa; phylum Chordata; class Actinopteri; order Cypriniformes; family Cyprinidae; genus Carassius; species Carassius gibelio. The sequence continues at coordinate 21,334,413 of NC_068418.1, forward strand.
GTATTCATCAAGGAATCCTGAAAACATATCACAACAGACATATTAAATGTTTTCAACACTGATAATACTGCAAAAAGTTTCTTGAGCAGCAAATCAGTATATAAGAAGGATTTCATTGCTTCAGTCATAAGGATTTGACACTTATGACTGAAGCAATGACTGATTTTGCTTTGACATCACATAAATAAATGGCATATGAAAATATAAATCAACCCTTATTTAAAAATTAATTTAAACTTTGCAAAATACTACTTCACTTTTTTGTGCCCAGTAAAAAGGCTTATAAAGACTGAGGCCTTTAAGGAATAGTTCACCAAAAAATGAACATTTGCTCAGTCTTGCTAAACATTTCAAAAACATTTAACAAATCTTACTGACCCCAAATGTTTTAACAGTATAAAATATACCGGTCCCCTATATTTTAAATAAAGATGACTGGAACAAACTGATGCTTGTATGGTGATAATTGTGGCTATAAAACCCACAAACTGCAATTATAGAAGATATTTGCACACACAAAAAAAATCATGCAAGTGTGGAAGCAATCAAGTGTGCACATACTGTACAGGGCTTCAACAAGAGAAGTGTTTGAGAAGAGCACTTAAATCTAAATAGTAACAACAAGGAGGGATGTCTTGCTGTTTATTTTCAGACCAGAATATCTGACATTTACATAAGGATTTCTTACATTCCAGAAGAGGATGCTACAGTGCTTGCAGAACTGCAGCGTGTCTCCGTACTGTTCTCTCTGAGGGTAGTACTTCTGAAGTGTGAAGAACATCAGCTTCCAGTCCACATGGCCCTTCTCTGACATTATCAAGTGCCTGCAGAACTGAACACACGAACAGAGTGCTCCGTGAGGAACGAGTCTGACTGCCATCTCGTGGTCAAATTAGGTCACTGTCCCAACTTTCACTTATTTTTAATCTCCAAACAGATTCATAATAAACAATCTCAGATAAATGATTATTATTAAGTGCTTCAACAGACAATCATATATGGGCAATTCTACAATTTGAAGCACAACTACTTGAAATATTGATATAGTATGAGGATTTGCGTGTGATGGTAAAGACTGTATCTCTACTTGATGAATCATCCCATTAGGCCTGTTTATGAGTGACTTCCTAAAGTCTTATTCCTCACCTGTTTCTCAGCAAAATGAAACTTGCAGAGTTTCTTCCACAGTTGCCGGTCCTCACTGAGCATGTGCAGTGTAGGTGTGGCTTCCCCCAGATTGATGATGTCACAGGCATCGCTAAACTTATACAGGATGTTGCTTTGCATGTGCAAGGGGAGGTCACTCAGTGTCATGCCATTTGAAACTTGCTGCAACAAAAAAAGATTTTAACGCTACATGACGTACAATAATAATTTAATCATACTATTTATTATTATCATCCCACTCCTCACAACTAGATGGGTGTTGACTGTGAAACTGATCTGTGCATTTATACAAATTCATTTATTTTATTTTTTTTTGGTGCTCATTCAGCAAACCCACTGACCCACTTTTTTCCCATGCCGATCTCTTAAGAAAATTAGGAAAAGACTACCTTTGGAATTTGTAAGTTGTTGAGCTGTTGCTGCCAGTTCAAGATGGTTTCTAAACGGCAGACCCAAATGTTGATGTTGCCAATCAGCACAGACTTCCCAACTTCTCGGATGAGGATGCAGAGTGTGGAGCTTAGATCCTGCAGCAACGCCTTGACCAGTCGTGGGTTCTGATGGTCATCCAGAACTGCTCGATTCAAAACAAACAAACATACATGTATATTTGTATAAGCACATATATCAGGACAACATGTCTTCCACATGTTCTATGCAATTAGATAAAGTAAAAAAAAAAAGATCATCTCACCTTTTCTCACAATCTTCTCCAGGACATTGAAATAGTTTTTCTGAGCAGCTCCGCTCAAAGACGTCAGCTGGGATTTGGCAATCAACTGCAGAAGCTAAGAGAAGTAAACAAAGTGGATTAAGTGAGAGAGGATACAGAAGGAAAGCAGAGTACGTAAATCAAATAGAGAGAGGCATTCTTGCAATTGTTCAGCGAAGGGAGGAACTTTCTTACTTTGACCACATAGTCGAATCGCCTCACATCCTGAATGGCGCTGGAAAAGTCTAGACGATTGAAGGCCTCACCAAGCGTACAGTACCCATGCCTCTGCAACAACAAACACACGGTTCACATTTGACAAAAGATAGAAAACACAACCGATGGGAAACTGTGGTACTGTATATAAACAATGACATTAAATGTTCTATGACTCATGTTGTTTGTTTGCTACTCTTCGAGTCTTGTACACGTTGATGCTATGACATTATTCATCTCACCTCTCGCGTACTCTCCTTCTGAACGTAGATCCACCTCTCCTGGAACAAAACTGAGAGAAACAAAAAAAATACATTTCATCTATATGCTAGAACTTTAAAAGGTGTGTGAGTCTCTCACTTATTCACCCCTGTATTGTTCCAGACGTGTATGGCATTCTTTTTTCTGTGGAACGTAAAAGAAGATATTTTGAAAAATGTTGGTGACCAAACAGTTTCAAGTTGGGAACTGCAACTGTGTGGTTGCCAAATGTCCTTCAAAACATGTTCTTTTGTGTTCCACAGAAGAAAGAAATGCACAGTTGTCTAGAAAAACTTTAGGGTGCTTACATTTACAGTACATTTATGCATTGCACAGCTCTCTAGAAAACTTGATTCTGATTGGACACTTGTAGCATTCTGTATTAAGGCCCACTGTCTAATGAAAACTTTTGTTTTGATAATTAAGTGTTATGTTATTATGCATAATGTGAAAATGCTTAATAATGAGTATTAATTACACGCCTATGGAAATATGTGGCATTTTGTGACAAAATGCACTACATAATTAAATCTGACTAGTCTTTTAATTTGGTATGATTGATTATTAATAATTACACAGCTCTAATGAAGAATTAATTCTGAGTTGTTGCATTTCATAATTCACAACATAATTGTCCATTCTCCCAAGAATCTCCGATTGACTGTGACATTTGAGATCACTGTAGTGATAATTAAGTGTGATGTAATGAAATATTATATCATTTTTACACTGTGACTTAGTGTTGTTGTTGAAGAAGTCTTTTTTTCTCTTCTTGGCAGCTACTTCACAGACATCTCCCACGAAGACATTCTCCTTGTCATTGTCCAATCTGTTAAGTTAATAAAGTAAAGTTTAGTATGACTATAACAAAATTTGCTTCAGACATTACATTTCCTTTTCAGCCATATTATCCAGAGTGACCTACAAAAGGTATATGATGAAGTATATGGTGACAACAATGACAACAAGCATGCAATTTAGACTGTTATCTGCTTGGAGCACTAACTAGTACACATAAACTTGACACAAATGGCAATAAAACCTACAGCAGTGCAAAAAAACAAACCAATGCAGATTCTTTTTTAATTATTAATCCAAGTACTGCTAAATGAGTTCTGAAGATCTGAAGACGTTTTAGCTTACACAGATCAGTGTTCGGTCTATTGTCGAGTGAAATTTAACCCAGAGATCACATGTGATGCAGAGGAACACTAAAACTATCCAAACACCTACTTGCGTCTTCACACATCCAGACAGTTTCAAGTGTTCACGTTTCCTTGTAGTCTGTCTGATCGACCTCAGGTTTGTTTCCATGACTGCATGGTGTTTTTAGCTCAATTGTCTGAATACATTTAAAACCAGTTCACAGCTGGCTATTATTCTATGCTCCTCCAGACAATAACCACAGACGCTGAAAATAACACACTAGTTCTAAACACGGATACCTGACTTCCCACATGCCACATACACACTTCCTTTTTAGATGGTTCCTCAATGCTTTTCTGAGGTAGTGTAGCCTTGTGGTTAAAGATCGGAGGTGGTAACTGAAAGGTTATAGGTTTGAACCACAAAACTATCACCCTAGAACAGTCGCTACATTACACTGAAATATTTCAAAGCATTTCTTACTCTTCCAAGGAAAGTTCATTGAGGTTGTCTCCCAGTTTGTGGTTGAAATACTCAAAGCGTTTCCAGCCGTCCTCAGTTTTGATCCAGCTCCAGCCTGGTGATCTCCAATCTTGGCCCAAGAACGGCATCTTCTTCCACCTGCTCCAGAAATCTGAATACAAGAGACTCTTATCTCAAACCAATATAACACAACAAAGGCTTATCACATATCACGTGATGAAACAATATCATCCTGATCTGATCAGACAACACACAATAACAGCCATTCAAGGCTTAAGAGCCTTATTTAATCTTGATGTAAAACATCATCTTTGTAAAAATAAAAATGACGCATTTTAATGTTAATTTGTAAATTGTAGATGAGCTCTGGCTTCTTGAACAACTAAAGACAATAAATTTGCTCAGATGCAAACCTTGCCAAGAACCTTATCTTTTTAAGCGTCGACAAAACACTAAAGACAGCTCAAATATCTACTCCTATCGTTGTTTAACTTGCAAACTCCTCTATTTGTATTCATAATAAACGTATATTTAACTTTACTTACTGCGAGTCCTTTGTTATGGTGATAATTTTCTGCTTTTCTTTTGATATTGACGGAAGTAAACATTCAGAAAAGCGGAATGTAATCACGCCCCTCCTCGATTGTGATTGGCCGCCGTGTTTGTATTTATTTTGTTGCTACCCTGAATTCCCAAGCTGATTGGTTCTCTGCCCTGTCGATTACTGACCGATTTATTCCGAGCTCTCTGCCGCTGCAGTTTCTTACACGTGACACAGACGCTGCACATGTTGTCATGTTTTGATTTTGTGATGGGGGAAGGGAAATGTGGAGAATGAATGATGGAATAAACTGAAGTAAACATTACACTGTTAGGCTTTATATAGAAGGAATAAATAGGTTTATTTGTAAACCCCTCAGCCAGCAGTAAGTACAATGCTTTGTGAGATAAAAAAACAAACAAACTAATAATAATAATATTAATAATAATAAACAGATGACAAAAAACAATGAACTGCAGCTTACATTTTTTTAAAGTACATTTGTAATTGTATTAGTCTTTTTTCTAATGTATTCTTGTATTTTATTTTATTATAGCCTATTGCATTTTAATACTTATTACATAATATTGTATTTTTAATTTTAGATTCATATTTTAGTTTTTAATTTATTTGATTTACTATTTTGTGTGCATAGATGAAGTACATAAGATGAAGTCTTACCTAAAAAAAAATTTTTACCTTTGTCCTAAAAACAGTTAATCTAAAACCTATTTTTATTATACTGTCTAGTTAACCTTTATCTGAATGTGTGTCACTGTGGTTTCATTGTCTTCACTCAACAGTTATTACCAAATATGGCAATATTGGATAGATTTTATGTTTATTTGAAGGACACCATCCAAATCAATTTCCTAACAAGGTCTCTAACGATCTGCTACAAAAAACATTATTTGGTCATTTGACTTAGAATAGATAGTTCACCCAAAAATGAAAATTCTGTCGTCATTTCCTCAACCTCAATTACTTCCTATCGTGCATCTGTTGAACACAACAGAAGATGTTTTAAGGAATGCCGGTAACCAAACAGTTGACCAAACAGGTCCCCATTGACTTTTATAGTATTTTTTTCTTCCATATGGAAGTCAATGTTTACCATCAACTGTTTGGTTACCAACATTCTTCAAAATATCTTCTTTTGTGTTCCAACAGAAGAAAGAAACTCATATGAGTTTGGAACAGGTGGAGGGTATGCAAATTATGAGATTTTTTTCATTTTTAGGTGAACTGAGTCTATAAGCCTTGTGTCAGTTTCCTTATGTGATATCTGACTCATATTTGTGTCAGGTAAAGCCCCACCTAGATGAAAGTCCACACCAGGCTGCAGGGTATTAGAAGACATGTCATTTAAACCAGAGAGAAAACCAAGCAGAAAATGACATACTGTGCACATAAAGGCATGTGTGTGTGGTGCCAATAAATTATTATTTTCCAGTAAGTCTTCATGAACCCTGATTAATTTGTAATTTTTATCATCTGAATAGAATGGACATCAGCTAAATTGTTTATTACTTCATAATTTTTGTAAAAGAGACAAATGCCAACAACAGTCATGCATGCTGCTCTTTTGTTTTTGACATGTTTAGAAAAACTTGTCTGTTTGTATATGTAAAACAAAATAAATCTGACATGCATCCACAGCTGGAAGCCAAAAACCTTGCATTTCCATAAATAAAAAAAAGTAGTGTAAAGGCCATGAACACTCCCTCTACAAGATCTAACCTGCCACAGTCTGCATACACAGAGCTAACCCAACAGATTTACACATTCTAATGTAAACTGCATACACTCTTAGATAACAGTAAAAGTGCTAGAATGGTGAGAAAATGTTTTATTGACTGGTACATGATCATAGCATTTTTGCATATAGAGTGTCAGGTTGTTTGACTCAACAATGCATACACTTTATTAAGTTACTTGAAATACCATTTCATATTTGCAAGGCATATCGAGTCAGAGAAGATATGACTAGACAGTCAGCAGTCAAACAGAATAAACACAGACACCTAATCTTTGAACTAAAGTGACAGTGGCACAAATTAAATACACCCACATTGGGTGTGAATGTACTTGCTTTTTGTTCACCGTTTCCGTTGTTGCGAAACAATGGACAGAAGTGCTTGTTGGAAGCCATATCTTTCCATATCTCAGGGCCAGAAGCTACCCTCAGCATTCCATAGCTGACAGGCTTGATGGCCTGTTTGGCTTGAACGTCATTTGTCTCTGTAAACTATACTTTATCCATAGATTCCAGGATCAAGTTCCAGGATCAAGTACTGTCATGTACAAAAGGCTTAGCCAAAACAGCGAAACCAGTACAGCAGTTTGAGGTCCTAAAACCAGCAAGATAATTAGCCATTTTTCAACCATGTGCTCTCTTTGGAATTTCCTATGGGTTTTTAGAATGGTGGTTTTGGATTTATGAGTAAAGTACGGTCTGTACTTAGCATTCCCTTAAGAAATATTAATGTCAACATAAATTGCACACTAACAAGCTGCTAAATAAAGACTAAAACTACCAGAAGGACATGTATGCCTGACGGAACTATTGTTGTGCCTAAATAGAAATTTGTACCAGATGCTTTCAGGTGTAAGGTTTAAATGTATGCAATTATACAACAAAACATTAACCACAGACATACTCATAAATCTTAAACCACCATTCTAAAACCTCATAAGAAATTGATCAATTAGCCAGTTAGTTGAATATGAAGGAAATGAACATGTCAGCCAACTAGATGTCTTCAAGATGTTTATGATTTAGAATGTATTTAAAACTGACATTTTACAGACGTCTGTCAGATGTTGTACACAGCAGCTTTCCAGATCAAGTGATCTTTTACAGACATCTTGCAGACGCACGTGTGCTATAAGGTGGCGGGTCATTTTATGCGTGCTACTGGCCAAACCAACGCTTTTAACATGACCCAAATCAATCCAGATCTCGAAGAGTCTTCCCCGACTCCGCCGCATTTCTGCAACTGTAAAGCCACTTGATGATCCGAGCGTTGCGCTCGACCACCGACGACCCCTGACGCACAGTCTCCTGCAGCTCATCTTCCTGCAGGCCGTCGCTGCTCCTCGAGAACCCGTCATCTGAAGTCGAGGCACTAATGCTCCGGATCTTGGAGCCGAGGTCTTCTGAGCGCGCGGAGAAGTTCTCAGTGCCCAGGGACTCGATGACGTCACCATCGAGCCCGCAGTATTTGAAAAACGCGTCGAAGTCCGCGAAGTTTTTTGAGAAGCGCGAGCTGATGTCAGAGCTGGAGCGCGCCACCCCCCTGCGGCTCCTGCGGTCCTGCTCCTGGGTTTCAGTGACTTTCCTGTGAGGAGGTCCTTTCGGCTCACCGTTTGTCTCACCTGAGTGGTCGTTTGAGGCGGGTAAAGTTACCCGAGTGGCTTTACGTGTGGCGCATTCACCACCGCGCGCCTCCGAAAACGCGTTTGTCTTGTCTTTAATAGTGAATAGCGACTTTTTAATTAATCTCCTACTCCCACCAGGCGATCCTCTTAAGAGTTCACACTTTTGTCTGTATAGTAAAATCGAGTCTCGTTTCTTCGAGCTGCTTCTTCTCACCACATTACTATCGCCTTCAGGCGACCGTGTATCCTCAACATCAACGTTAGCGGTGTTTTTAATGGAACCGTGTCCGTTCGAAGACCCTTGGCTGCTCACAGAGGTAGACCCAACGCTGATGACAGGTACCTGAGTGGAACCAACCACTTGTTGGCTTTTCACATATTGAGGTTTACTAGCTGCTAGCCTCTCCACCGCACTGACGCGTCCTTTATTCGCCTCGCTTTCTCGCTCCATCTGTCTCCTCAGAAACTCGGGACCCTTCACAAGAATGCGCGACGCGTCCACGTCGGCCGGGCCTTGCGCTTTCTTCAGCATTATGCAGGTTAGATTAGTATTTCGTGTTAAGTCCACAACAGTTGTGTTGCTTAATCTTTTGAGGGGTCCGATAGTGAGTAGATAGTAGACGAGAACGCACTGACGTAACGTTACACCTTTACCTGTTCACACTCCTCATCAACTCCACCCAAAAACAGGTCAAGACAACAGTCTCCAGAGATGTGTAGGCAGTGAGGAAGATGTGGAAACGTAGATTGTGACTTAACCTCTTCAAAATAGGTTTTTCAAATACTTTTATATCTCTATAGAATATTTTAATAAAAATGTTTTTAGAATCAACTCTCATGTCATGTTCCAGTCGTTTTGACCCTAAATGGTTTTATAATGTTATACTAAAACTAAAGTTAAAATAATGGGAAAAACCCTTTAGATAGCATGTAGAAAGAACGCATCTAAAGGAAGCAGAATAACATAAGTGGACTTTGAATGATTATGTAATTGTTGCATCCATAATTGTAAACAAATTTGATTAATTGTGCAGCCCTAGTATATATGTATATATAGTATATATATTAAGTAAAGGAATTTCAGCACAGCACAAATATTTAAACAATGAAGCCATTCAAATCGATAGTTCACCAAAAAAAACAAAATTATGTCATCATTTACTCACACTTCTGTTGTTTCAAACCTGTCAGACCTTTGTTCATCTTCGAAAAACAAATCTGAGAGCTTTCTGTCCATGCATAGACAGGTATCTTTTAAAAATGATTTTATTCTTGACCCGTTTTTTTTTTTTTTCTTAACATCTGTTTATGCATTGTGTGGCCTGATCCAATATTTCTCCCTGTGTGCAGGGTTGTCGTGTCAAACAAAGTTATAAAAAAAATGGAACACATCTTTTCACATCTGACCTGCTAATTTTTAGTTTTTTGGTATCCTTGTGCATATGGGACTATCCGGTAATTTCATAAGTGTTATCATGTGTCTGCACTTAATAAAAAGCAAACACATGCACTACACACAAACTTTAATCGGCTTCCACTTGTGCAGTTTTTCTCAGTCTCGTTGATGCATTTCTTGAATCATTCTTACTATTTGCAAAGAAGTATGTGCATTTCTCAAAACAATTCGTCCAAACAGCACCACACAATGGACTACATGCAAATGCCTGTAACTTACTCAAAATCTTTAGTTCATCTCTCAAAAGCAAGTATTTATGCCCCAAATCATTGCCATCAGAATGAAAAGTCTTTGTGTCTTTGTTCACAAACAAGATAGTCAAAATGCTTAGTCGTGTTGTCAATTTAACCTGATGTAAAGTATTAGTATTACCTGATGTAAACTAGGGCAACATTTTGGATGACAGTTACTGTACTGAAATGCAGAAACCTGCACTTCTTATGTATGCCATATTTCCATTTCAAAAGTACACATTTACACATTACTGTATGTGAGATAATGATTGAAAGAGACTGCATAGGGTTCACAGTTCAGTTTTTTTAGTGGTCTGATGAAAACAAAAAACAAAAAAAAAACACTAACACCTTCATTGTGATACAGAAAAAATAAGGCAAAAATACAAAGTTACGTATATGCTTTCCAACTGAAGATTCATGAGATGAACCTTTGAGCTATTTCAGAGAAATGGTTTATCAATGATTGATCTACATTCTCTTTATTAGTCAAGATTCATTTGTACAATTCTTGCCAAATTTACCAAAAAGTCTAATAATAATGTGTAAAAAAAAGTGCTTGACAGTCTATGACATCTAGATTAACCATTTTGCATTTAATGACTTATACACTGAACTAAAGACTAAATGATTTGAGGGGTAAGACTATTGCACAGAAAACTATATAATACATTTTGAGCAACATGACATTAGCAATTGATAATGTATAGGAAACCACAGATAAAGTTATATAATTGCATGTAAGTACAAACTGGTTCAAAATAATGAGAATCTGCTTTTCATATGTGTATGAATGACTAGATGATGTGGAGGTTGTACAAGTAGTTGTGAGAATTTCATTTCTGAATTGAGAAATGCACTAAAGCGACTGAGAAAAACTGTAAAAGCATTCAACAGATTTAGATTTATGGCAGAGACATTGGGAGGGGATTTAGAGGAATGCAGGATCTCCATGAATCCAGTAGATGGCAGCACACTTGAGCAGGTGATGCACTGTTTGTTTATGAGAGAGATAGAGTGCATGATGAGCAGTTACTTCATAACCTCCAATCCATCATATACCTCATTTCTGAGCAGTAAAATCATTTAGAATTGCTTTGACTTTTATAAGCCATCTGTCATATGATTTTTATTTGGTGAACAATACAACAAAACAACCAACCCACCCAGAGTACCCTAGCAACCACATAGCAACCCATCAAAAACCATTATAACAACCCCATAACAACAACATCCTGGCAAAACTTTTTTCCAGACTGGATTCCTGTGGAATGTTTGTGCATTGCGCAATGTGCAAAATGCACTAAACTGCAGAAAGCAACTGACCACTTAGCGTAACCCAGAATTCATTTCTTCACTCAACCCAGAGTCAGAACCAGGAATTTGTGCGGATATAATTTATGTGACTTAAAGTGCCTGCTGTGCAGTTAGCTGGAAAATATCCAAGGCAATAGCAGAACGCTAAAACCAATGTATGACTTCTCTGACCTCAGAGCCTCTAGAATTGTACGTAGATCCAGATGAGATAGGGTGAGACTCATTATCATGTCAGTCTGGACCGAAATATCCAAACATCTTTACGTTTTCTGCACCCCACTTATGAATCTTAATAACTATAATTGTATATCAGCACACTTATATTGGTATGGAACTGTAAGCTCAATCCAATTCCTAAAAAGGCCACAATGAGCTTTTCTCCAAAATGCTCTCTTCATCATGAATTATTATAACATGTGAAACCACAGCATGACAAATTACTACCAAAGCTGTAACCTTCCATTAACCTTGTTTACACATCTCACAAAACAAATGGTTGTGATGTGCCCGTTCCATACATTTGAATGATCACTTAAAGTCTTTCTGAACAAATGTTTGAGTGATTCCAGACATGATCTCTGATAGGAAACAGCAATGTGATTACACAACCTTCAAGATTAATCATATAGGTCTGGAGTGAGGTATGAGGTATGATTATGTCAGACTCTCTGCATAACTTCTACTAGATTAGCAAGGGTATTTAGGTCTTGAATAATGCGACACATCTTTTTTAAAGACCTTGATCTAAGATTTAAAGGAATAGTTCCCCTAAAATTAAAAATGTTCTGATAATATATTCACACTCAGTCCATTCAAGATGAGTTTGTTTCTTCAACGGGAAACAGATCAGGATAATTTTTTTGCATTGCATCACTTGCTCACCAATGGATTCCTCTGCATTGAATGGGTGCCGTCAGAATGAGAGTCCAACAGACTCCAGTCCATCTGCAAAAACAAATCCATCGTTAAGGTATTTTAACTTTAAACTGTCACTTATGGGCACAATAAAAGTGCATAATCTACAATAGAACTTACTCCAGTACAAAAAAAAAAAAAATCCCTGTTGTCTTCTCACTGAAATATTCCTTACTAGAACTATTATCTTGGAATGCCTGAGGGTGAGTAAATTTCCAGCAAATTTGAATTTTTGGACTATTAGAAAGGTTTAAATTATGAAACAAGTTTATAATTCACTCAAATCTGAGAAGCTTATTCTGCCAGCAGCATATTGTGTCCGTATGCAAGGCTGAGAATGTTAATGTGAAGACATACTTAATGAAAGTTCCCAGATTTGCTCATTACTGAAAAGTAAACCAAGAATATTTGTGTGCGGAGCAGCTGCAAACCAGCTGAATTTCAATTTGTGAATACAGCATGTAAGAGCTCCACGCAGTTCAATCAGGATAGATCAATCTCTGGCTCAAGCACTGATAGTAAAGGTCAAAGAAAAAAAGTAGTTGTGCTGCGTAACCCAGTTAGTCAAAACCAATAGAATGACTATGTCAATGGATATTAGTTTTGTTGTCGTAGAGAGAAGATGTGCTGGATCTCTCAGTGAGTTGGATTCATACATCACCTCCCTTAAAGTTTGGCACAGCTTGAGCCACTGACCCTAGAATATGGCTTGGGTTTCATTATATCGCTTACTGGTCATTTTCTTGGACAGTGTTACGCATGAAAGCCGAAAGAGGATGATGAAGCTGATAAACCTTTTAGTATCTGATAGGTGGAGTGAAATGATTTGCCTACAAATGCTGACATGTTTCTATGGAAGTCATCAAATAGTCAACATGCATAGGAATATGTTTTTGCACAGACACTACCTTTCAGACATTTGGGATTGGAACGATTTAAAAAAAAAAAAGTTTTTGGAAGACGCCTTTTATGCTTACAAAGACTGAATTTATGTGATCAAAAATACATTAAAAACCGTAATATTGTGAAATATTATAGCATTTTATGATAAAGGTTTTCTATTTTATTATATTTGAAAATTTAATATATTTCTGTTACAAATAACAATGACAAACAAATATGTCGGCAGCTTTATCACCCTGTAGCCCAAGACAGGTTGTCGACTGAAGCCAAGCAGGATTGAGCCTGGTCAGTACCTGGATGAGAGACCTCCTGGGAAACCCAGGTGCTGCTGACAGAGGTGCTAGTGAGGCCAGCAGGGGGTGCTCACGCTGTGGGCTGTGTGGGTCCTAACGTCCCAGTATAGTGATGGGGACACTATACAGTCCTTTGAATGAGACGTTTAACAGAGGTCCTGACTCTCTGTGGTCATTAAAAATTCCAGGATGTCCTTTGAAAAACAGTAGGGGTGTAACCCCGGCTTCCTGGCCAAATTCACCCATTGGCCTCTGAGCATCATGGAGTCCTTATCATCCCCATTTCTGCTGATTGACTTCATCCCTCTGTCTGCTCTCCACCGATAAGCTAGTGTGTGCTGGCCATTCTGGTGCACTATGGCTGCCGTTACATCATCCAGGTGGATGCTGCACACTGGTGGTGGATGAGGAGCAATACCCCCCACCCCCCAACACACACATTGTAAAGCGCTTTGAGTGTCTTTAAAAGCGATATTTAAATGCAACAAGTTATTTTGTATTATTATTATTACAAAGTTAATTTTCAGCAGCCATCAGTCCAGTCATCAATGTCACATGATCCTTCAGAATCCTTCAAAGAAAAATAATTTGTAAAATAAATATAAAAATGTAAATAATATAAAAGTCTTAATAGTTTTTAATCAATATAATGCACAGCAAACATAATATTGTGTGTGTGTGTGTGTGTGTGTTTTGTAGTTTAACATTGAACTAACAGTGCTAAGGTCATAGATTAATAAGTAAACTAATACAATATATATCTTGAATGGACTGTAAGGTGCTGTGTTTAAAAGTGTCTACCAAATGAATGTATTTCAGCACCACCATAGATTTACGATGCATTTAATTTAGATCCTGTGTTAATTTCATTGGAATAACCCCATGTAGGCTCTATGAGATCCCTTTGTTGACTTTGTCAATATGCACATATTTATTGTGCAGTAAATTCACTCATCAGGTGCACACTATTACTACACTGAATAGTGGCATGCATGCATGGGAGGTGGAGGTGGGGTATATGAGCCACTGCCGCATTAAGTGACAATGCTAAAGTGCCCTTTCAGCCTTATCGAGGCGCCCATACAATGCGATTTCTACCAAGGGTTATCCCACCTGCCCTGGGAGCGTGATTTCTCTCCTGCCCTTGCAGAAGTCTGTGCATGCCTGACACTGAAGTATAATCTGGTTTCATAACAGAGCAAGTATGTCTAAGCAGACCAGGCAGCTGACTGAAAAATATTGCAATCTAAACTTGTTCTAAATATGGTCTGGAAAACAGCACTTTACCACAACTTGACCACCTAGATCTGTATATGCTCTTCCACTCTTAAAGAGGATAGTGATATTAATTAAAGCCCCCAAGAAGCCCATGGTTTACAGTGAATTTATAACAGCTAGTGTTCAGCAAGATGTGAAGCAAAGACACGAAGACCCCTTAGCTGTTATAAAATCACTGTAAACCACGGCTTTATGGGGCTTATTGCTTTTATAAAACGGTTATTCAATATATGTAGTAAGGTTTCACAGAATAAAACAGAGCAAATAAAGTGTAATGATATTAATTAAAAAAAAGTATTCTTCCAGCAAACAATGCTTGATTTATTTATTTATATTGTAACTATTTATTTTATCCGCTGTTTACTCTATGTATGCTATTAAAATCAAACATAGACAAGGTGAATCTTGTTTAATCTGGCTGCTACCTTGATGAATTTGGAACAGGCGGTAATTTAGACAACCCTTAGTGGTGGCTCGGGGACCTAGATTAGTGACCAATATGGCGACTCCCAGTGGAAGGTCTGTGTTATTCGTGTGCTTGGGTAAGAAAGTTTATGAAATATCATCAGACCTTCTTTGATTTGATTGTGAGGTTTAAACGGGATGTTTGATAAGGCAACATTATAGCTGTAAGAAACGGACATGACTGGTTCAGTCAATGTTCGCTGTTTCACTGGCCTCATTCAATGAATAAAAGATGTCATCGTGAGTTCACTCGCCGGTGTTACGGTTTAACTGGTTACCGTGTTATCTGGTGACCAACTTCCTGTTTAGGTCTCCGCTGCAGATGTGCTGGAACGACGGCAGCAGATTCGCCGATTTTGAAAGCACAAACTGACTTGATATTAAGTGCCTAATAAACGCAGACTTGCTCATTGCATGATTTTGATATTCTTGCAGAGATAACAAGTTATAGGTATGATCGACCGTAGCGGCTGAAGTAAGTAGGATAAACAAAAAAATAAAATAAAGTAAATCTGTGAGGGCATGGGTTTCGAACACGCGCTAAAAGACGACGCGCCGCGAGACAACACTCACGAACCACCGAGCCACCGATCTTTACATAAGCAGCTCCAGATCTCTGCATTCAACACAGGACTCTCGGCGTCACATCGTGAAACGGGCTGAATCAAGGAACTGTGACCGTGTTAACTTGTGACCTCTGTTTGCAAGCCAAAATCCAATTTTACTGTTGCTATAAGTTAACAATTCCAGCCAAAGCGCTTCTAATGCTGCTAAATGATTTGATACGATCTGAAAAATTACGAACCCCATTAATGTAAACATGCATAACAACAGCCCAACGTTTAAGTAGCTTAGTTCCATTGGTTCATTGGCAAAACACATTCTTACAGTGGCAGGCTGCCCACATACACTTCTTGGCTATGAACTGCAAAACTAGATGTACAGAATGCATCATTTCACTTTGAGGAAGAATATTTAATTATAATAGGTTGCACTACTTTGCTGTAAAGTGTAATTTACTTTGTTTAAATAACTTTGCAACATATTTTTCTGCTTGAATGGTTGTGATTGTATGCATCTGAACTGAAATCAACTAGACACAAAGCACAATTGACTACATAAAATTTTCATTACAGACTTACATGCAAAGACCATCAAAGTTTTGATTGAACCCAAATGGCCATTTCCGTTACAACCATTAAAGCTCGTGAAAATGTTCTGTGTTGTTTTTATTCAGGTTTTTCACCAGCATTTAGACAATATAATAGATAATATTTCACATAATCTTTATTTAACAAAATAGATGATAAACAAGTTAACACAGGCACATTGTCTAGTGCAACATGCATTCTTCACAGATTAATATCACGTGACCTATGGTTTCACTGGAACTGTGTTGGTCAGCCTCCTATTGAGGAAGATTTGATTTGTCCTGCTTGTGTTTAAGTGTGTGTGTGGTAAAGCAGTGAAAAGTCCTCTAGAAGTGTTATATGAATTTGTTTTTTACCTTTGTTTATATAGTGCTTTATACAATACTGATTGTGTCAAAGCAGCTTTACAGTGTCAACAGGAAAATGGAGAACAACAGTCATTTTTCAGCTAAAGTCAGTTCATTGATTTAGTGATGGCATCGTCAAACCAATGAGCTTAGTGATTATGAACCAGTGAAATGAACCACTTCTGTGTACACTGTCTTTTGTAGCATGATTGATTTGAGCATTAACATTTCTTTGATTCATTTTGTATTCTTTGTATTTTTGACAAATGTCTAGTACACCAAGATAAATTCCTTGTACCTATAAATCCATTGTATCTTACAATAAAAGGGATTGTGAAAATAACTTGTGGAGCATTGATTGAAAGATTTTGGAAATTTGTAATTTACATATTTTGACATTGTGGCTGAGAGGTTGCATGGGAACAATGTCCCAACAGATATGGATCCATTTCGAAATCCTGATTTTTACTAGTAGTGTTTTTGACACTCTTTAAAAGTTGTGGCTATTTAGTAACACTTTAAATGTTGTTTTGGATAGATGACAGGTGATATATATATTTTTTTATGTTGTAAAATAAGAAGTGTATGTGGGCAGCCTGCCACTGTAAGAATGTGTTTTGCCAATGAACCAATGGAACTAAGCTACTTAAACGTTGGGCTGTTGTTATGCATGTTTACATTAATGGGATTCGTAATTTTTGACGATGAGTAATTTTTCAGATCGTATCAAATCATTTAGCAGCATTAGAAGCGCTTTGGCTGGAATTGTTAACTTATAGCAACAGTAAAATTGGATTTTGGCTTGCAAACAGAGGTCACAAGTTAACACGGTCACAGTTCCTTGATTCAGCCAGTGTCACAATGTGACGCCAAGATTCCGGTTTTGAATGCAGAGATCTGGAGCTACTTATGTAAAGATCGGTGGCTCGGTGGTTTGTGAGTGTTGTCTCGCGGCGCCTCATCTTTTAGCGCGTGTTCGAAACCCGTGCCAACACAGATTTACTTTATTTTATTTTTATTGTTTATCCTACTTACTTCAGCCGCTACGGGCGATCATACCTATAACTTGTTATCTCTGCAAGAATATCAAAATCATGCAATGAGCAAGTCTGCGTTTATTAGGCACTTAATATCACGTCAGTTTGTGCTTTCAGAATCGGCGAATCTGCTGCCGTCGTTCCAGCACATCTGCAGCGGAGACCTAAACAGGAAGTTGGTCACCAGATAACACGGTAACCAGTTAAACCGTAACACCGGCATGCTGCAGTCACACGCACATCTCATCCGTTCATACATTAATGAACACAATAATATTGGCGGTAGTGACATGGACTATAAACTGTATATATTTTTTTCTATAATTGATCAACCATATGTTTATTCGCTGAGTACTAGTTTGGCCTTTTTCACTTTAACGGATAACGTTAAACTAACCCCGTTTAGAGAGCTTTCTTATTTTTATAATGGCATTAGGATATGTTTTGATATCATTTTGCATTAGATGTTATATTTTATTGTCTGTGGATTAGTTTTTGTTTTGTTTTGTTGTTTTCAGCATGTAGTAAAACAATAAAGCCATAATCATAAGAGTGTGTAAAATGTATAAATATACACTATCTGTAAAAAGTTTGGGGTCATGCTTACATTAAAAATATCTATGTCTGTGTTCTTTTCAAGTTTCTATTCAGCAAACAATCCTGTAAAAAAAATAAATGTATCACAGTTTAACAAAAAATACAATTAAAAATAGTTTTCAAAATTGATAATAATAAGAAATCATACACCAGCAATGTTACACTGATGGTGGTGTGTACTGTGTATATACATTTACAAAATGTATAAAGTAAACAAGAAAAAATAAGAGTGTAATAAGTCAGTCTTCAAATATAGAGAACGTGCTTTGCTACGCTGTTTGTCAAGTTTAAAAAAAAGATATTGTGTATGTTTTGTATAATATATTATGGCATTTACTCAGAGAAAGACAGAATAATTAGGTGTCATATAATCCTTGTCTACTAAAATAATACATTGCTTCTCCCCTTTCCTCAAAACCCAGGGAATATCTGCAGATCCCCAATCGCTGAGGCTGTTTTCCGGAAAATGGCCACAGACAATGGGGCGGTGGACAAGGTAAGTCACTGCATGTGATGCTACTTTTACTGAATGATGCATACATTAGCGTTTTCTCCAGGCTTACTAAAACTCATAAATAAATCACATGTGCTTCACTGAATTGTGAAATCAGTGCACTGTGCATCACATTATGGACGAAAGTAATTGACTGGTCTTAAAGTTTGATAATAATATTAAGTGTTATAGCAGGTATATAACAAATCTGCATTCCAGTGCCAAAGTACTAAATATTTTGAAATACTTTTAGCCTCGCACCTCATCTACCCTTTGGTTGAGAGTATCAGTCTCAAGATCATGTTACACATGCTCATGAGGAGATTTGATATTTCTAAGGTTGCACAAGAGTTAAACATGAAATCGTAAAAAAAAATTCTGCTGTTCAAAAGGTTTGACAAGAACAATAAAAATCCAAACCTTATCCTCATGAGCCAAAATACAAAGAAACGGTGTCAGATTTATTCCAGCCTTAAACTTTAAGGCCAGAAGTATTTCAATATAAATGCTTGGCCAACACGGTCCCATTGTACATGCTTAACTTGCATTTTTGTGGTAGTAGCAAACCGCTATATCATAACATATAGTTCCAAGTTCTTGAATAAATATTTATGTGTACTGCTGTGATCATCATAATGCTTTATGTATGTGTGTCTTCAGTGGAGAATAGACAGTGCCGCCACATCCACCTATGAGATCGGAAACCCCCCGGATCACCGCGGCCAGGCCTGCATGAAGCGACACGGCGTGTCTATGAGGCACGTGGCGCGGCAGGTACGGTGGGGTCCTGATTAGAACTCGACGCTAGAACCGTGTTCTCTGTGTGTTACAGTGGGTTATAGACTCTGGTGCCACCTCAGATTGGAATACTGGCAGCTCTCCTGACGCCCGTGGTCTGGCCTGCCTCAGGAAACATGGCATAGAGACAGATCACAGGGCACGACAGGTACTGCAGATGTGGGATTTTGTGTGTTATAGAATGAGTGCAAGAAGTCGCTCGTATGGAAACCTCAAACATACACAAATAAAAGCAGTTTTGGCAGGAGAGCTTGTGTGAGCATTATCTAATCACAATTTACAGCCAAAGGCAATTCATCTTTGTCAGGCACCATAGACATTTTATCTTTTTCTGTATTTTTAACTTCTTTCCTATAAATTGATTTTGAAAGGCATCCACTGTGTATCTGCTGTTGACCCATATTCTCCATCTCCCTCTGCGTTTTCTGCTATTTTCCATCTTTGTTTGTACATTTCCTGAGGAAAATTCTCCACAGAGTTTGTTGTTTTCAATTGGCTTCTAAATAGTGTATGATCTGTATTTTGGTAAAAAAACTGTTGCTCCACAATGCATCATCAACGGATCCTTCATTGCACATACATAAATCAAAAAGACATCATTTCTTTCCATGAAAGCCATACTGGTGCGGGACAGCAAATGTAACCGTCCCACAAACAAACATAGCAGCTTTTTCTTTGTTAAATTCTGTTGGATAGCTAACTATAACGATAGCTATATTATATTTGTTCACCGTGAGCGCCCACTGCTGTTATGTTGTTTTAGTTTGCTCAAGCACTTTAAAGTTTTTGGATTCTGATTGGCTGTAGATGTTTTTTATTGTTCATCACCTGGAAAGTCATTCCAACTATGTCGCTTCTTATAGCTGTGCTATGGATTTTCCTATTTTCAGAGATTTAGAACAATTGTTAAAACGTTATAGTTATCGTCACTGTGAAAGTGCCTTTAGTAGTGATTGTTTAGCAGATTATATAGTCATGCCATTAGGTGGTGAAAAATGATTCTCTTTATAAGTATAAAAGTAAAAGTCCTTGAATCATTGACTCAAAACACTGATTTGGTCAGGTACGTGACGAATACTTTCAGTTTGTGAAGAACTGTACAACAAAAACAGTACAAGAACAGACAAAGGCTGCGTTTACACTTGGCATTAACATGCGAACTGTATCTGGATTTGGTCCACATACACATTGAATAGATAAGAGTAAACTCACTTCTGATCGGATTGTTATCTGTTATCTGTGTCCAGGTCCAGAGGTAGTTGAGGACGCATTGTGATCGGATCTCAGTGTAATGTAAACGCAATCCGGCCACCGTGTCTGTATTCGCAGATGGACGTCACGCAAAACCCCACCCCCTCTCTTGCAAACTGTCACTGGGCCATTCTCAGCAGATTTATTTAAATATTGCTCGGGAAAGACAGTTCCGATCGGTTATCCAGATAGAAAAGTCAGTTGATGTTGCCAAGTGTAAACGTGTCGTGTTCTGATTGACTAGTGATCCGATCTGCTTGATCGCGTGTTAATGCCAAGTGTAAACGCATCCAAAGTAGCTTAACTCAAAATAGTGTTCCCAAAAATGTGAAAGGGTGTCGAATTACTAGAATCACTGTTCATTAAATGTGCATATGAGAACATGCTTGGAAAAAGGTATTTGTTACTTTGTTTCTTGCAATTCTGTTATTTTTTTCTGAGAAGCCAGAATTTTGAGAAGAAAAGTCAGAATTGTAAGATACAAACTCGCATTTATATATGTAAAAAAAAAAATCTCAATAGTAATCTTAATTTCATGAAGGAAACCAAGAAACTGAATGAATTACAAAATGTAAACTCGGAATCGCAATAAAAAAGTTCAGAGTTCTAAGATGTTGTAAATAAACATATTCATGATGTCTGAACTGGTTTTATTTCCTAGAAAGTGCTTTCCTCTGATGTGAACAGCTACAGACATACAGCAGGTTCACTAAATCTGACAAGGCCGCATTAGAGGTTACGGTAATCCATAACCCCCTCTATTTCATACACAATGGCTTCAGTGTTATCCATATTCACGCTGATGTCTAATCTCCTAGGAAAAATCTGCTTGGTCTGATGTGAACAGTTGCACACATAGAGCAAGATCAACAAATCTGACAAGGCTGCATTAGTGGTTATTGAAATCATTACAGTTTGACAATTACTCTTATAAATGCAATACTCAACCACTACACATTGTATTTATGATATAAAAGCATAGGCATTGGCCGACTTATTCACTGGTGACCCTGCCTAAATCTACAGCTGTTTTTTCAGAGCAATATGCTTTCTAGGATATAAAATAAAGAAGTGTAGATATCACTAGTATTCATTTTGATAACACTAAAGCCATTGTGTGGGAAATAGAGCAGAATAACAGATTTTGGTAAACTTAAGCAATATGCATGCTAGGTTATAAAATGAATGAAAAATGAGTGAATTTAGGTAACATTTAAAGTACAAATAATCAAAATTGACTATATTTAATTTGTTAACGCACATTGCTATTTTTGTTGTGACTGTGAGCAATTCATCCGTGCAAGTCAATCCACAAAAAAAATTGTTTGCCTTCGTTTACCTATCTTTAATACAAATCTGAGAATGCTCCTCCCCTCTAAAATGACAGGCCTTCTGTGATGACGTCGGTTTGACCTAAGGCATGAGCCTAAGCTCGCCCCTCAACTGTCAGGGCCTCGTAAGCGTTGACAGCATGTGGAGGAAAACACTCCTAACTCTCACAAATGGAGAGGAGGTGCGTGTTAGGATGTGGTTGTCCCAAAACCTTATTTTCAATCCCCAAAGCAACCTGGTTGCAGTCAAAATGGCTCGATTTTTTGCATTTCAAGAAAGGAGGAAAAAAAATTAAAAATCTTCTCACTGGAATGAGACTGCTGACGGTGTGTCAGGTGGTGAGTAGTCCTCAACAACTGACTGTAAACTTGTGTTCAAATTTGCCTCCATTTCTAAATGAAATGCCTACTTTACTACATCCAATCAGTTCATGGAAGAAAAACAAACCAAACCCTCTGCTTTCCTCATTCAATATTACGTTTCTCTCGAAAGTATGCAAAATACGGAAGACGCAAACTTCTGGTTCATGCAGACTTTAAGCAATTTTATGTGAAATAGAAAGGGGTTAACAGATTTTTGGTAACCTTTAATGCGGCCTTATATGTTTATAGCTCTTTAAATCAAACAAAAATTATTTAATATTTAAAATGCATAAGTGAGAAGTTTAGACATCAACTGAGTTAATATAAGGAACATTACAGAAAGTCCATCCAAAACAATAATAATAATGAATTAAATTATTAATTAAAACTCGATAACATCTAAGGCTGGATTGTTTAATTATTATATTGTACAACCCCAAATCAGAAAAATTGGGACCTTTCTTAAATGCAATAAAATCAAGAATCTGTCATTTGATAGCACTCGTACAGCTTGTCTAAAAATATTATTTCATGAAGTAAATGAACCTGTTTTACCACACCACTTTGACAATTTTCAACACTTTCTATTGTTCCTTGTTTTTGTTAAGAAAATCCCAACCTGTGTGGCACTAGCTTCGTTGAAACTTGTCAAATGTTAAGTTGGCTGCTGCATCACCTTGCCTGAAATATACATGGTTTGGCCTATTACTATCAGATTAAGAGAAACTCCTAACTCGCGTGCTTTCCACCCACATTTTCCAGCCGTCAGTCAGATATTCCAGTCATGTGGGCAGGCTTTAGTTCGGCCTTTAGAGGTCAGGTTCACACGAGGCTGTACAAAGCTGAGCTCACACTAAAGACATCTTTGTCCTGTTGACCTCACACAAATCACAGCCCCCAATTATACAAGAAAACACGTGTAGCCAAGGCAGGCGTTTATTGTCCCCCCTAACTTATGTGTTGTTCATGATTTCCAGTTTTTGTGCTTTGTTGTTTTTGTAAATTGAAAACATATATTACTATTATGACTGTCTCTGTGCAGTAATGTCCCAAATGAATCATGTGCTCTTGCTCAATATATGCACAAACTTACTTGAAGCCACAGATGTGCTTTGATCCGTTTCTTAACTCTGTCTTGAGTGAGGGGAGCGAATGTTTTAACAGACAAAGACGGCACATCTACTCACTCTCTGGTCCTTTGCTCATGTTCCCTGGAATTTGTCCAAGCCAGCGCTGTGCTCTTTTGGCGGCAGATTTGCCTCTTTCGGTGAAAAGTAGGGTGGATGTGGGCCGAAACCACTGGCCCATGCTTTACGGGTCACTGCAGGACAATGTGAATGAAGTGTTACATGTGTTATTCATTCAGTCTTTCTGTTTGTTAGGTCACCAAAGACGACTTCATGACTTTTGATCACATCCTCTGCATGGACGAAAGCAACTTGAGGTACGTGCAGGGGTTCAGTTGGTGCTTTAGAGGTGAGAAAACCATAATTCTGGTTATTCTGGTGCCTTTTGTAAGCTATAACATCCTCGCCCAACCCAAAAAAACACATTACCTTAAAATTTGTATTATACAGTATATTGTGATATATTAAAAAGTAGAGGTCGACTGATATATCGCCAAGGCCGACAAGTTTTTCTGCATGGCCGATGTGTTCAAGGTGGGACTTTTATTATGGCGGACTTGAGAAAGACGGCACCTGAGCTAGTCTCATCCTCAGACGTCATGCACATGGACTGTTGGCTAAACGTCTGACACATATGGGACACAAAAGAGGAAACACTTCAGGAGTGTCGAAGTCGTCATCTGTTTGGTTGAATTCTACAAGATTTCCACGAGACGTGTGTTGCGTTCTTTAATGTTCCGCCTGGAAACAAAGATACCGTAGCACCAAACACCCTCACGAAAGAAGAAATCCACCGTGTTCACAACTATGATAACGAGCGCTTATCACGATCTAAACACTGGATTTTCAAAAGTATGTGAAATATTTAAAGTTCGTGGCATAGAATCTTTAAAATACATCCGAGAGTTTGTTATTGTGGTGTCATTTCCACGCTTTGAAACGTGACGATGTACAAAACAAACTGATTGGTTGTTTGACATGTCGGTCAAACGGCCTCATGGGTGAGGCTTGGCCAATGAATGCTGCCACGAATTCCAGCTCTTCAGTCTACGTGAGACTATGCCTGAGCTCACTCGGCTTCCATTCTCCCTATTGTTCACTGTCATCATTAACAGTTCTGTCTAATACAAATAGAATGTTTAAACAAAGGAATTAATGTAAACAAAAAGTATTGCAACGATTGCTATTATATTATTAGTACTAGAAAGGCAAACATTATAATACTTTCTCGTTTGCTGTCAGCATTAATAAAATATGCATTCATATAATTTAAACAAATCTTTGAATGGCTAATGAATATTTAATTTCCCAAACCTTGGTAACTTAGTTGAATCCAGATGTGAGATCTTGTAAAGTGTGCATTTTTATCCAGCATGATCGCGTGTTCTCTGTGCGACGATCTGTCCGTGTGAATTGAATCCTTTAAACATTAAACTTGTGATTTCAAATTATGGTGCACTTTATTCATTTGCCCACTGTCATATTCATGTCATTTTCACTGTGTGCTATATGTAAAATGAGGGTTACCCTGGCTTTATTTGAAAAATATGACTCCTAGTGCACACAAAATTCCAAGAATATGGAGTGCCCTGTTGGTTACAGTTTCTACTTTTTAATTATATTTTTAATGAATACTTACGAAAAATACTTTGTCATCTAAAGTATGTTTATTTTACACATTTATTTTTGTATCCATTGTGAAATGATTTCGAATTTCTCATATATATATATATATATATATATATATATACCAAAACTGAAAATTCTGTAATTAATTACTCACTGAACTCAACTTTTTTAAAATTGCGATATCACTTCAACAGACTACTGTTTTTTTTTTCTGTATTTTTGATCAAATAAATGCAGCCCTGATAGCATTAGAAAGAAGCATAAGAAACTTCCGTCAAACATTAAAAATCTTACTGATCCCAAACTTTTCAATGGCTGATAGATAAATGCTGCCTTTCAAAGAAAAAACAAACAAACTTTTGTTCAGCAAGGACACAATAAATTTATCAAAAGTGACAGTAAACACATTTTTACATTGACATAAGATTTCTGTTTCAAATAAATGTTGTTCTGGTAAACTTTTTATTCATCAAATCGTCCTGGAAAGGGATATCATGGTTTCCTCTAAAATATAAAATGGCACAAAAATCAATCTTCAAAATTTATAAGAATAAGAAATGTTTTGAGAAGCAAATCAGCATCACTGGAACAAATTGCATTTTAAAATCTATTAAAATGGAAAAGTTATTATTTAATTGTAGATATATTTCACAATAATACTGTTTCACAGTGAGTATGTATTAATTATTTCATTCATTTAACATTTTCAAAATGTGTTCCATTTATTTTTACATTGATACTTGATATTACTTGCTTCCTATAAACGTCCTCAAAGGAGATCTTTTTAGAGGATGTTTGATGAGAATTTAAGAAAAGTGGGCTTGCTTCTCATTGTGTTTACTAGTGCAAAAGCTATGAGCAGCAATGAGGCCCTTGACATTTGCTGAGTGTAGGAATCGACTCCCAGCTTACTCCTTAGCCTTAGTCTTTCTGACATGAGAATGATGATTGATGTCGAGCGAAACTGATTGAATGAATTATGCATTAAATAAATCTGTCAACTCTGCAGAATGCATCAAACATTCTGATTCTGATATGGATAAGACGCTGAAATAAAGGGAGCAGGAGGGTCTTTTGTTCTACCGGATGGGGTGGGGGGGTATTTTCAGGATCACATGTTCC
Source organism: Carassius gibelio (assembly GCF_023724105.1). NCBI lineage: Eukaryota > Metazoa > Chordata > Actinopteri > Cypriniformes > Cyprinidae > Carassius > Carassius gibelio. Next base: position 21,360,426 of record NC_068418.1, read on the forward strand.
TGCTAGATCCGGTGCTTATTAAGAAGATTACTGAGTTCTTTAGATTCCTTGTCTTTGCTCTGTGATTCTAGGTCTCGCACGGCAGACTGATGTAATATCTTATCACAGTCATGTTTATGTCTTGGGTTAATCGGGGTTAGAAATATACATGTGAGGTCACCAATTGTTTTTTTTTTTTTGCATCTGTGTTGTGATGTTATGTGTTTATGTATGTGTATGGGTGTTAATTGTTTGAGGTCTGAGCTGGTAATCCTTAAGGTCATAGGTTTAAACCTGGAAGAGATGATCCCTGAACTGAAGAGTTAATGAGACCCCCTCTTGATTAAGGTGCCGAACCCTGGGCATAAGCATGTGTTGAAAGTGTCTGAAGGTCCTTGAAATTCCTGTTTGGGTCTGAGTTTGAATTAAGAGGTCTAATATATGGTCAAGCAGAAATAAGTCTTTAATATGTGTTCGATAAGTACTAGTTAATAAACAGCCAAGTATGCATGCAAGGTAGTAGTTAGAATTGGTCCTGAAAAAAAAGTGTTGCTATTTATCTCTTTAAATAATTTTTTCACACTGATATTCTCTCCTGGCTCAGTCAAACCACGACTTATCTGAAGATATGTAGTTTTGTACATCCTTGGTAGTTATTGTTTGTTTTTAATATCCTTGTTGTTCATGATCAGCCACACCAGCTGTCACTACCTAGGCACTGTTATGTGTGTTGTCATAATTTATTTTTTTCAGCTGCTTGGTGTGTGTTGCAACTTCTTGCTCCTGGGATAATGTTGCAGAAAGAACAGTCAGATCTTAAGATTCATTGCTGCTTAAAACATATTCCTGAATTAGTCTGGAAGAACATAAGGGAATCACACCATTGACATGAATCAGATTATGATTCAGTCCATTGGCTGCACAAGATCTAAAGTGTGTGTGTGTGTGTGTGTGTGTGTGTGTGTCTGGTTTTCTTACAGAGATCTGAACAAGAAGGCAAGCAGCGTGAAAAACAGCAAAGCCAAGATTGAGCTGCTCGGCTCCTACGATCCTGAAAAACAGCTGATTATCCAAGACCCGTACTATGTAAGTGTACACACATGCACACAGCAGGACCAGCCTCAATCCCTGGTCGTTTATTGCCAAATACTCAATCAAAGTGGCAAAAGGCCCAAAATAAAATTTATATGATGTATTTGGGCTCATGTCACACTCATTATTCCAGCTCCGTCCAACTCCAGCTGTTACCTAGTGTGGGAACCGCTTTGGATCTATCTCGCTTCGATAGATTATTTCGATGTTTCCCACAATAATCACTCCCTTTTAACATTTATTCTTGTATGATTCACGATGATTCATATTTTCAGATTTTGGCTATTGCTTATTTGGATGTTGAAATGCTTCTATCCAAGCTTAATCTGACAACAACTCTTTTTTTTTTTTTGACAAATCTGACTTTGACAGTCAGCATTAACTTGACCAATGGTGTGAGTTTCTGGGCGGTACCAATGATTTGTACACCAGTCGTCGTTATCGTTGCATTTAATGCTAGTAGTACAGAAATAATACACATTTCCCATTTAGGATTACAGTCTTGTGGTTAAGGGTTGTGATTTTGTCGAGAAAACTTTTTGGGGAATGCTGCAAGCTGCTTAATTGGTTGTGGTGTGCTTGGATAAAGACTTAATCATATACTTAGCCAATAAATCATGTCCTCTGTCCGGGGTCTCTGCAGAAGAACTGAGAATCTGATGCGTTGTGTGGTCGTGGCCCCCGACTGATGTTTGAGAATGAAGATTCCTCGGTGGATATCTGTGTGTGTTTAAGGCGTACTCCGTTTTCAGAGTTTCTTCAGCTGTCAACACGCACTTGATATGAATGCCTTGTGGGTGAGGACAGCTTTTAATGGAAAAAAGGAACATTTTGTCCTTGTGTCATTCAAAGCAGGGCCGACTCCAGGCATGGGCAGGGGTGGGCCGAGCCCACCCAAATGATTGTCTTGCCCACCCAAACAGAATTAGATAGATTATTTTTTTTGTGCATAGATTAAAACTAATCTGACTGTATTTTGAGATGTTTAAGATCTAGCATGAGACTCGTCAAACAATCATAAAATAACTCCAGAAAATCGCAGCTTATTTATTTTATTAGTTGAATGTAAGGCGCTGAATTGACATGGAGGCTTCAGTTCGAGAAAGAAAAGCAGTGGCTGACAATGAGCGAAAATGGGCGGAAATATTTGCGTGCTATCACGGGGAATTTGTGAGTTATGAGGAGTTTAATACACGAATATGTATCATAGCCTATCACTGAAATGACCTGATCAGTTTTGATGAGTTACAATTTTAAATTGAAAGCTGAAATCGGTAAAAGATTGAGATTTTACTTTTTGCCGTATTTCCCATCCCTAGCTTTAGCACTCCTTCTATTGCATGGAAAATAGTCCAGTACATCTCCTTTTGTGTTTCATGGAGTGTTTGGAACACGAAGGGCAGTAAATTATCCCAAAATTGCACCCTATAACAATTAGGTCAAAAGCTCTGGATGAATCTGTGTGTGCGTTGTGGTCTTTCAACGTCTGTTAATGTGAAGCCAATTTAAGAGTATTATTTAGAGTTTTAAACAGAGGTGCTTTAGTGTCACAAAGTGTCACTAACGCTCAATTGTGATAGAACGGTTGATTTAGCCAACTTGTAAAACCACAAAACTGATGTTTGGCAGGGAGCAGTGCCGATTATGAGAGGGAGGGACTGGGTGAGTGTGTTGAGAAATAGAAACTGGAAAGAACCTGACAGGCCACCCCAACTGAGATCATTAGCATTCCTCCTCCAGGAAGTGTCAGGTCGTCCCGCTCACACCACCAGCTCTTCTAAGACACATCTGTGAAGATCAGAAAACTCGCTTTTATGTGAGAGGGTGTCTTAACTCTTAAAGACTGATTGAAGACACATTCTGAAGATGTTTCCTAGGCTGAAGGCTTCCAGCACATGTGGGTCACAGCCACATTGAGATCGTTGAAGATTATCAGGAAGGTGTAAAGTTGGATGTTTCTTAATGAGAGAATACCAGCTGGCTGAAGTAGGTAGGCCTTTGTGCCACCACAGAATAGGAAACTGGACAGTTCGTCAGCCAGATGCTTTTGTGGTGATGATCACTCTTCAGATAGCTGAGATTTCCTGTTTAGTCCCTCAGGATTCAAGTGTGAGAGGAAGTGTGGTCCTTTGAGTGCAGTTTCTTTTGATGGAGGTGGTTCATTGTGTGTCCAAAGATGAGATCCATGACAATATAGCACAGCAACTTCTCAAAATGAGCATATAGAAGAACCTGATGGTTACATTTTATTGTTAACAAAAATGAAACCATTGAACATCATTTTTGGTGACTGACATAAAAATAGAAATGGAGGATTGAATATAAAAATGAGCCAATTCTGAATAGGAATAAATACTGTATTAGCATGTAAATAATATTAAAATAACATTGGTGTGAAACCTTTGTTAGTTTTTTTTTAGTGTGATCTTTATTAATATTGCAGTCTGTAGAAATGTATCTATTTTTACAATGCTCATAGTTCTGAAAAAAACGAACAAAGCTTTTACGGGTTTGGAATGACATGAGGGTAAGGGATTAATGACAAATTTGGTGGTGTATCGCTTTTAGACTGTTCCACGCCATCCAAAAACGCATCATTCAACACACGCCCCCACAAATCTAAGTTACTGTACTAGTATATATTACTAATACTAGATAAAGCACATCATTTTGAAAAGTGGAGAGTGCTCTGATTGGCCAGCTATCTGTGCTTGTGTTTGGGCGATTACCTTAATCGTGTGATGGAATGTAATGCTGCTTACCATATATGGAAGCCCACCACATCTCAATAGCTGTGTTTCCACTGTCGGGCCAAAAGCGGGGGTGCTAGGGTCAGTCGCGTTTCCGCTGTCACTTCTGGTTCTTGATTGTGCCTCTTCGGTGCTTCCTCGGGGCCAATGGCCCGGGTTTTTTAGCCTGAAGAAAACCTTGGGCCAAAGCAGGCCAGCTGGAGCTAGAGGAGTGGTTATGAACAAATGTGGAGTTTCTCCGCGTCTGGAGAGCATCAGCGCCACAGATCATTTCATAAAGCTAACATTATACCAGCATTAGTGAGTTGAGCTTAAAACACACTCTTAGTCAGCAGCGAGTGTTTGAAATAACTTGATCTGATGCGGATTATAATTAGTATACAAGGCAGAAATATTTTTAAGCAATGCAAAAATATTAACGTTGCTGGGAATTAATGTTACCATAGTAAACACGGTAAATGCCACCACTTGAAGAAATCAGACAATCTCTATCACAATCGTGTATTTATTTAGTAACATATTTTATCTGTCATAAGTCTCATCTTGAGAGTTTAGCTCCATGTAGCCTTTGTCATAAAAATATAATAATGTTTTTTGTTCGGGAGCTTTTATAAAATATAGAAATTATTCTTTCTAAATGTGATGTATATAGGCTACTGTGACTAAAAATAAACAGAAACAGATATCAGTCTAACGCTTTATTTCTGTCTGACTCATTTTCTATCCTGATAAATTAAATCATTTTGATCAATGTATCACTTATTATATAGTAAAACATCGATGCTTTTGTATTTAAATATTTAACAAAGCATGCAAACAAATAGCTGCTTTTATCGTGTTCGTTTTGTGATCACGCTAGTTCCAGTGACTTATTTGTTATTCATTTTCTGATAACTTCTCTTTGTTGGTGAAATGATGGGGTTGCGTGACGTTGTTTCTGAGAGGCTTGTAAAGGGCGGGTTTTAGTGAAGCGCAGCTGAGCTTCAGGCCCGACGGTGGAAACGCCACCTCGGTGGCCTCGGTGCTACAGGCTATTAGCCCCGCTCGGCCCGTTTGAAGGACTGGCTCGCACTAGCCTGACAGTGGAAAAACGGCTAATGACGGCAAAAACAATACAGTGAGAATAAAAAAGTTACGCCAATAACATGGGGGTACCGTGTCCATCTTTGGAACAAAATTTAAGATATTTTGGATGAAAATCGGGAGGCTTGTGACTGTCCCATTAACTGCCAAGTAAATTACACTGTCAGTGTCCAAAGTATGAAAGACATTGCCAGAATAGTTCATCTGCCATCAGTGGTTCAACTGTAACGTCATGAAACGACGAGAATACCTTTTCAAAAACAAAAATAACGACTTTATTCAACAATTCATCTCCTCTATATCTAGAATATGAGCTGCTTACGCTCTTCTGTGTCAGCAGTGCACAAGTATATGTTTTCTATGTGTATTTTCGCTTTGATTTGGATGAAAACAGCCCTTTAGTCAAAAATGTATCCTTTAAAACTCATCTTTGATCATAAAAATTACATATTTAAAAAATAATGTCTAATTTTTAAAAAATAATGCCTAAAAATAGCTTGAATGCAACTCTACACCCTGCCTCATTAACTAAACGTAGATCTATGAATATTCAAATTAGCCCCGCCCCCACTCAGTCACACAGCAGCCATCCATGAGCCAGCAAGTAAATGCAATGCAATGGCAAGTGGAAATATTGGTTTAATTAAGCCATATGTATTCGAACCAGAAATACCTTTCGATTTGTTAGAATTTACATGCAGGAAAATGTCAACATAAGAGGAAAAGCCAGCAAACAACACGGAGACAACACAACTATGGAGAGACGACTGCGCGGGCTGGTTTTGTCCCTGGCCATAATCTATTACATTGTTTGTATACACCACAATATGCAAACAATATATTTCTATAATGAAGCACGAATGCGGCTTGAAAACAACCTTCTAATGCACTGCAAACGGCGAGCAGGAATCGCTCGTAACTTCAAGCGGAAGCGTGCATTAATTCTTTTTAACTCTGACATGCTCATTGTCATCAAACCAAATATCTATGAGGCTCCGCACCTCATCACTACTCCAAGTTTGTCCACAAGCTACCATGCTTAAGTGCAAACTGTCAACAAACACTTCCTCATCCCATAATGCACAGCACAGCTGACTACAGCAGCTGGTTTAGTCCAAAAATGATCAGTACTTTTTGTAGTTGGGTCTGTTCGGGGTCGGATCACATTCTCACCACAAAAGAACCACTCCAGAGTTCGTTTGAAAGCGTACCGAGACCACCTCTTCAAGCAGGTCTCGGTACGCTTGTTTGGTCCGCTTTTGGTGCGCACCCCAGTGCGATTGCTGCTTTCTCACCTGCCCAAACGAACCACACCAAAGGGGGAAAGTTTCTGTGTCTCTGTGACTGTGAGAAAATACTCCGCAATGGTGTTGATAAATGGATTGTTGCATGGTTTGTCTAAAAGAATGTTTAAGACAAATAAACAAGATAAAAAAACGTGATTTTCACCACAGGGGGACTTTAACTTTTGTATAGAACATCTCATTGGGTTTGAGACTTTAGTCTTTGCAACTTTATGGATCTTATCTATGCACAAGCAGCTTGTAACACTCCAAAGAGAAAGGAAAACTTGAAATCGCATCATATGATTAAATTCAGTGTATTTTGTGCAGTTTCCCTTACATTACATGTGAAAGTTGCTAGCAATTTCTGTGTGAAAACTGTTTAAAAGTAAGTGATTGGCTGAATTTATTTAGCTGCACAGCGATTATGATTCTAAATTCTATTTAAAACATTTAGTTTTTAGTGTTGGCGTTTTGTTTAGAAAGAATAATATAGAATTAAATCTGCTTGCATCTCTACTGGCAATATTAATATAATCTGGCAGAAATAGTTCATTGGTATTGCTTTAGCACAAATTAGACTGACAGTGTATTGTCTGGGTTCAATAATACTAATGTGCATAAACATTTTAAAGAAAAATTAAGACATATTATATAAAATTAGTTGATTTAGTAAATTATGGTTAAGTCTGCTCTTTACTTAACCAATAATCAAATCATTTCAGCTCTACTCTCTTTTGGTCATTCTTATGTGTCGCTTGCTGCTATGCTTGGCCACATCATTGCTGTTTACAGTTACATTTTAATGGCTCCTGTTTGTTTTCACTTGCAGGGGAGTGATAAAGACTTTGAGACGGTGTATGAACAGTGTGTGAGGTGCTGCAGAGCCTTCCTGGAGCAGCACTCATAACACACACACACACCGCGACCATCCGCTGAAACCTGCAACGCCTCATCATGGATGCTCGAATGTAAATATTCATTTGAAATAAGTGTCTTGATAAGCAAAACACACAAACCAAACAGCGTATAGAGAAGCACTTTGTCTTTAATTGTAAAATACGCTGTAATGAAATGTCATAGGATGCTTGTTTGAGCAGCTGTAGACTGCCTTTGTCGACCATTCTCTCTGAAGAGAGTAAATTCACCAAAATAAACCGGCTGAAAATGCTGAAATAACGTTTGCCTTTCCTCCTCTTAATTTTTAGCAAAATTCGAGTACATATTTATGTCTTTTCCCCTCATGTCTTTGAATAGGACTGTGGTTGTGCCAGGTGTTTTGATGACTTTTCCTCTAGTCCTTTCCTCTCCCGGTCATTCACTTGATGTTTTCAGGAACCCTCTGGAGAATTTTCCTCATCGCTAAGATATTTATCAACAGAAGTTGATCGTTATCTTTGGTGTGGTTACACACAAAAAAAATTCAGTACCTCTGAAGCATCCAAAGCATCCACCATGAGCGATAAGAGATCTTAAACTCCCTTAAAAATATATTTTCTGATGCCAAGATAAGCTGTTAAACTAGATAGACTACGTTTTATGCTTCAGAAGATTAACCTTACATTTTTTTTGTCTATTTATACAACGTTCAAGACCACAGTGTGTAAACAATCATAATTTATTTAAATATATTTTCTTTTAAATATACACATCCCGTCGTACGTCAGACGCTTATGTTTGTTATACAGATTTTTTTTTTTTAAGTCTCATTTGTACAACATTTACATATCAAAATATACTGAATATATTCCACAGTCAGACACTCACAGTCTCACACAAAAACAAAAAAGCTTTTCACGGATTTACCTCAAAAGTCTACCTGTTTGCTGGCAAACAGAAGCGAAAGGAAACATTCATGCAGATAACTGGTTTTCAGTTCTAGCACAGAGAAAAGCAAATCTCTCTCTTGTCGCAGTGAACGAAGACAATTTGTGGTCACGGCTCTGAATTGTAACCCCATCGAGGCATGTCAAACGAAACATCAGCACTGACTGTGACGAGTCTTGATATCTGATGAGAACAAAACACAAAACCATGGCAATCCCTTTTATCGTGATGAAACGATGGAAAATGGTTTTGTTTTTTGGCAGAGAGGTTCATAACCCAATGCGCCAGATGCGTTTTCTGTTTTCTTTCTCTGTCATCCTGTGTTTTAACATTGGCTCCATGCTGAGTCCAGCAGACCATCCTTGGGCAAGTGCATCCCTTTATATTCTGTCCGTTTACTGCTATATCAATTCTTTCCCACATCTATTCTCCGGAGAGGCAGAGCAGTGTTCTGGACGCGATGTGCTGATTATGTGGAATGTTGCGTGTTGGTTTAAATTCTCTTCTCTTGTCCAAAGGCACTTTGACTGCTGTTTTATTTTTTCTGGGTCACTTTGGTTTGGCTTCAACCTGCTTGATAAAGGAAGTGAAGTTTAGTGCTGTTTCAGACTTGGCTGTGTGTGTATACATGTGTGCACTTGGATGCATCTGAAATTTTCCCATCTGTAATAAATTGGGAAGCAGGGTTTGTTACATGCTCTACCCTCCAAAGTGCTCTTAGAAAAAAAAAAAAGCGTTGAAATGTAAAGGATTGCCTTAAGGTTTGCTTAAATCACATCTGTAATAGCTTGGATAAGTTATCTAATCCTGGAATGTGTTCTGTCATAAAACGTTTAAGTGCATGTGTCCTCTCTGAATCTGCAGAATAAATCAGTTTTGTTTTGCTTTCGTAATTTACCTACATATTTAATATCTTTCTGTGTCATAATCCAGTGTTCCCACAATTTCTGGCAAATTAATGTGTAAGTAGATAAATATACGCACACAATAAATAAATATATATATATATATATATAAATAAATGTTATAGTTTATACATGTGTGTGTGTGTGTATAATTTTTTTTATTTAAACCAATGCTTTTAAAATCAATGTTGTTTATACATAATTAGTAATCTAATAATTAACATTTTGCAGATTGTCTTCAAAAAATGTGTAAGTAAAAAAAAGAAATTTAATAATTAAATGTAAACTTTTGACCACAACTGTATAAATTAAGTAAAAATAAAGAAATATAAAAATATATGATGTTTTTTATGATTTAGAAATGTATACTTTCCATGAATTTTTCAGTTCTTTTAATTTTAATGACTTTTCCAATCCTGCATTCTCCCTCTCGTCTCCAATATCTTATTGTTTTACCTTCATTCAAAGAGAAAAATATTTAAAAAAAAGTTGCTTACCTGGTAAAGTTAACCCTCTTGACATCTCGGACTCCCTGCCAGTCGCGTCAGAAGTCGCGCGCATCTTTTGTAGTCTGAGGACAGGAGTAAAGTTGGATGAGTTAAGGGATAATCAGCTGGATGAATCCTGAATTTGTAGCCTATACTGTTTTTGTGTTAAAACTCCCTGTGCAGGGGTAAATCAGGGGCACCTAGCCGACATGAGACTGTCATGAATATAAAGACAGTTTGCAGAGGTTCGTGGTGCATGTGGGCAGAGATGTGATCTATATGTGGGGTCTAGAGAGATGGGAATGCTTGGCTGTACTCACATGCAGGGCTGGTGCAGTCTCTGGTGTGATTATAAAGCCTGTAGACGTGCTTCCTGCATTTTGGACTGAAATAAAGAGGACCTGGTGAAAGAAAACCAGCCAGGTTAAAACTCTCAAACGCCATTTTTGTTTCAAGGTCACGGAAAATTCAAACGTCTCTCACCTGTTAAGATCCTGATAACCTTCTTTTTCTTTTCCACGTCTCTGGGAAAGATTTCTACGAAAGGAAGGAAACATTCAAAGGTCAAACCCTGGATATCCAACGGTCCTTCAAGCTTCTGAAGCACTGACAAATCACCAGCAATGAATGAAGTGGCTTAGACCCCAAAACAAGCTTTCTGTACACATTATGATCACTTTGGTTTTTTTTTAATTCTACAAAATCTTATGTAGGCCAGAGATTACTTGACCTAGCTGGGAATCGCTGTGCACCAATACCACATTTCTGACTCGCCACACAACAGGTGCAATGCAAAACTATTTCACCTAATGCTTCGAGAGTTAAGACCTTGGCTGGTGCCCTAGTAAGTAAGTCACATCCCTCTTAAATATAGATCAAAGAAAAGGTAGGCACACTCTCACTGCATCAGATGAGCTTTTCTCTGACCTAAAATGTATAAAGTCTAAAGTTCCACAACCAAAAAATGACATTTTGGCTTAACTATTTTATTTTTTTTTTTTACTTATTTTACTATGCATTATATTAACACTGATCCATGTACATCTGTGCATAAATGCAATGCTTACTTAAAATTGTTTCCCCGGTGTTCGTTTTGAGGTGAGTTTCCTCTTTCTTTTGCGCGCTTGGGTCGTCGGCGCTGTTTTCCGCCAGTCTCATGATGTCTTTTATCCTTCTGAACGTTTTCTCGACCTTGTTCACGCTGGCGTCGCTTTGTGCAGCAGTGCAGATTAACATGACGAGCCCCATTACTAGAACCGGAGCCCGCAGCGCGCGCATCGCTCCCGCAACCAGAGTGCGCGCAAGTCCCGCACTGCCCAAGTCCTGGATCACGCAGTCTGCGGAAGAAGTGACCGGGTTTATAAGATGCAATAGTCCACTTTATGTTAAAAATAAACTTTAGGAGGCTTTTACGATTTCTTAAAAAAAAAAAAAAAAAAAAGAGCAATTAACGCTTTCCCTACCATTCAGCATGGACACACCTACTCTAGGCTAGGTCTTCAAAACTATTCAAACTATCTCTCCACATATTTTCTTCATTAAGAGATGTGGTGATTTAAACACCACTGAATGATTTCACATGAATGCAGGGCACTTGTTGGCTGATTCCTTCACTAACGTGGTCCAACTCATTCATTTAAAAATCAATCAATTAAAAATCAATCAAACGTTAGCTTTATTGATATGTAGACACTTTTTACATTAGTCCACAAGTCCATTTTTATCCTCGACAGCAATAACACTACATGAAGAGCACATTAAGAAGTCAAAAAGGGGAAAGAAACCCCAAGCTCACAAGTTACAGATTTCAACACAAACTGTGCTCACATTTGCATTATTAAAGTCTCAATATGAACTCAATAATTTATTAAATTCTTTTCAGACCAAATAACCTGAGATGCTCATGGATTTTATAGTCCACATTTTTACTCTGTTTACATGTTAATGTATTTTTATTGAGAAATCAATAAAACATGCGATAACCTATAAATTACTACTTTTAAACTATGTAAGAGACAGATATGTACTGGATGGGAAATATAAATTCAGTTGTGTATGTCCAAACTTTGACTCCTAGCGTGTGGTTAGACTACAAGACTAAACTACCAAGCGGTGTCCCATAGTCGCGCATTGATTATGCTGCTAATTTACAATCTACTTTGTGTGTGAAGAAAAAATAAATAAAAAAGCTTAGCAATTTAAGAGTGGTGTGATAAAAATGTTCAAAAAAAAATCATCATAAGTCATAAATGCCTCTAGTAAACCTACCTGAGGACCCTGGTGTTGCTATGTTTCTTTCCCTCAATCGACACAGCCTGAGGCGATTGAGCGCGCGTTGTGTTTTATTGAGTCTCGAGCGTCCGGTGTCTATATAACCCCACGCGAGGCTCGCGAGATAGAGCGCTATCCTTTAAAGCGAATCGTCCTTTAAAACGCTCAAGCGTGGGAAGTTTGAGAAGTCAGACTCCCTTCTGATGTCTCCGTGACTTGAGAAAACTCCAGTGAAAGCTCCTCGAAGACACGCGTCGCTCGTTTTGAACGTCTCCAGACATCCGCCGTCGATTCTCGCCAATTTATTGAGGTTCTCAGACGGAAGGAGTCGTCCCTCGAGGTCTTACATCGCCGTGTCTTTAATTAGAAACTCGTTACACATACGCCGCACATCTTCATATTCCCGTTTCTCACATGCAGCATCCCATGGACTTTTTTTTTTCTTGCCCACTATCTCATTAGAGCACTTAGAAAGCTGTGCTTGCAGGAAGAGATGCAGCTATACCAGGAACTGTCCCACTATTCTACAGACTGGAACTCCTATGGTGCCTGAAAGTCAGGTTTTTCCCCTCACACACCACCATAAGATCACTATTTCATCCCCTTGTGTCTCTAGAGGATTGATTCGAGTTACAGATCGATGCCTGGAAGTGGCTACAGCTGATGTAATTATTCTGTGTAATGGTAATGATAGTACAAGAGAAACAGTCAGCCCAACAGACCAGAGAAAAGTGAGTTCGGATTAGTTTATGTTTGCTTTCGTTCATACCACTCCCTCAAAGCAAAAAGAACATGGAGCAATCTGGCTCCTATCCCGCTCACGAATGGTGATCTGCATGGGCGGACACAATGCTAAAGGCAAAGGTAGGCAGCCGTCTAGGGTCCCTTAAAGTCAATTAGACCAACACCTAGCACCATAAGTGTATACTGTCTAACACTAAATTAAACCTGGACATTGAAGAGAACATGGAAACGAGGAGTGCCCTGCTTGCACGCGGCTTCTGAATCGTTGTGCTTTTTATAACAACATAACATTATCCAGTTATAAAGTTTGTCTTCTACTGTTTGGGAATGTTTACATGGAAACAGCTTAATGTGTGTGGTTATCTTATCAGTGAAGTGAAGTGCCCATAAAGGCAGGTACACCTGATAAAGAGATTACACTGCAGATCCCATAAAACTCTTTTCTTTGTAGTGAAACCTATATTGGTCAGCTTAGTGGTTGAAGAGTGGTATCTTAAAGGTTGCATGGGTTCATTCCATTCCAAAAAGACATTTAATGCCATAGTTCACTCATAAATGAAAGCTAATTCTCCTCATTTACCCACTGCCCTGACCTACTCACCCCAATGTCGTTTTGAACCTATGTGACCCTATATATCAGGGGTCACCAGACTTGATCCTGGAGGGCCAGTGTCCTGCAGAGTTTAGCTCCAACTTGCCTCAACACACCTGCCTGGAAGTTTCAAGTATACCTAGTTCTGCTGTGTTTAAGTCCTCCTGGGATGTTTGTACTTACAAGTTGCCAACTGATGGCAGGTGTGTAAAAGTCACTTTGGTCGAAACACAATGGAAATTTAACTTTTCTGCATAAAATTCAATATTTTTTTAACTCTACAAAAGGATGAATAAACAATGTGCATCATTGTGTTTTTGCTAATTACTGTTTTTATTCAATTTATGAAGGTGATGTCAAGTAAACCATTCTATATTCTATGGTAATTATACAGTAATATGCTATTTTGTATATGTAACCATTTTATTGTACATTACAAAATAGTAAGCAATTTATTAATTAGGAAAAATTTGCCATCAATACATACACTGAATATCTATGTTTAACTGCGTCCATTGCATAAGACACGTTTTCTCACTGACACACCCCCAACTTAGAAACTCTGGGCTCAAAGAAAATTTAGTTTCCTACTCGTAATACAAACTTTGTGGTGGTGTTCATGTTCATGTTCAACTCATGTTCGTGTTCAACTTGTAAATACGATGTATCCGACATGACTTGAATGCACCAAAAGACATTGATCAGGTGTGTTTAATTAGGTTTAGAACTACACTTGCAGAACACTGGCCCTCCAGGACTGAGTCTGGTGACCCCTGCTATATATAATGTGAATCAAAAATAAAGAGAGATTTAGCAGAATGTTGATGTTGATAGAAACTTTATAAAACAGCTTCAAATAAATGAAAAATTAGTAACTTAGGGACCGGAATTGATGAAAATTATGCATATTTTAGACTCAACTCTTCTTGATCTGTGCTATTAAATAAAAAAATAAACCACGAAAAGGAATGTAAATATCTATAAATGTATAATTCAAATATACCACTCAAAGGTTTCCCCCATAAATCTTTGAAGTGTTTTAAAGGGCAAGCACCAGGCCTCATTAGAATATATTTAACTTTAAGCAAACAAAGCATGTAATAGAAAAATGAGTTCAGCTTAAAGGGCAAGTTCGCCAATTTTTAACCAGATTTGTATTGTTACAATATTGGTTAGGATAAATTAACAGTGTGTATTGTTTTTCTATGTGACTTGCACCAAGATCTCCTTTATTTTTCATCATTTGAAAAAATTAAAGTCCCATCTTGCCAGTGGTGGATTACCCCTTTAATTGAAATGATGGCGTTCTAACATGATGATACTTTGCATAAATTTGTTTGCACTGCAGTGTACCAAAAATGTATTTTTTCTTGATCTTAAATGTCACATAATCATCAGTATTAAATGGGCAAACCTCATTAAAGCATTTGGAATAATAAGGCGTTATCGATGAAAAGTCCTCAATCTCGCCACAGAGATTTTCAGCATTTCAGTTCTCTCCATTTTATCCTCATTCACCTTTTGGAGTCTTTCTCAGACTTCCCATCTGGTTTGTCTGTCCATTTCCCTTTGTCCTCTCGGCTCTGAAATAGACAAGAGCATCTTCTGCTAGCATTTGGATGCCGAAGTGACCACTTGGGGAATCTTTAAGTCCAATAAATTACTTTTATTGTGTTCTTTTATTTCATGTTGGCTGAACTTCTTGGTGAAGTCCATAGAAATGTACTTTTCTGCAATAAACATGGCTCTGCTGGTAAAGCCAACATAAATTTTAGTTTCTAAATGGCTGCCATATTAACAGCTGATGTTTTGAAGTTAGAAATACATGACAAGTTATCCATCCATTCTTATTTTTTACTTAAATTTTCTTTAAGGAAGACCGTTTCATGTAGACAATGCCCAAAGCTGGCCTTGCAGACACTTTTGAAAATCGGCTTTTATTTTAGGCTTTGTTCACTTAGGCCTACACCTCTTGGAAACTCTTTGAAAAAGCATTTACAAGACAAATTAGGCTATATTTAGGTTAAATGGATGTTGGTGAGGATGTGTGGGTTTTTGTTTGCTAATTTGTTTATATCCTCAATGAGAGCCTTTTTGTAACCAAGGTAAAGTACACTGGCATCAAAACAATACTTGTCCCTAGAACCAGATGGATTATTCAATTCTATTGCATTTGATTGATTCTATAATTAACTGGAAACTGTCTAAAATGGAATCAAATATGGAAGCCCATTTCCACTACGGAATAAAAAAAAAAAAAAAAGGTAATTGCAACTTTTTATCTCACAATTGGGCCTTTTGTTCTAGCAATTCTGAGAAATAAAGTCAGAATTGTAGTGGAACAAGTCAGAATTGTGAGAACAAAAATCTAAATATATAAAGTATATAAAGTTTATATCTCACAATTCTGACTTTATTTCAAAAGTGCAAATTAATAAAGTATATCAAAAGTATATGTCATAATTGCAAGATATAACCCATAACTGTGAGATACAAACTGACAATTCTAAGAAAAAGTCAGAATTGCAACATGCAATATCAGAATTGTAAGATAAATTCAGAATTGTGAGACAGATTAAAAAAAAGCAGAATTGCAAGATATAACTATGAGATAAAAAGTTGAAAATACCTTTTTTATATTTTATTTCATGGCAGAAAATAGCTACCATAGTAAAATATTGAGGATATATTTTAAAAATCAAACTTAAATACAACTGCATGCACTTTTTAACAGTTGTGCCCCTGTAGACTAAGCTCCGTGCAAAGTATCTATAGGTGTGGCTCCCCGGGAACTCGGGTGTATTAGATACATAGGTGTTTAAAGTATCCGTGAAAGGCATGCGTGGTCCTGCTGATTATTTACATGCATTTTGAAATTGTCATATGGCAAAGAATCACCGTTATGACTGATTACGTGTCAAAGGAGTCTTTTGTAAGACTTTTGAGTTGTAATCCAGCAGATAGACAGATTGAAGGATTGTTGAATGATGTCACACTGTCAGTTCGGCCTTTATCTGTGAATTGTCTTCATGCAGATGTGTGGTGCCGAGTGACAAAATGAAAGACAAGCTCTTTGCAGTTGCAACAGGGTTTTTTTTTTTTTTTTTTTTTTTGTATCATAGTTCAAACAACATTGCCAAATGGTTTGTTTAAGAGTTTGTGTGCGTGTATGTGTGCACGGTTTCCAGTGGGACTTAGTGGCTGGGGAAGGCGAAACACATTCCCCATCAAAAAGAAAATAGCTATGATATGAAATGATGGAGCCGAGTGTAGAGGTCTTGTTTGCATGCACTCGCTGAGCAGCAGCCACTCCGTGCATGGGAAGCTTCTGGACGTGTCAGGGATGTTTCTCTCTTTTTCTGAAAAGACTGTAAAGGGTAAGTTAGGACAACAGCTACAAGCCAAAATCAGCAAGCAAGAGAAACGAGTAACAGATAGCCACCTGTGGGGGAGAGGTGTTGAAGATGAGCAGATTTCAGGCATATCAGTCTCCTTCTCACTGTCTGTCCATCTCTCACATTATATCTGACATCAGGAACAGGGCCTGATATGATTAAAAACATGAATGAATTATTGTTGTGTTATCACCAAATTCTGGGACATTTATCAGTTTTGGTCAGTGCTATAAACTATACAGTCTGCGTTCCCCTGTTTTGGACTTGAGTCTGACTTTAAATTTGAGGTGTATTTTTTTCCCCCATTGTTTCTGGATTGCTTCCTGTGTACTATTCCTATTTCCCCGTTTCTCTGTCTGCCTTAGTTCTCCTTGTTTGTTACCAGTGTTGGGGAAGTAATGCATTACAATATTGCGTTAATCCATAAAAGAAGTAACTAATTGTATTACTTGGTTGCCGAAAGTAATGCGTTACATTAGTTTTGAACAAACAGGAAACTAATGAACAGGAGAACAAAGTAACTTGCATTATTTGAAAAAGGTACTCAGATATTTTCTTGTTAATATCAAAGTAATGAGTTACTTTACTAGTTACTTGTAAAAACTAATCTGATTACATGACTCACATTACCTCTAACACTGTTTGTTACCACCTTGTTAATCGCCATAGCTACTAATCACCCACACTAATCACTTTGTTTCCTTTATTCATTTATCAGCTGTTGTTTGCTATAGATACTCAAATTCCATTGTTCCTGAACTGTTTCTGCTCGGTGTCTTCCTGGATAAAATAAAGTTGTTGGCTTTATTTTATTCATTGAATAAACCTTTCTCTACTTGGACCATCTCTCTTTTGTCCTAGCATTACATTAAGCTTGTGCATTTTTTAAATATCCCAAATATTTAACAACATGTTGAGTGATCCTCTAGGTTCAGCTGAATGCTGATTATGGAACACCAAGATTTAAGATGTTGTGCAAGAATAAAAACATTGAGCTGCAGGAATGTTAGTCAACGCATAACCAGTATAATGAAGAAGAATGAAGAGAACACATATCAAAATCCCAGATGCTGTCAGAGGAAAACATGCAGGAATCCAGCAAACTGGGTCATTGCTCTTCAGCAAGCAAATGCTTTCTTATATAGTGTACATACACCCATCTTCTTTTGCAAACGCTACAGTATACACATATGGAGCAGTGTACATCTTGATAATTTTTTATGTTTTCTTTTGGTTCTGTGGTTCTTTTGTGCCATTTAGATTTTAAAGAGTGTATTTTTGTAATTTAATAGAATAATCTATGAATAACAGATTGTGTTTGTGTTTATTTTTAAAATATATGAAGTATTAAATTATATATAAATAAATATTTTCAATAATTTACTAATAAAACTCTATATAAGATGTGTGTGCGATTTTATAATTAAAATTAGCGTTACATTCTAATCAGCGTATTTGTTTTTGAGTTCTAAATAATGCATCATTGCACATTATTCCAAATTCTTTTAGAAAAAAACAAACATGTACTTGCTTGGATAAAACTTTTCACTTTTCAGTCGACCTGTCATAATGACTCGTCAAGCTGTGAATCTTTTTCATTTTTACTGGAAACTTTCTTTTTAGGACTGTATTTACAATGCATTTGACTTTATCATGTCATGCTAAATGACTCTTAATGATTTGAATCCTATATCATAACAAGTACTTTGAAGTCAAACCTCTGTTAGCGTGTGTGTGGGCATTTGTGTGCTTATTTGTACAATTTTCATTGTGTGTGGTATTTGTGATTGCATGTCTGGAATGTCTGCCAGTGAGTGAGCGCACATGTGCGTCTTGGTAATGACCTAAACCGTTTGATCTGATGTATCTGTGGTCCTTGCTCTTGGACTCATTACTATCAATAGTAATGAGATCATCTAATTCGTCTCGGCATAATTCGTGTGCGCGATTCATCTTCCACACCCCACTGTCACAGCTCTGTTTCTCTTCCCGAGCAAATGTCCTCTGATAGAACTAATGATAACGTCTAAGACCAGCGTTTAAGCTATCGGGAGAGGAGCGGCCGATGTCCGAGTGGTTGTTGGTGTGGTGAAGTTATTATTAGTGTGTTGGTGGTCCTCTTAAGTGTGCGTGAGTTTGAGGAAATGAAGGCAGAAACAGAAAGAGAGCTCTGTGATCCGTTTCTGATGAGGCACATCTGGTTGAGGCGAGAACATCTCTTGTGTCACAATATAGGGTTTGATTACAGCCAATTAGATTGCCCCTGCAGTTGCTTTAGTTTTTTTCTATTTGCATAAAAAACATGGCGGAAGTGCTCGTTTCTCCACAGCCACAAGCCACAGTCCTGATGGAGGGTTAAACATTTACTGTAACACCAATCAAATGCACATTCACACACCAGTTGAGGTCTTTATTGTTGTGTAATCCATTATTCTGGCTAATTTTGTACAATTAAAACTGTCTATCTCTATTAAAGCTGACAATCACCCTTTCTGTCAGCCCTCCAGTGCTTGTTTAGGCAAGTATTGAACTTTAGCGTGTAACTAATTCTACAATTGCTTTGAGAAAGAATGACAACTTAAATCCTGGATTTGTTAAGGTCGGATGTTCTGTTACTTCTCTAATTGGTCCTGAGGGCGATAAAGTGGATGGAAACTTACACTGCCTTTCAAACGTTTGGGGTTAGTATGAATTTCGCTTTACAAAGCTGCATTTATTTCATAAAAATTACAGTAAAAACAGCAATATTCAAAAAAATTTAATAAAAAAGTATTATAGTTATTATTTTATTTCATTATTATTTTATTCATGTGATGCAAATCTGAATTTTCAGCATGATTACTCCACTCTTTAGTGTCACGTGATGCTTCAAAAATTATTGTGTGTAAGATTAGTGTTCTTGCTGAATAAAATATTGATTTCTTTCTTTTTTTTATGATACTCATCTCAACCTTTATGTATATATAAAAAATAATAATAAAATGTAAAAAAAAATGAAATAATGGTATGAATTGGAAATGCGATTATGCAGTGATGGGAATGGTTAGGGCCTTTTTTTAATATATATTTTTACACTTTGGTAGACATTTCTATATTACATTGCATTGAAGGTATACATTTCTTCTGGTAATTAAACCCATAACTGAACCATTAGTCCAGGTTTTAGTCCAGACTTAGAATTTTATTTTTAGACTATAATTTGCATTTAACTTAGTCTTTTTTAGCCTCATGAGAATACACCCTTGTGTTTTTAGCAGGGGGATGGTAGTCTTGATATTCTTAATGTCATGTGCTGTTGCCTTTTGCACAAATCGGCATGCTTTGCATTTAGGTAAAACAGCTCAGCTTTAGTTCAGTTGCATAAACATGTCATTCATTTGTGTGTTTTTGCATAGTTCAAAAGTGATTCAAGATGCTCTCCTTTACAAAAAGATGGCTGCCTCTAATGTACACTGCAAACCACATTTGTGAATTGCTGGGATTACCGAGGACAACTGAAGTTCTTCTCATGATTTTAAGATTTGTGCTTAGCTACAATTTCACACTCACGGTTGGGTGATTGTTAGAAGTACTCACTTAAAGGGGAATCCCAAGTTTTCTTCTGTACCGGGATGTTCTTTTACACTCAGTTGAATTTAAATAGATTTCATGACAACTGCTTAGTCATTTTTATAGCCAAAGTTCACTACACCCATATGCGTGTGATCATTTTAATATTACTCATAATGGCTAGTTGAAAACCTACCAAAAACCAATTGTGCATAGTTCTTTAAACAATTATTAGATAATTTCCCTGACCTTCAGTTGACATTTATGTTATATATTCATTTCATAGTGATGTATATTTCTAATATGGTGCATTTGCTATTGGGGAGGTGAACATGCAGGTAATAAATTTCAATTATTAAGTGAAAACTTGTCTGTAGTGTGGATCTTACGACTCAGACTTAAAGACAAATTATTCCAACAGAATGTATTTGCTCCAGACGCATTTGTCAACTAGTTAGTATAGTATGTGAGTCAGAGATGACGCATTTAGGGGGTCTTCCTGAAGCAGATTTTCTAAAGTAGTACTTTGAAGTAATTTACTCAGCCTTAAGACAACATCTCACTTTTGATGTCACATGATGAGGGAGAGACACTTGGCATGGAGAAAGCCTGTAAGGCGCAATGCTTTGTCAGAGGGGTAAAGAGAGGCCTGGCTTTATCAAAAATTAATTTTAAATGGGATAAAATGTATGATTTTATGTAAATATTCGTTAAATATAAAGATGTTTATCATTTGAATTTTAAACCTGCAGGAACGCCAAAGGAAGGCTCACAAGATAAAGGCTTCTAGAGTTAGTAAACTGACCAATCAGAATTATTATTTAAATGATGCTCCTCCACTATTTATTCATTATTATTCAAATTTCTCCACCAACGAAAATAGTTCTATACAAAGTCACAGCAGCAACATTTGAAACGGCAAGTAAAACAGAGTTGCATTCTTTAGTTATTCATTTGTTATGGAACAAATCGGTGGAGTGAATGAATCATGTCATTTGTAAATAAATTAGTGTCTTTTAACGAATTGGTTCTTGTTTAAAAATGTTAGCATTTTAAAATAAACATTAAGTATTTGCATAAAAGTTGTACTTTTTTTTGCTTAATTTTGGGTTTTTTTGTTTTATTTTTCATCAATGCACGTTGTTTTATTGTTCAATTTATACAGAAAATTTTAAAGTTTGTTCATTAAAGTTCATGTTATTTTATTACAATGCTAACATTTATAAATATGATAAGACAACTAATAACTTTAATGGACTATTTGACAAAAGTAGAGAATAGAGGTGAATAGTTGTTAAATAAAATTTTGCTCTTTGTTCATTTAATGTGATCATAAGCACAAGTGCCTCTGCTTGAATTTGACAGGGGTTTTCAGATAGCCACTAAATATAATTCAATATTGCAAAAAGGTGGTTGAGAAGTTTTCTTCACTGCACCATGCCTTGTGAGAGAAAGGACATGTGAGATAGTAAAGTGACAGCATGAGTCAGGATCTCACCTCATAGGCACCAGGTGAGAACAAGGCAAGTTCATTCAAACTTTTCTTTATTTAACACCTGATCCGTATGATCCCAGATCAGCTTTCCATCACAAAAGTCTCTTAATGACCACTTTAGCTTTGATAGAAAACTGATCTCAGAACAGTACTCAAGCCTAATCACCACCAAAAGCTGCGCCATCTACGTACACTCTCCATCAGTAGGTGTCAGTGCCTTTAGACTTAATGGTAAGAGCGTGACTCACACTGACGTTCGACTGCCACTGGTGTAAAGGGTTCATCTCACTTTCGATAGTTTGTCGTCTTTGATTAATAAGCTGAATGTGGCAAGGCCACATCTTTTCCTGCAATTACCTATGAGCCCACAAACCTGAAATAATTGGTGAACTTTTCTACTTTCCACCATGACTGGATACATAATATAATATACATAATAAACTGTTAGTGTACTAATGCTGTGTAAGGCAAAATATTAAATAAAATAATAAAACACCAGAACTAAAGGTTTGCTGCTGAATCTACAGAAAGCACGACTAACGTAGTCTGATTAAACTAAATGACTCTTATGAGTTGGTTCTTTTTAGTGAATCAAAAACATGGACAAAATAACCAGTGTTGTTTGACTCTTGAACAAATGACTCTTATGAACAGGTTCTTTGAATCAAAAACATACAGAACAAACAGTGTAGTCTGACTCCTGAAAAATTACCCATGATTTACAAATCCTCAAGCCACCCTAGGTGTATATGATTTTCTTCTTTCAGAAAGAAATCCTGCTAACTGTTGTACGTGTGTTCCAGCAGATGACGTAGGCTCTGGTAAGAAGTGACAAAGACAGAAGCGCAGAGCAGAGGGAAAAACAAGACATCAGTCATGAACTAGAAGTACAAAATGAGGATTTATAAAGGAAAATGTTGGAGGATTTCGATATAATCCAAGAAGACACTGGTTTTTCTTTAATGTAAACAAAACTTGTTTCTTGCAAGACTAGCATATTCTAACTTGAGCTTATGCTATGTCTACGTCCTACTTCATCCACTGGAACACCACTCTCTCTTGAATGTATGTGTATGACAATTAGAAGTTAGGCATTACTGTTTAATAAAGTATTAAATATGGATTTTATTTTTTACACAAAGTGGAGCACTTTTAATGGTGGATGGATGCACTTTTTTGGGCTTCAAAATCTTGACCCCCTCATTTACTGCCTTTTTACAGCTTGCAAGAGCCAGGACATTTCTTAATATAACCCAGATTTTAAGTCATATACACCTAGGATGGCATGAGGGTGAGTAATTCATGGGGTAATTTTGATTTTGGGGTGTACTAACCCTTTAAATTGGTTCATTTTGGTGAATAAAACTTATAATACCAAAAGAATTGGGACACCCCCTTCCAATGAACAGGTTTAACTACTTTAGTAATTTCCATGAGTACAAATCTTAATGTTTCAATATATAATGATATTCTAGGGAATTGTGTGCTTTTAACTTTACAGTAAAATTTTTGTATATAGTGTAACTACAGTTTATAATCATCTAAATAACTAATAATTTCTCAGTGGTTGTTCATACAACACTTCCAAAAAAAACAAGGTGTAAACATACCTTTTGCTTCAAATGACTCTTTTGAGGTGGTTATTTTTAGTGAATCAAAAACATACTGAAAAACCAGTGTAGTCTGACTCTAGAAGGAATGAATCTTATAGGTCAATTCTTTGAACCATAAACATATAGAATAACCATTGTGGTTTGTTTGACTCCTTAACAAATGACTCTTATGAACAGATTCTTTGAATCAGAAACATACAGAACAACCAATGTATTCTGACTCCCAAATTAAGTTGGGTTCTTTTTATTAACCAAACACATACCTACAGTTTATAAGCCATGGAACAACTAATAGTTACTGAGTGGTTGTTCACACAGTGCCTCTAATTATGGTCTCAACATAGCTTTTTATATATATTTTATCAGTCCAAACCAGGCTGAGTTGTCCATTTATCTGATCACCTCTCAAGTCATTCATCACATGCACTACCTGATTCATTCTCCAAGTCTTTCTTCATCCAATCAGACGGTTTCTTTCCCACGCTATTTCATCCAATCCGACTTCATCAGCCTGCTGCCTAATTCACAATTCCATTCATTAAAGTGGCAAAGTAGACAGACGAGTTTGAGACACAGAAATAGAAAGATAATATCTGACATTGTGACATTATCATTATCTGCCCAGAAAATCCTCATCTTTGTAAAGTTGGTGGGGTGTAGAGCGAGAGAGAGGATTCATTCATAATGTCCTGTCTGCAGCCCAAGTTAGTTTCTCTGCATATGTGTGGATTTATCCAGACCTGTTCCAGTTCTCCCTATTAGTTATTAATGACCACTCTCCATAATCACCATTGCGACAGCACTAACAATCAAAAAGTAGACTTAAAACTAAACCAGGGTCTAAAGAAAGCTCTTCTTTGAACACTTCTATGCATGTGTTATTAAGTCGAACCCATAAACATTCATACTGTAACCTTTAACCTTCACATCAACCCTCTCACCCTGACCACTAAAGATAAAAGCAAAAATTTAGGAATGCTTCAATCATACTCCTACTGTCATGTGTTGGCGTTTGTTGCCAGCAGGATTTAGTGAAGGTGGAGTGAAATCATCCGCTATATTTATAGCAGCTATAAAAACCCATAACCCTGGGTAACAAATGTTAACATGTAACTCATCCCATTTTATATGCATGTTTGTTGGTTTTATAAACATGCATGGTAAAGAAAATCGGATTGACCAGCAGAGATTTCTTACAGTTTTTTAGAAGTCATCAAAATTATGATTTTCACCTGTTGGACACTACCAAATAAATTAATATATTAATGAATGGTCAACCAGTGTTATACAGTCACAAGTTCGGAATAATTACATTTTCTTAAAATGTTTTTTTGTAGAATAAATCTCATATGCTCACCAAGGCTGTGTTTATTTGATAAAATAAAATAAATAAAAGTTAAAATTAGTTCTTTTACACTGTAATAATATTTCACCATAAAAGTGTTTTTACTGTAGTTTTACTGTTTTTTCTAGCCTTGGTGACTTCTTTTAGAGTAAAAAACAAATTGTAATTATTCCAAACTTTTGACTGGTAGTGTAGCCTTACATTGATGGACATATCTAGAGAGCAGAATGCCATAGACATAAGTAAAGGTAGATTTCTCTCCAGAGACGTCTACTCATCCGCCCTCTTGCAACGGACAGTGTGTCATCACTCTCAGTAAAAATCAATGCCACAACATTGCACAACCTCTGGTTGTAAAAAACAAACAAACATAGCAATCTAAATTGCCTGAAAATGAGCTAAACTTTTAAAGGTGAGAATGTGTTGTTTGGGATTTTCAATATAAAACTCAGTATTACAGGTTTTTAAACTGTGGTATCTTTTTAGCGTCATATTAGCTAACAACTTCTTGTGTTGTGTTGGTTTGGCAAATTCATCTGCGGAAGTCTATTGCAGAAAGAAATATTCTTACATGTATATAACTAGATTTGTAGATGCACAGTCAGCTTGCTCTCAAGTGTTCATGGACTGGCTTTGATCGCTCCAATATGGCAAACGCCTTACATATAATGAGTGGCTGAGAAACAGCCTCTAAAAATGCATCTGTTCTGTTTATTGTCAGACACTTTTAATGCCAAAATCCACCTTAGCATCCACATAGCAACACTCTAGATAGCACTCACTACACCCGAGCTAGCATCCTGGCTAGTACCTCATCTCCAAACTGTTAAAATGTAGCATTCTTCACATACTTATTGGTCATAAATCACTTAAAACAGCTTTAATATAGGTTAATATATTGGCGACCAGATTCGTTTTTGGGGAGTGAATGTTTTGATGAATGATTCATTAATTCATTCTCTCAGCTGATTCATTCAACAACATCGATTACTTCAGAAACTTAAATGACTGTCTTTAAGACTCTTTGAATTATGCACACAACTGATTCATTTAAAAACTCTGGCTGAATTCAGAATAGCAAACTAGTTTACTAGTTCTACTATTTCTGCTATATATAGATCAGTAGTATGCTATTCCGATTCTGGACACTAACTTAGGTAGAAACAAGTTTACATCTTCATAAGAGATTCATTTATTTATTCACTAATTTAACAGAATCATTTTAAAAAGCATATGTGAAAATGAATGTTAAAATAGTTTTAGCGAATAGCAGACTCTGCACCAGACCTACACCAGTTTTAACAATAACAAAACAGAGAAACTATATTATGCGCTATAAATAGTGCATCATCATGTTTTGGTGTGAATGCTAATATACTTATCTTTATAGTTTCAATCTTGGCGTGAACGGTACGTAACTAAATTGTTAATACTTGATATTAACGTCTGTTTGTAGAACAGTTCTATAAAAGCTCCCTGCTGCGTGTTTCCAAAATATATAGCAAACACGGTTAACTCAACTCTAGTTTTAGACAGAAGATTCACATTTATATTTCTTGCCAAAGGAAGACAGAATGTGTTATCATTGGCACTTTATAAAAACAATAGGTTCATGGAATTTCCCCACTATAATTATAAAGCAAACATATGTAGGTGTGCATTGCTGCATGTGCATGTTTTGATATCAGTAAGTAATGTGCTGAACTGGGGCTTCCCCCATATAATTAAAGCACTATCACAGCTGATCCAGCCAAACCACGCTCAACATGCTTTCACTCGCACAGTACCTCCTGCACGCATACACACTATGATCAAATAAACATCCACTACCTTATACAGAAACAACAGCCTTTAGGCGCAGAACAACCAACACTGACCATGATGTAATCATCCATATTAAAAACAGTTTAGCTATTATGATGATGCTTATGTTTGAGTAGAATCTGAGTTGATGACTTAAGATCAAACTAGTGACATCACAGAGATTCTGTTGAAAGAGACCACGAGTGACTAACACAACAGCCTTTGATGATGATTCTCATAATTGTCGTAATGTACGCAACTTGATGTCAGAGTATTGTCTGTCTTCAAAGTGGTTCTAATGGCACTTTTTCCACTGCGTGGTAGAGTCAGAGTTTAGAATCGCTTTAGAGTGGCCGGGATTATTCACATGTCGTTATAGTTTGCACTGCCTCTATAGTTCTATTGTTCCACTCCTCTGCTATCAATGAGAGGAAAGTCTGTACTTCGGCATCAGACAACAAAACTTTTTGTTTGTTAAAAAAAGGTGCGCTCATTCAAAACGGTTGTGTTCGATCCTTCGCTGGCTGTGCTGATTTATATCTAGTAGTTCTTTTGTGTTTGTGTCACAAGTTTAGTGACGCAGGTAGAGACAGTTCTCTCCAGCCAATCTGTGATCAGCAGAGTTTACACATCACGTTTTGGTAACTGTACGATTGGAACCTCAACAGAGGTGGTACTAAAACAATTGTCCAGGTACTATACCCAGTGGAAAACCCCCCAAAAGTAAACCATGCAGTGGAAAAGAGACATAAGTACCACGTTATATATAAGGTTTATCTTCCTTATTTTGCAATTTATTTGAATGAGCAAGACTTCTGATTCATTAGCCCCTATAGCTAAAAAAAAAAATAGAAGAAAAAGAAAGTGCTGTAAGTTGTAAAAATATCTGGTGTATGAACCAGTGCAGTTTGATTATGAAAATAATTATAATAATTTGATAACAAATGTCCTTTTCAGAGCATCATGTAACTCTGTTTACTAAGCTTACAATTAAATTTCATATATGAAATCACCAAAGAAATCTGAAAACAACTGTGCATAAATGTTGTTACTTTTGCTCAAAAAGCGTTATTAAATTTTTTTTTTCAGGTTAGATCAGCCAGTGCGCATGCACAGTCCTAAGAGCACATCTCAGAACTGTTATATAGATGTTATAGATGCTAAATGTTATATAGCAACCGCGACTTCAAGAGGCAGCTTCAGTGATGCACTGATTTTACCGATTAGTGATTGGCTCTCTCATTCAGAAGGCGGGGCTTCCTGCGATTGAGCAGCCATATTGAGCGTTGCATTTTTCCCCATTCAAAACTATAAGAATGACATGTGTTGGGTATTCTATAGGTAAGTATTGTCTTGCAATTCTAAGAAAAAAATATATGAGGTATGAACTCAGAATTGTGAGATATAAACACAAAATTGGCAGATATAAATGTAAAATTCTGAGAAGGTAGGTCAGAGTTGTGAGATATAAACTTCCTATTGTGAGAAAAAACTTTTTTGGTGATATTTATGTTGTGTTGGGGAAAAATAATTGAGAGATGTAAACTTGTAAACTTGTGAGAAAGTTAGAATTTCGACTTCTGAATTCTGAAATCTGAAATTCCCAGTTCCGAGTTTCTATCTCTCAATTGACCGTTCGCAAAGAGCTTGATTAACTGCCGATCCGACCATCATAATGCCAAATCTGCCAGCTTGTCCAACAGTTACGGATGGAAACTAACAATAAATGTAATTTTTGACCTATTAGATTGTTTAACTAACATCTACAGTACACCTACCCCCAACCATATAAAATAATGCAAAAACAGAAATTATTGTTGTGGCGTGACAAAAAATATGCTTTATTATTGTGCGCATACCCATGAGCCTTAACTGTATCACAACCACAAATAAGACAGAAGAGTAGATTAACCTCTTAAACTTGAACTTTGAAAAAGGTGTTCCGCAGTTGAAATAGAATACTTTCAGATGTTAATTTCGTGCTTTAAGTAAATATGAAAAGATGATCGTTTCACATGACACTTTAACTGAGGCAATACAGTGATCTGTCATTAAACCACAAAACAGTGTATATTGTTTGAATTTCTATAAAAATAAAATGTAAAAGCTGAAAGTCCTGAGACATGAAGTAAACTGCTCTGTATTGTCTGTCCGTGAAATGCAAGTTTATATCTACATTGTATATATGTTTATATATTCAATTCTGAGTTTTCTTTTTTTAGAATTATGAGGAAAAAATTTGTATCACTTCCATATGTTTTTGACATTTCTTCAGGTACAGTTACTACAACTAAATGGCACCAGAAAACATCACACATTCTTAATAGTTAAAAATAGTGTGGATAAAGCTATTTATTTAAGGATTTGGTTTTTATTTAGTGTTTGATCATTTTTGTCTGATAATGTGAGCTATTGTGTTTAGATCAGAAACATACTGTTGATTGAATTAATAGAGCAAAACCTCCAAACTCAAGCAGTCATCTGACACAAAACCTTTCAGATTGTTTGTATAAAGTAATGGGTTTGTTTGACCCAGGCAAGGACACAATTCAGTATAATTACCTTCTTTCCTTGCTGAATGGCACACATTTAAAATTGCAGCCTCCTTCTATCATCCATTCTCTCTCTTTCTCTGTACATCTCATTTTTCTCTGACTGATTTGATTTACCTGCGTCATCATGTCTTTTTGAAGAGATTCCCATCTGCCTTGTAGCTGAGATACGTTGTCAAACACAGACAGCCCTTCCGGAAGAATCTTTGAGACAAACAAGGGCAGCCATGTCTAATGGGATTTCCAATAGTCAGAGACCCCAAAAGGCCCTAAAAATATCACAGGCATGCTGAGAGAGTTTCCCCCACCCTTATGTAGCAAAACATCAGAAAGAAATGTGCACTACAGGTCAAAAGTTGGAATAATTGAGACCTTTTTAAAGTTTTAGAAAGAAGTTTTAAACTCACCAAGGTTTATACATTTCTTTAAAACATGGTAAAAATGTAAAAATATTATTATTAATCTAGTAACATTTATTACATAAAATAAATTAACAGTTTTCTATTGATGATATTAGTTAATTAATTCTATAATTAATATACTTTATTTATGGACAATGTAAACTAGCTTAAGACTTTGAACCCTTGCAAAGGTCTTTCAGCTGTATTGATTTGTTGCGTCTCATTTGTATCTGCCAGTGACTCACTAATCGTATAAAGTTACTGCTGACCACTCTGAACATGTGATGATGTCATTAAGAACAATCACGCACAGATGAAATCGTATGCTGTCATTTTATAGTATACATGCATAGAAAGGAAATATACCTTTGGGAGGATGTTATAAATAAATACTGGACTGCTGGATTTGCTGCTTTGCATCAAAAATTTGATTGCTTGCATTATTCACCATCCTTGCATCACATCTAGTACATGGTGTTGGTACAACATGGAGGGAGGAGATGGAGAGTTAAGGCAATTAATAAAATATCAAACTATCAATATACAAACACTGAGTGTGCTTGTATCCTGAATTGGAGATTTCATTCCAAATTGAGCAAAAACGTGTGTGCTTAGAGATGTGGAAATCATCTTAACTTTCATTAAAGTCTAATTTTAGCTGTAAAACCCAGAAAAAATAAGTATTACCTGTACCTTGCCTTAATATTTTCCATCAATGAGTAAAGCACCTACAAGCCATTTCAAACCGATTTGCTTGATTTAAGAGGAACTGGCAACATTCACCAGAAAATTATATATATAACTTATTTTTTTAATAAATTATATACTTTATATTAATTTATTTAACACAAATGATTGAACATTTATAATTTAGATTTTTACGAATAAAATACCTTGAAATATGCATGTTCCCAGCAAAGCTTGTACTTCCTTCGCCAGCTGAGGAAGTTTAACTTGCCACAGGAGCTGCTGAAACAGTTCTACTCACCCGTCATTGAGTCTGTACTGTGTACCTCAATAACTGTCTGGTTTGGTTCAGCAACAAAATCAACAAGGGTTATTGGTGCTCCCCTGCCCACCCTTCAAGAACTGTATACATCCAGAGTGAGGAAAAGGGCTCAGAAAATCACTCTGGATCCCTCACATCCAAGTCACCCCATCTTTGAACTTTTGCCATCTGGTTGGCGCCTCAGAGCCACAAACACCAGAACAGCAAGGCACAAGAACAGTTTCTTCCCCCAGGCAATCTACCTCATGAACAGTTAAATGTTCCCTACTTATGCTTATAAACGTGCAATATCCTTATATTTATTTGTTAACCCTCCATCCTAGAACATTCCTGCATCTCTCTCAATCCTGTTCCATTATCATTTATAGCACAATTGTTTATACACTTATTTATTTGGCAATTTGTAAATCTTTTTTTTTTTTTTCTGTGTGTTGTCTCTGTGTACTGGAAGCTTATGTCACTAAAACAAATTCCTTGTATGCGTAAGCATACTTGGCAATAAAGCTCTTTCTGATTTCTGATCACAATCACAATACCCCATAGATTTTCTATTGGGTTAAGGTCAGGCGAGTTTGCTGGCCAATTAAGAACAGGGATACCATGGTCCTTAAACAAGGTACTGGAAGCTTTGGCACTGTGTGCAGGTGCCAAGTCCTGTTGGAAAATGAAATCTGCATCTCCATAAAGTTGGTCAGCAGCAGGAAGCATGAAGTGCTCTAAAACTTCCTTGTATACGGCTGCGTTGACCTTGGACCTCAGAAAACACAGTAGACCAACACCAGCAGATAACATGGCACCCCAAACCATCACTGACTGTGGAGACTTTACACTGGACCTCAAGCAACGTGGATTGTGTGCCTCTCCTCTCTTCCTCCAGACTCTGGGACCCTGATTTCCAAATAAAATGCCAAATTTACTTTAATCAGAGAACATTACTTTGGACCACTCAGCAGCAGTCCAGTCCTTTTTGAAGCGAGACGCTTCTGAAGCTGTCTGTTATTCAAGAGTGGCTTGACACAAGGGATGCAACAGCTGAAACCCATGTCTTGCATACAATTGTGTGAAATGGTTCTTGAAGCACTGACTCCAGCTGCAGTCCACTCTTTGTGAATCTCCCCCACATTTTTGAATGGGGTTTGTCTCACAATCCTCTCCAGGGTGCGGTTATCCCTATTGCTTGTACACTTTTTTTCTACCACCCCTTTTCCTTCCCTTCACCTCTCTATTAATGTGCTTGGACACAGAGCTCTGTGAACAGCCAGCCTCTTTTGCAATGACCTTTTGTGTCTTGACCTCCTTGTGCAGAAGGACGGAACTAGACTGAGAGACAATTTAAAGGCCTTTGCAGGTGTTTTGAGTTAATTAGCTGATTAGGGTATGGCACCAGGTGGCTTCAATATTGAAAGTTTTCACAATATTCTAATTTTCTGAGATACTGAATTTGGGATTTTGTTGTCAATTATAATCATCAAAATAAAAAGAAAGTAACATTTGAAATATATCAGTCTGTGTGTAATGAATGAATATAATATATAAGTTTCACTTTTTGAATGGAATTGGTGAAATAAACTTTTTGATGATATTATAATTATATGACCAGCGCCTGTATATATATATATATATATATATATATATATATATATATATATATATATATATATATATATATATATATATATATATATATATATTATTGAATTATTTCCTCTGTCCTTTATGCATCTGTGCACTGCACCATGTTGTGTAAAGAACATGTTTGTAGTAAGGGGAAATGTTGTGTTTATCAGGTCATGCATTTTTCATTCATGTTAAATACATTATTAATGCTTTCATAACATTTACCCTACTTCCTGAACCATTGTTTTATTTTTCACCCCTGGTTTCACATTAATTAAAGATTTTGTTTTATTTTTGCAGCCTGCTTCTGTCATAACACACTGTGACATGGTCAGCCTTTAAAGCACAGTTCAGCGTGACGAAGATGTTACACAGACCCTGTGATCATTTTTGCATTATTTCAGGTATAATTCTTAGTTATTATTGTTATGCAGACTGGCATACAGATGGGGAGTCAGTGAAAACATAAACAGCTTAGATTTATAGATTGATGATATAGAGAAATGTAGATTTATAACCATACTAAATGACTGAATGATGTGAATGATTTTCAATATGTGTTTTCTAGATTACCTCATATGGTCTTGATAACTTCTCGACAGTGAAAATGATTTAGACATCTCTATATCCGCAAAGGGCTCAGGTCTGAAGAAATATGAGCAGATAAAGCTTAAACACTCAGACAGTGGGTTTTTAACACTCACTATATTACACACTCAAATCCTTGGCTAGCCACGTTTTCCTCAAAGTCCAAACAAATTAATTGCTGATTTGAATGATGCAAGACATTCAAAGTGCTTGGATGGAAAAACATGTTTTGTTTTTTTGTTTTAAATAAGATTATCTGCTTGTGAGGGATCCCCTTGCTAAAATTTAAAGTATAAATGCACTAAGACACAATTATATTGTCTGGAACAGATTTGGAGAAATTTAGCATTGCCATTAATTGCTCACTACTGGATTCTCCAGTGAATGGGTGCCATCAGGATAAGAGTTCAAACAGTTGATAAAAACATCACAAAAATCCATAAGAAATCCACATGAATCCAGTCCATCAGTTAACATCTTGTCAAGTGAAAAGCTGTGTGTTTTAACTTCAGGACTATATCGTTCCATA
This sequence comes from Carassius gibelio, assembly GCF_023724105.1. Lineage (NCBI taxonomy): Eukaryota > Metazoa > Chordata > Actinopteri > Cypriniformes > Cyprinidae > Carassius > Carassius gibelio. The sequence continues at coordinate 21,393,336 of NC_068418.1, forward strand.
ATAACAGTTCTCCCAGTGAAAAAAAGTCAATTTCCTGTTTTCCTCTCAGATCAAATACCACTGACACATTGGTTAGAACAGTTTTAGACTATAAACGGTGACTTTTCACCAATTGCTTGTGCTTAATCTCTTTATATTTTCCCCTGATTCAGATGAGCAACCTTTATCACTGGAGACAATTTGATAGAGAACTTATATTAAGGCAAGACGCAAAGGTTTTAAGTTAAAATGTCTTAAAGATGGAGATGTTTCTTATAAACACTGTTTGGACTCTCATTCGTACGGCACCCATTCACTGCAGATGATCCATTGCTGAGCAAGTGATGTAATGCTAATTTCCTCAAACCTGTTCTGATGAAGAAACAAACTCATCTACATTTTGGATGGCCTGAGGGTGAGCAAATTTGCAGCAAATTTTCCATTTTGGGGTGAAGTATTTCTTTAAGAGACGACACTTTCAAAAATTCCAAAATCCAAAACCTCACACATGAAGACGCAGCCAGATCATTTCCATAATGACCAGAGCAATCTACCTAGAGCAGCGAAAAGTACCACCTGCTTGAAGACATACTTTTTTAGCCTGTAAATATTGGCGCAAATACCAGTAATTTGGCAAGTGCAACCATTAGTTAATCACATTGCGTGATTAATTTTAATACTCTCCTCCCATAAATTTTCCATCTGAAAGGAAAAATCCTACAAATCCATATTAAAGGGGTCATATGATGCAATGAATGTTCCTTTCTCTTTGGAGTGTCAGATGCTCTAAAGAAGATCTGTAAAGTTGCAAAGACTAAAGTATTTAATCAAAAGAGATTTTCTTTATAAAAGTTAAGAGTCAACCACACCTACCTAAAACACCTCATTTAAACACGCCCCCACATGTCTACATCACGATGTGGGATGATTTGCATAACACCACCCAAATCATGGGCGTAGGTTTAGGGGGGGACGCTAGGTACTAGTCCCTATCAATATTTTGAGATGACAAATTTGCTCCTTTGAACTGCTATTTGGATCTTTACACTGCTATTTGGATCAATTCTAACGGCCAGGAGGACGACAGTACAAGAAACGCCGTAATTTGATTGGCAGTGGGGTATCTGACAGGCTACACGCGCGGGCCGGGACTACTTTTGTGCGTGCACTAGCAGCGAACGGGTGGTTTGTGTGCGCGCGCATGTTGATGACGCCGACGATAAGTTACAAGGGCTGTCTCTCTGCCACATACAAAGGCCATAGTAAAAACATTTTAATATTCCTTTTTTTTTTTGCCCCTTTTTGTACTTTGTAGATGCCACCCAAGAATAAGAAAGGGGACATAATAAGCTTTTTCATAAAGCAGAGTCAGAGTGTAAGTAGGCAAAATAACTAGTTAGCCACAAATAAGCTAGCAGTAGTGACTGACCAGGCTTTCAAATGCATATTCTGTGGAAAATAGTATTAACTGGTGATAGTATTACCCAGATAGAATGCTACGTTAGCAAGTAACTGAATGTCAATTAGCCTGTAAGTTACCTTAACTTAGAATCTTGCTGTCAACATAAACGTGAGTGTCCTGGAGGGTAAATAGTGTTTATAATAGAAAAAGGTTATTATTTATTTATTTAGATGTTTCCTTGTGGCAAAATATTTTTTGTTAGTGTAAATACTAATGTACATAATAATTTATCTTAATAAAACGTTTGGTTGTTCAGCATTACACAGTCTCAGATTTTTATTTTTTGAGAGTGCATTTTTGAGATTATACAGTTATACTAAATCACCATTAAATCACTGGTATCTTACAACAAAATAATTCCTTATGGGGGTGTCCCCACCAAAGCTGAGACCAAACCTACGCCCATGACCCAAATGTTCACACAAAGACAGAAGGCGTAACTTTTATTATCGCTGTTGCTACCGGCACCATGTTGTGGAGATGCTGTTTCGTTCCAAAAGAGGACACAACTAGAAATCAGAGGTTAAGTTGTATTTACAACACTGTTCTGGAACAGTTCAACCCAAATGTTCAGATGTGTGCAGCACATTTTATGGAGGACAAAGACTGTTTCCTGAGAAAGTAGCCTACAATGCCTGTGTCTGTTTCTATAAAGTCGGGCAATTCCAACTTTGCAATGACGGTCTGGTGCTTCTGACTCACAGCCTGTAAGTACGTTTACATATTTTAAAGGTATTGCTACTAATAATTCAAACTTGAGTTTTTAGCAGTGTTGAGTAGCGCTTGTTTGTCATTTCTCTGATCACAAATGCACACAAGGTTTATGTTTATGTGGCGCGGTATGCAACGCAACACACAAAATATAGTATAAGTCATTATAATCAGTAATTATGTGCCCAATGCAACAAATGCCTTTTTTGTAATGGGTTTTACTGGTTTTGTCTTCTCATGCAGGGGGACTTGGCATCACAGTATGGTAAGGGGCGTAACATTTTCGTCACAGACTTGAGGTATTCGGCCAATCACAATGCACTGGACAGCTGGCCAATCAGAGCACACTTCGCTTTTCAGAATGATGAGATTTGTAAAAAAAAATCGATGCATTTCAGGAAGACCAGGAGAAACAATAATGAACATTATGTGGAAAATAATGTGTTTTTTTAACCTTAAACCACATAAACACATTGCATTACACCAAATACAGAAAAGAATGTTCTTTTTAGCAACTTCATACGAACCCTTTAAATAAGGTCAGGCGCAAAAATAACCTTTTCAACGCAATTTCTTCACTGCATGTCTTTAGTAAATTCTGACAGTGGCTACTATTATAATGCCAAAACATGGTTTGTGCCAGTTTCCTAAATCAAATGATAGGCTTTTATAATTATATTTAATGAAAAAACATTTAGAAAATATTTACTTTATTAAAGTGCAGTGTATTTTTTGTCTACCTAATGTTAAATGTATTTACACTTTTATGCTATTTCTTTAGAGATTAGCGCATTGATGTTGGCACCTGTTGCTGCACAGCACATCTGCCAATGCCTCTCATCTCATTTTCTATGGACATTTTTTTCTCTTTTAGAAATACTTCTGTAGTGTAGGATGATAATCTGTTATAATGAAAGCATGCTTTGCTTTTCGGCTTGAATGAAAACCCATCTTGTCTTCCTTGTTTGGGCTAAATAAGTGTGTACATGTGCGTCTGTGTGTATTGTTGCGCAGAAGCAGTATCATTAGCATCCCTTCTTAAGCCTTTAAAGTGCAAATGGGGACACCCACTAAAGTGTTCCTCAAAAATATCACACACGCAGTTAGCCTACACACAATGCTGTCCTGTCAAAGAGAGTCCTCTGCCATCTCTAATGATGCTTTCTGGAGGAGGGAAGACACTCTGCCCTTTAACATGATGCAGGGCAGGGAAAGAGACTGATAGTAGGGAGGAGTGGGAGAGAAGGTCAAACTGAAGGTCGTCAAGTGGCCAAATTTTTGGAAAAAGAAGGACACACCCACCTTCTTCCCTCCCACCTTTTCGAAAGCAGAGGATGTTTCACACACCCATGTCAACCGCATGTTTTCCTGATAAAAACAACATTGGAACTGTCTTTGCTGGCTTGCGGAGACAAAGCAGAGAAAAACAAGTGTAGATATCTGTGTGGCTCTGGAATGTTCTGTTTCGTCCTCCCAGAAGAAAATAAATCCTTTTATAGCCTCTCCCAAAGTTAAGAGGGTCTAAATACAATTTCAGGAGTATAAAAGGACAACAAGACATGAGACCCCTCTTCTGGGGATGTTATTGGCCCCCAAAATCTATGTTTTTTTGCCTCATACACTACCCTTCAAAAGTTTAGGGTCTGTAAGATTTGTGGTGTTTGGAAGAAGTTTGCATTTATTTGTTGAAAACAGTTGTGATGCTTAATATTTTTAGTGGAAACTGTAAAACGTTATAAAGTTCCTGGCATACATAAATCATTATTTTTTTATATCCACTTTGTGCAGTAGATAGTTTTTTTTTTTTTTTTTTTTTTTTTTTATCAGATTTGATATTTATAGTTTTATTTTTTATATTTAAAAAGTCATGCATTGTCTTCTTAGCACATCCCTACATTTATGTATGGCATTTATTCTTCTGTAAATGTGTGTTTTTATTTATTTATTTATAATTTTTTTGTAAATGTAAGACTTGATGAAAACGTACTACTGTACAATAAGTTGATCAGCAATTATATATATATATATATATATATATATATATATATATATATATATATATATATATATATATATATATATATATATATATACATATATTTAAACTTATTCAGCAGGCCTGCATTATTTTGATCAAACTGACAATACAGACATTAATAATCCATTTCAATAATTGCTGTTCTTTTGAAATGTCTATTCACTAAAAGAAAATCACAGTTTCCATAAAAAAATTAAGCAGCACAACTATTTTTAACAGTGATAATAATTGTTGAAATGTTTATTTCTGCTTATTAAATGGTGAGTGAATTATGTTTTCTTCAGAAATTGTAAAGCTCTAGTTATAGTGACACAGTGTATTCTGTTTGATCGTATCATGGCATTACAATGCACTTCACAGCATCATTTCAATGAAAAAAAATGTGACTCAATGATATAACTCATGCTGAAAACAACCTGTCTGCCTTATCTTTAATCTCGCTATCTCATAGCTAACCTCCTTTTGATTGTAATGTAACTATATCCATATTCACACATCCATCTATCAATTTTTTAGTCATCAGCCTCAGAATTAAAAGAAATCCCTGCTTTCTGGAAGATCAGGGAGTATTTGTAATCAACGTCATCATTTCCTCTAAGTCAACATATCCCTTACATTACGATAAGTGCTGTGCGGCAGCGCAGTTCCTGTTAGCACCATTGTACTTCCTGGATTATTAGTGAAGATCAGAGATTTAGTAGCCAGGCATCAGAAACCTTGACATAAACGCTGCCAGTCAAACCAATATTATGCAACGATGGTGTTTGCGATGCTTTCAAGGAAATCATTAATAGAGGTTTGAAGTCTAGACGGCACGTGCGTCTTGAGTGTGTGTGTGTGTGTGTGTGTGTGTGTGTGTGCCATCTCCGGTTTCTCTGGAAGAACTGCACTGACACACTTTGCTCTATGATTGGAAAATGCAGCGTTTGGGTCATGTGACTGTGTGGAAGTGTGATGCAGTCAACGTCAGGGATGCTGGGAAGAGCAAGACAGCATCACTGTCCTACTGAGCTGATAGACTTCAGCTGAACCGTCTCACAAGCGATCAATAGCCTTGATACATTTACAGTAAACCATGCAAGCCATAAATACAGAGACAGCACAACTTTTTTCACTCTTTCTGTAAACGTTTACATGAATCTGACCATTTGAGCAATTCAGTGCACTACATTTTTTTTATTAGACCAGAAAGTAATGTTAATCAGTGCTAAACTTTTTTAAACAGTGAGTAGGGTGTTGTTTATGTGGCATGTTTACATCACAGCCATGATTTGCTACTTGCTAATACTGGGTGGTACTAACAGGAGGGAAATTTTCTGAGGAAAAAAAATCCAGATTAAGCTGGTTTGCAGGTCTTAGTTAGTCTGCTTACCTGGTCAGATGTCAGACTGGTCTGTTGGCTGGTTTTATAAATTCGGAGACTTTTGAGCTGGTCGAGCTCAGGCTAAAAATAAAAAAAGATATAAAACCATATAAATACTGTCCAGTTTCTTCCACAGAGCAATTGTTTTGTGTCTTTACACATCAATGTATCATCACAAGCCGCAGGGTTTAATTTGGTTTTGTTTGTTTATGTTTATTTGACTATCAAAAATGTGATTCCATCCTTTTACATTATATGACATACAGACTGCAACGGTTTGTCTTAAAAATCTTTGTCTGTGTTCTACTGAAGAAACAAAGTCACCTACATCTTAGATGCACTGGGGGATTTGATGGAAACATCACATTTTCCTTTTTGGGAGACCTATCCATTTAATAGTGACATTAATGATACACAGTTTATCCAGGATCTGAACTTTGTGAGAAAAGGTGTGAAGTTAAAGGAAAGATAAAATTTGAATGTGACAATAATCTTTCTTTGTAGTTTTATCTTGTCTTCTTAGCGATGGTGAGCGCCGGGAGTTTGTAGTTGAATAGTTTGCAGTCAGAGTGAGCCACAGCTGCAAAGATAGAAGATTCAGTATTATCACCATGTTTGAATGAAGCTTACGATAAAGAACATAATTATGCATTAGAACAGAACATAAATGTGCGTTCTAACACCTAAATGTTGTTACACTTTTATTGTTTAGGAGACTTAATGTTTTTTCCCTCTCATTTTCTGTATATCATTGCTCCTCAATGATGCTGGAAGACTAATATCTTGTGGATTTAATTATTTTGGCTCATTTTTGCACCATGAAGGTAGTGAAATGAAAGGATGTTCTTAACAAAGCAGAAAGTCAAAAAACCACAAATCCTCTGACATCGTAAAACTCATTTATCTTCCTTTTAAGTGTACAGAAAACAGGCCTTTGATGTCTCAGGACTCTTCAGAAAGCAGAAAGCTTTCCAGGAAAGCACACAGCACCTGTTTCAGATGGTCCCTGTGTTACTCCTCTCTTGTTTTGGCCATAGAACTGGTACAGAAACCACTTGAAAATTCACATAGAAGAGAAATGCTGGGCCAAAGCCTGGCTTCACTAAAGCTAACTCACTTTGAAACATATGAATGTTCAGTCTCCAGACCCTTGAGGAGTATTGTTAGCATTACAACTTTCCAGAAAAGAATATCATGTAGCATCACACATCACTCCTATATGAAAAAGAATACATTTTGGAATCCAGAGCTGGATTTTGGCTCATTTTCTCTAAGAGGGAGAAAGAGGGAGTGAATAATGAAGAATGAAAAGTCAATAATATTATGAAATATGACTTCATTTTACTGACTCGTGAGGATGGTAGTGACTCTGAAGATTTGCCACTGTTTCAGGATGAGATCTCAAGACATAAGTGAAGCGACCTGATAGTCCCCATCCAAATCACCATCATTGCACATCAGAAATTCAAAATCTCCTTGAGGCCAGATGATTTTCATAATGATTAGCTTTGCATTTTGAGCATCACCTCAATGGATTGTCTAATCCTGAGCTCTTCAAAGCTGCTTATAATAGTCCAATTATGCATGCATGCATGTGACTCTGACCATATAGGGTGCACTGCAACATTTATGCACTGCACTACACTTAACCCTGGGGAATTGGTGTGCTGCCCCCTCTACTGGTTAAAGAAAGACATTTCATTAAAAAAATCTCCTCTTTTCCTTATTTACTAATGTGATACTTTTCCATTGCAAATTATATTATCTGCATAATAATGTGTGTGGAAGTTAATATATATATATATTTTAATGTGTGTGTGTGTGTGTGTGTGTGTGTGTGTGTGTGTGTGTGTGTGTGTATGTATGTATGTATATAATATATATGCACATTTAAAAATATTAAAGGAATAGCTCACCCAATAAAGAAAAGATGAGTTTGTTTCTTCACTGTAACAGATTTGGAGAAATTTGTAAGCAAACAAATCTAAGCATTACTTCACATGCTCATCAACAGATCATCTGCAGTGAATGGGTGCAATCAGAATAAAAGTCCACACAGCTGATAAAAACATCACAAATATCCACCAGTAATCCACACGACTCCATTCCATCAATGAATGCCTTGTGAAGTGAAAGCTGTGTGTTCGTAAGAGACAAATCCATCAAGGTGTTGTAACTTTGAACTGTCGCTTCTGGCTAAAGTCAGACTGCTACCTCCAGTAAAAAAAAAAAAAAAAAAAAAAAAAAAGTGAAATGTGCACCGATCAACCATGTTTACAAACCAAAACTGTTCTAAACAATAATTTTACGGGTTTTGATGAGGGGACAACGGGGTGGAGGAAGCATTATTATTAATTATGGACTAATTTAGTTAGAAGAAATTGTTTAAAGTTAAAATGCATTAATAATAAATTTATTTCTTAAAAACAAATGCAACTTTTCACAAGATTTTAACCAATGTACTGGAGCATTATGTATTACTTGTGATGTTTTTATCAACTGTTTTGACTCTCATGTTGATTGCACCCATTCACTGCAAAATATCAATTGGCAAGGATCCTTTTCAGTGAATGGGTGCCGTCAAAATGGTTCATAAAAGCATCACATTAATGCTAAATCTCTCCAAATCTGTTCCGATGAAGAAAATTAAATCATCTACATCTTTGAATGCCTGAGGGTGGGTACATTTTTAGCAAAAGTTCATGTTAGGGTTAACTATTCGTTTAATGTTCATCTTAAAAACAAAATAAAAATCCTAAAACTTTGTTTACTTAAAGGTTTAAAATAAATTATCTTTTAATGTGGTCTTAGACTTAAGTGGTTGTGCATCTCAGTTGCTGATGTAGAGGTATAACATTAAAAGAAAATCAAAATGATGTCTATAAAAAAAAAACATTCAGTTTATTGACATAACTACCCAATTTACACATTTGACAAAAACAGGGATTTTCAATGTTAACAACAGACAAATGAGCAATATTGAGCTCTGGAATGGTCAGTATGTACACAAAGCAGTTACATAATACAGTTGATGGCTTTCTCCAATAGGTTTGATAGTATTATGATTTGATAAAATCAAATATTCCATGGAGCATCTGCCTGCAGCATCCATCAGCATTCTGAAATAACACTTAAGCACCTTCACCAACACATATTTTCTAATGATCACACCATCTTAAACAGTCTTTTCTTTCTCTATATTTGCCCTCCACCACTGGACAGTATATAAATGGAGCACATCCTGTTCATGTCTTCTACTGCATTTTTTTGTTCTCTCTGGCAGCTTTTCTCTTTAATTGCATTATCTTTAATTCTGTCATGGTTGAGAAGGTCCTCCATACCCACACAGCCTAAAAAAACAGATTTAAGTATAATCAATACCAAACGTTTGACCAAGTTAACATACTCTGTACAATTAATAAGATGCATATTGCAGTATTTTATATGAAGAAGAATATTCTAAAAGGAAAAACTTACCACAACAATAACAGTGTTGAGCAAGAGTGGGACTGAGTATACTAATGAAATAAACATTCCTTTTGAATCAAAGTATTGGAACTTTGAAAAAGACCTAAAAACAGAATGCAGATATGTTCAGTATAACAATAAAACATGTATAACATAATGTCAGGGGGTTATGGAGGGTATATGGTCACCTCCAGTTCATCGCTGCCAGCTCATTCAGGTATTCTGCACTATAAACCATAGCGACTGAAAAGAAAAGAAATACAGCGTTATCTGGTGTATAAATGCAAAAAATGCAAAAAACATATTTTATATAACTAAATAAATGTAAATGATATTTGGGGTACTTTTGCAATTCACATATTTTGTTGGTTGTCATGTAATATTTTCAGAAAGTTAATGCTGTGTTTTTCTAATATGATTGTATCCATTTTCTCTGATAATATTTTTAGTGCAAAAACTCACCCATTAGGAGAAAATGACAGATCTGTACGCGGTAGTATTTGCAGGATAGGATGGTGAAAGCAAAACACAAGACATGAAAGACCAGCAGAGCCATCAGCCAGGGTTCAGACCAGTCTACCTGCAAACCAGATCACAGGATTATTACTAGTTCTTCCTAATTACACACACACACACACACAAACGTTTTCTTTACTTAATACACGTGGCCTCAGTTGTACTGACAAAGTAACAACTAAACTCTGGATTGTTTGTATGTGAACCATAAAAAAAGAACGTAATTTTGCTGTAAACTTACAGACTGTAGAAAGCTCCATAATGATGTGATGCGAACATTGCTGAATCCATCGATTGGAATAGCGCTGACATTTTTTGCTTTAGATTCGGTCATTTTATCTGAGTACACGACACTGAACTAAACCAACTAAACCAGTTACAACATAAACACTTCCGCATTCGTCACTGTCCTTTTCTCTCAACAGAAACTCATTTGCCGCCCATCAAAGCTATATTTATTTTGGTTGTTCTAATCTGACTTTTTATGTTTTATGTCATTTATGATCAATAGGTTTTTTTTAAGTATCTCGAAACGTCAAAAAAAATCCTTCGCCTCCTTGAAGTCCAAGTCCCTTTCACATACATTAACATTAAATGTTTCATTATTATAATAATAATAATTATTATTATTTCTACAAAATTTTAGGACTGGGTTGAAATAAAAAAAAAAATTTTTTTAATTCCCACATCGGATTAAAAGGAACAAGAATGTCTCAATAAATGAAAGAAGACGTGTAGTAAAGGTAAATTCAAAATAAAAGTCACCTGGACGATGGTGATACTCGCACTACAAAAGTTAAAGCAAATGTTACAAGTAAATGTCAACTAAGACTTAAATATAGATGATGCGATACATTTTTTAGTTTCATTTAGTTTTCTTTAAATAATATACCCTTACAGAGCTCTCTTAGTATTTTTTTTTTTTGCCTTCATCTTATTAAAACATTTTTTTTTTTTTTTTTTTACTGGAGCCAATGAAAAATAAATAACTTGCCCTACTGTACTGTGATAAATGTGATACTGATTTAATACAAAGATTCCATAAACAATAAGTTAATATTAAATGACTTACATTGACTATATCCCTATTGTCTGATTTTGCTCTATTTCGTTATCGTCAAATAGTTTGAAAAAGTCACAGTGGAGCCACTGATCATCTCCATTCAAACACAGCGGTGTTTCGCTTATGAATGAACTGTGTTTTTAAATACAGGTGCTTGTCATATAATTAGAATATCATCAAAAAGTTGGTTTATTTCACTAATTCCATTCAAAAAGTGAAACTTGTATATTATATTCATTTATTACACACAGATTGATCTATTTTAAATGTTTATGTATTTTAATTTTGATGATTATAACAGACAACTAAGGAAAATCCCAAATTCAGTATCTCAGAAAATTAGAATATTGTGAAAAGGTTCAATATTGAAGACACCTGGTGCCACACCCTAATCAGCTAATGAACTCAAAACACCTGCAAAGGTCTAGTTCTGTAGGCTAAACAATCATGGGGAAGACTGCTGACTTGACAGTTTTATGTTTTTTGTCAAATATTGGATTATTGATTGTAGGGTGCTCCTAAAATGTAGAACATGCTCCTAAATTTTTTTAGTTAAAAAAGAAAAGTAAGCGTAGAGCCCTGTATTATATCTGGGTTTTTAGCTTTGTAATGGCCATTACAAAAAATTATAATAATTAAAACTACCAAATACTAAAATTGTCAGAAAATGTTTCATTTTAATTAATGGATGCATTTGGAGTAGAAATAAAGACGATTTTGTGTCCAGTTCTGAACGGGTTAAATTTCAAACCGCACCGCCAGCCGGCGATGACGCGCTTCCTGTGACGCAGTGAGATTTTAAAACATTGTCCTTCTCAGTAATGGCGGCTTCGTTCCCTTCGCTTTCGCAAAATAACAATAAATGGTACTTCACGCGCGAACAAATCGAAAACAGCCCATCTCGCCGAGCGGGACTTGATCCCGACAAAGAGCTCTCGTACCGACAGCAAGCTGCTAACCTCCTGCAGGACATGGGACAGCGGCTCAACGTGTATCTTTTTCAGTTTGTAAGGCGTCGTTCTCGGCAGTCGCTCTGAGGAGACTGACGCCGGTTCGGGCGGCTTCTGGGGTGTTGAGTTTCAGCATTATAATGACCAGAAACAGCTCTACCAGTATACACGCCTTTTGTATTGTGAAACTTGTGGATTAAGGCAAACGGAATAAAAGATTTATGTCCCAGTTTTGTGTTTTTGGTTTAGTTTAGGCCGCGGGGCCTACTGAACAATAGCGCAGTCGGTGTCATTGCCATTCCCACTCTCTATTCTCCATTACTTTCTTAATTATACCATTTGTTTAAATTTTATTATTAGATATATTCGTTACCTATGCCATTCCAAACCTATATCTGTTAGTAGTAATTAAACATACATTGATTTGCCCTGCTGGAGGGAAGGTCTGATACAGTTATGTAATAATTGAGAGAATATGAGCTATTGTTTTATTTTAGATTAATAATGTTCCTTAGATTAAAGGAAAATTTGTCAGGAGTGAGTACTTTCACTTTTAAATTTGAAGAATGGTTCTACTGTGTCTTTAAAAATGGTAGCACCGCTGATGGATTAAAATAGAAGGATTTAATGAAATCATTCATCTGTGATTGCTTCATTCATGTAGCTGTTATGATCCTTTTGAAATACTGAGTTTGTCGAGTTGGGCAGTTGTACTGTTTTCTTAAATGTGTTTGTGTTAAAATCCTTAACTTTGGACCATTAGGTCTCAACTTACAATTAACACTGCCATTGTGTATATGCATCGGTTCTACATGATCCAGTCCTTCACTCGCTTCCACCGTAATGTATGTGCTTTATCCTTCCACAAGTTTTATTAAAATCCTCTGTAACCAGGACCCTCTTAACCTCTTTGTTTGTGTCATGTGCTGTGCAGGTGATTGCTCCTGCAGCTCTCTTTTTAGCTGCGAAGGTGGAAGAACAGCCCCGCAAGCTGGAGCATGTGATTAAGGTGACCCATGCCTGTCTCAATCCTCAGGACCCGTCACCAGACACCAGGAGTGATGTAAGTAATGATAGAGTGTATGTAAGACGGTCTTCAAACCATCTGTGAGAGTCACTGCTTCCATCTACTTGCTTTGTTTAAATGTAATTTATTAGAGTACTTTTTTTTTTTTTGACTGAATTTTACTTTTCGATTGAACTATTTCTTTAAGGAATAACAGTTCACCCAAAAATTCTGTCATCTTTTACTCAACCTTATGTAATTTCCAACCTGTATAACATTCTTTCTTTTGTTGAACATAAAAATATGTTTTTGTTAATGTTTTGAGGGTTTTGTGAACAAAAAATACCGAGATATTTCTCGAATTATCTTCTTTTATGTCCCACTGAAGAAAGTAAGTCACAGGTGTGCACTGAAATGAGGGAGAGTTAATGAAAGGAATAATTCATTTAAGAAATAGTTAAAGGTACAGGTTGTAGGACATGCCACGAGAGGGCGCACTATCAAAACAGTAACAATCGCGTGGTTTGATGAGGCTAACAAGGAGCGTGGAATGATAGATTGTGTTGTCTTCTATCCAACTGCTGACGGCCATCAATCAGACAAAGATAAATCATGGATTTAACGCGAGTTCAACAATTTGCGCGAGTAGATTACATACAAAGTCAATGCAAAGACGTGATCAGACTATGGATCAGACGCGTCCTCGCACAAGTCTAAAGACGCGATGCCCCGCGTTTGGAGTATATGCCCCATACTACTAATCTTGTTGATTGTTATAATAGCATACGTTTTCTGTAAAGAAACGAATCACAACAACTCACCTGTTGAGTAAAACTCAAGCGAGATCAGCATTTCATTCTAGTTGAAGTTTGTCGCGAAGCTATTTCCACATTTGTGCACACAACGTTGTCATGTGGTTTCTTCGTCAGTAAAGGTGTAACTAACGTCATTGACAGGCGACTGCACTGCCCCATGTCACTGTTTAGAATGGGAATTTTTTCATGATTTACAAGTCGTTGAAAACATTAGAGATATTGTTAGTAATCAGCTGGACAACATATATAACACTAGCCTAGTGGTTTTTGGACAATTTACTGCAAATATCATACAAATTGGACCTTTAACTTTTGAATGTCCTTGATGAATAATGGGTTTTAAAAAAAATCCCCTTTGTTTATTTTTTTCTCTCCAGTCTTTGGGGCTTACAATTTACCCACAATGATTTTATTTTATTTTACTGATATCAGATCAATATTTGCATCAACTAATCTAAAATATCAAATTTAGTCTTAAGCAGCAGAACCACAGCATCGACCATAACATTGCTTTTTTTTTAACAGGTTGTCTAACCCACATATTTCTATATTTTCGTCTGAATTGATCTTTTTTTTTTCTCTTAGGTTGGATATGTGTAAACTTTCTTCAGTCTTTAACTGTTAATCTTCATTAACTATCATATTTATGAATTGAAAGGGCATATCTTGTGTCATAAGGTGATTGGCTTGGTGCAAAAAGAGGGTCTTAATAATTTGATGAGAGTGAGTATGTAGTCCATGACCAAGAGACCATATGAGTAACCTGCCTGTCCTCTCAATCTCAGACATACCTGCAACAAGCCCAAGACCTGGTCATTCTTGAGAGCATTATACTGCAGACCCTGGGTAAGTTTGGAAGGGCAAGACTGAGTCAGTGAATCACCATACTAGAGAGATGCACAGAATAACCACATTTACTCTCATTAACTGCTTATTCCCAGAAGTCGACTGGAATATTACGAACTCCTCATTACTACTGTCAACTTAGTCATTTTTATTTCCATTTCATCAAATCTGGTAATGCACAATACTTGTGTGTGGTTTCACAATGCTATCAATTTTGTGTGTTAATCTTGAGTCCACTAGAAATGTCAAAATATCTGGTATTAAATTAAAACACATGTAACAGTACCCTTTTTTTCCAACAGTATCAGTGCCAAGTACCAACCTCAGTCTGCTTAAATCATAATTTATCTTTTAATTTATTTTTAGTTGACTTTTTCAACTAAAACTGTTTTACAGTGTTTCTGCGTGTCTTAATTCACCCTTCCACAAATGAAGGCCTAAAAAGCTCTTAAATTGAAACAGATTGTTCTAGATTTATAATTCATGGTTTTAAACGTTGCATATCCTGTGAAAAATTTATATCAGAAGGGACAGTAAAATATATTCCCATAGTGATTGGAAGCAGAGCTATCCAAGCACTTTGTTTTTTGTTAAATAAATAAATTGGAGATCTATTGATTGTTTTTAAACTGTGAAGCATCACTAATACAAGACATTTACAATATTGGTCATATTATATATATTTTTATCCCTTGTAATTTAATTTTATATATATATATATGTGTGTATGTATGTATATATATATATATATATATATATATATATATATATATATATATATATATATATATATTTTTTTTTTATTTACTTGGTCATAAAATGGTCTTTAAAATGTTTAAATTTGCCTTCATAAGACTCGTAGAAACCCTGTTTTAATTTCATTAGCATTTAGCCTTCAAATCTCTTTCATTATAAAAAAATTGTTACTATTAATATCTTTTTTTTGGATTGTGTGCTATAGCAAAACAGTTTTACAGAATATTAAATCAGGAGATGGTAATGGTATCAACTGCTGACATTATTATTATTGTGATATGTCCTCCGCTTTGAATAATTCTCTTCCGGTGCCCATGATGCTCATTTGTTTTGAAAATTTTGACTATAACCAAATTGCCCTACAGGCCACTTGCATGGAGCTCTAAGATATTTCACCAGTCAAGCACAGGAAGACCCATGCTTTTGATTCACTTGCTCAGTGTGTAAATTGTGTGTGGGGGCTTCACTTCTAAAGAGTCGTTATAGTTCAAACCAAAAACTAAAAGTCTCCCTCTCGTCTGCTCTCTTCCTTCCAGCTTTTGAGATCACCATTGATCATCCTCACACACATGTTGTCAAGTGTACCCAGCTTGTGCGAGGTGAGAACCAGCTGCTCACAGTAAACTGTGCTTCGTATTGCTCAGTAGTGGGTACTTCTAGCCCACCAAGCTCACAGATTTCAAATCTGATTATGAGCCTTCCATTTGTTCTTCCAGCGAGTAAAGACTTAGCTCAAACCTCATACTTCATGGCAACAAACAGGTATGTAGATTTTCAAGTTTTTCAAAGGTTACATTTTTTACTACAAATTAGATCAAAAATACTTAAATGAACATCTGTTTTTGAAGTAAATGGCTGTCAATGTTGCATTGCAGTGTAGACTACCACATTTTGAAAAGTTGAAAGTTAGAAGAGAATTTACTTGAAATTGAACATTTTTGTAACTATACAAATGTCTACACTGTCACTTTTCACCCTTCTGAATATGAGTATTATATTATTAAAGAAACCTTATTGACCACCAAAATTTTTGAATTATAGTGTATGTATTTATCATTTTAGAGTTAGAAGAGTGTTAAATAGTTTCTTGTTTTTACTCGTGTTTTTCTAATCGTGGGTGTTCTTTTTGCTGCAGTCTCCACTTGACTACATTTTGCCTGCAGTACAGTCCACCCATCGTAGCTTGTGTTTGTATTCATCTGGCCTGCAAATGGTCCAACTGGGAGATTCCAGTTTCCACAGACAGCAAACACTGGTGGGAGTATGTTGACCCCACGGTGACCCTTGAGCTGTTGGATGGTATGTATTTAAATGGCAATTGTCTCTGTAATAGAGAGTGTAATGCTAGAGTTTTAGAAAAGGTTGTGAGGGTTGTTTTTATATTTGTTTTATATTTGTTTTATATAAAACCATTGTTTTATTTGTTTCAGTTTACATGTAAAGTCAGTTTTACTATGATTTTTAATAAGCTCTTGTTTGAAGGGCTGCAGTGTAAACTTGGGTGACATTTTTGGTGTTTAGCCAGGAAAAGAAACTATATAGCCTTTTAAATGTTTATTTTTTTTTCTTAAGTTGTATGTTTTCCACAAGTCCTAAAGGTTTTGTTAATGATTTCACAGAGCTCACTCATGAGTTCCTGCAGATCTTGGAGAAGACGCCCAGCCGCTTAAAACGTATCAGAAACTGGAAAGTAAGTCGGTTTACCTAATATTTTATAAACGTATAGATCTTTCAGAATGTTCCGATAAATAGAATGTTCAAAAGAATGACATTTATTTAAAATGTGTTCTTTTTGAATAAAATATCAATTACTAGAATATATATATATATATATATCTTACTTTACCCCAAACTTTTGATCAGCACTCTGCTCTGACCATATACATTTCATACTCATCTTTTTCTTATTTGTTCTGCTTCAGGCTGCGGGTCAAACTGCAAAGAAATCAAAAGGTCAAGATGGTGATCAGTCTGATGCCATTATGAATATGATCTCCATGGCATCGGCTGACAGCACGTTGGCCGGGCTGATGAGCCTCTCTGGCCCACCCTCCGGTTCCTCCATGGACTCCTCAGCTGACGACCACAGCACCGCTCCCTCATCCCAACACTGGCAGCCTCCTGCGAAGGAGCTGCCCGCTACCAACGAGCTTCACGCGCCTGCTAAGATGTCTCTGAGCGAGTATCGGGTGAAGCATGCAGACGTGCTGGCGGCGCAGAAGCGGAATTTGGTGAATATGGAGGCTAGTGTGAAACAGGGATATGCCACTGCCGCCCAGGCCCTCATGAACCAGCAGAGGAAGGAGAAGCACCATCACCACCAGCAGTCCAGCTCTAGTTCCTCAGACCTAAACAAACCCTCACCCATCGTCCTGAAGATCCCGCTGGACGAGCGATCGGAACGCAGTTCCATAAAAATGCGCTTCCCAGTGCCAGGCCAATCCGGCAGCGGGGGGCACAGCAGCAGTAGCAGCAGTCGAGGATCCGAGCAGGACATTAAAGTGCGGATCCGAGTTCCTGAAAGGCGAAGTGGCTCAGGAGAAGATGGGAAAAATCGTGTGAAACGCAGAGAGCGGTCCAACCACCATCACCACCACCACCACCACTCTTCCTCTTTATCAACATCGTCTTCCTCATCCTCATCACAAAAACACTCGAGTTCTGCCAGCTCATCAGGAAGTAGCAAAAAGGTCTCAGGTGATCCTATGCGAATGAGCTCTTCGTCATCCTCATCCCGAAAAAGGACCCACTTGCCTGATCCTCCTTCTGGCAGCCATCTCTCGAAAGTTAGCAAATCGTCCAGAAACTCGTTTCAGTTGCCGACGCTCACCGGCGTGCCCTCCCACGCGATGGGTCAGGGGTCGGACATCCTTCCCTCGCTGAGCCTCTCGCACCATCAGGGAAACTATTCGCATTCCAAATCGGACAAAGCAGACACGAACGGACACAATACGGGCAGCCAGTCCAACGAATACCAGGACACGTTTGACATGTTGAACTCGCTGCTCAGTGCACAGGGCGTTCAGCCAGCGCAACCGCCGATGTTTGACTATCGCTCTCAGTACGGAGACTATCGGTACAGCGGTAGCGCTCGCGGAGGAACACAGGCGCCACCTTTACCCTCAGAACCACCTCCATCTCTGCCGCCACTGCCCAAATAAACCCTTTTCCACTCAATTCAAATCAATCGTCTTGGGAATCCTGGGTTCCTTTTGTGCATCCAACTTTGTGATATTGAGTTTGACAGCAAAGTAATGTAAGGCAAAAAATGTACCTGGTGAATCTTTGCCCTCATGTTGTCTTGCGTTTTGTGTGGGCGAGTGTGTTCACAACACCCATCTGTGGCAATAATGTTATTATAGAACAAAATATGGCAAAAAAAAAAAAAGCAAAAATATTATTTATTGAAAACAAATTGTACATACTATTTTTAATGTTGCTCAATTTTATATCCGCGCTAACAGAAAAGCATAATGGAATTAAGGGTATGTATTACTGAATGAGAGGGACCCATTTTCCTCTTTAAAAAGTCTAACTGAATGCAAAAAAAAGAAAAATGATTTTGTTTTATGTATGGATTTAAGTCTTGCTAACAATGTCTTTTTTATCGAGTATGGTATTTATTATTAGCCTTTTAAAACCATAGTTATTAGCAGTCGTTGCTTGAATGCGTCAGACGATATCTGGATTTATTTTTCTACTGTTGTAACCTGCTTCCCAGTCTGTATTTACTTGACACGTAATGTACGTTTTGAGAATGGACATACGAATCCCCAATATTTACATCGAAATGTATGTTTCTAATATATGAATAGTCACTGAAGTAATGTTTGGATTTTGTTTGGTAAATCTCTGTGGTGTCTTTTTTTTGTAATTTTCAGCTTCTGTAAATGGACTATTTTTACATTTTTCCAAAAAGAAAACCTGTCTAATTTGGGAAAGTGTGTCTAGTAGACCTATGGTTCTAGATTCAGAGTCAGACGCAGTCATTGTTTTAAATGGTTGTAGAATTTCACGCTCGTATATGATACACTATACACAACAGGATGTCCAGCTTGTACTCATTTCATTCTTGTGTTTCAGTTTATTTCACAAACCCAGATGCTATCAGATACAGGCTATTTGTCATTTTAGAATGTAACTGACTTATAAATGGCCTTTAAAATGAATCTGTGATGGGTAAAAATACAATCCAATGAATCATCTTTCCACCAGTTTTCGGTGAAACTATCTTTTTTGTTTCTTTGCAAAAAAAAAAAAAAAAAAAGGCAACAGTATAAGATTAATTCTGTCTGTTTATAAATGATTACCCTTATATTGTCCATCATAGCATGATTTATTTTCTTTTATGTTGAAGGGATAGTTTGCCGAAAAATGTACATTCTGTCATTTGCACACACGACTTATTTCTCGCAAAAGTTATTTTTTCCATATAATGACAGTCTGTGGGGGTTGATGTTTGTACTCCAAAGTATCTTCAGTTTTGGATGACTATCTCTTTAAAAATGCTGTGTCTTTTAAGGTCTGTTAGGTATTTGTCATCTGTCTGTATTTGAACACTCCTGTTTATTTGCTGTAATACCTCCATTTGTGTTTAACCCTGTGATTGTATCAAGGTCATGTTTTTTTGGAGTTTGGAAATGTCAATGATAAGCCATCCGGTCCTAACTCATGAAATTAAAGCTGGTGGGAACTTAAAAGTTTTGAGCCAGTCGGTTTGTACCTTTAACAAGATCGTCTCCATATTCATATCTTGCGTTATCATGTTTTTGTATGCACTTAATAACTGCCCTGAATTAATGGCATGACTTTCATTTATCTATTTATAGACAAAAGTATTTCTAGTGGAAGCATGTAAATTGTGCTTTAATGTTGCATTCTTTTAATAAGATGTTAGCAGGGATTCTGTTTCACATTTCAGGAACATTGTGAAATTATATGAAACACTATAAGCTATAATAGATCTGGTTTAGCATATATGATGCACTCCTCGTTTCCTGTCCCGGTTTTATCGTTCCAAAGTAGAATTTGAAGGTTTACCATCATGTTCCATCTTTGTGTTTGCTGGTTTCTAGTTTGGTTCAGTAAGACTAAGACTGATGAGAAGGCGTTCTGTGGGTCTAATGCAATTCACGTCACCACTGTTTTTCCTATGTACCTCCGTCTCAAGAATATAGCGTTTTATCAAGTGTACAGTAAATTGTATTTTAGTGGTACCACATGAACTCTCAGGTTTTGAATTGAATTTTTGGGGTGTTTCTTGTGAGAAGTTAAGTTTGCATTTTTGTGAACTCCGTTCCTTTTTTTTATAAATGTGGTTGATGTACAATATTGTTTTATGAAAAAAACATTCCTGTGTAAATTGTAATCATGTGACAGACGTTCTACTCATGATTCTTGCAGTAAATTCACATTTCAGATTTTTCTACGACAAACTGAGCAGTTTTGCTTCCACCTGATGTCAACACCTTCATGGTTTGCCTTTGAATTCAGTGAATAAAGAGATACGAGAATAAACAAGGAATGTTAAATGTGGCTATTCAGAACAATTCTGAAGATCAAGATTATTTTTTTGTAAGGATGCCGAAGAGCCAAAAATCTGGGTAAACCAAAAAGTCACAAGAGCTGCTGTAATCCTGATTAACTTTCCATTCCAGACATATTTGTCTAGCCGTAATGTGTAACTTATTGTTTTATCGACACCTTTATATGGAAAATTGCCTGAATTAGAGTGTCATAATTCAGATTTCAGACCCAAATCCAAAGAAAAAAAAAAGTAAATTATTTTTTGCTCGAAGGTAATGAAGCAAAATTAATATGCGATCAAGATGTTTTGCATTGTGCAATTACATTCGATAATTAAGAGCATTTCCCCCATCCTTAGTCAAATGCATATTACTCATATTTCAGAAAGTAATTCACTGAACTACAGTGCAAAAATGAACCTGTTAACCTCTCTGCATTAGTATTCACAAAATGTAGATAATTCTTGCAGTATTTAGTGAATGAGCACTCTGACATGAACAGACTCTTATTGTTCTTGGAGTCCGCCATCCTTAGTCTCACATGACTGATGCTGTACCAGCCGTCTACAGTAAATCCAACACAATTTCCCTCCATCTACCTATAACATTGTTTTTCACTCGTATCTCAAAACTAACATGCATGTTTATTTTTACGACCAAATCTCAAAATGCAGTCTATTGCGTTTGCAAGGCTATTAAAAATGTTAAGATAAAAAAGCGTAAGATTATGGCCACTGACCCAATTAAGAAACAAAGCTTTCAAAAGCATCACACACAGGTCCTCTGGAATCACATGTAAGCATTCTCTAACTATGTTCCTCATTAAAATAAGCTCAGCCTGGAAAAGAGTTTTTAATCTCAGTGTGACCCCTCAAAGTAAAATAAATAAGTCTCATGATTGCAAATCAACCATTCTATACTATTAAACATAAAAAACTATTTGGAGCAATAAGGTAAAAAAATATTATATACACTTTATATATATATATATATATATATATATATATATATATATATATATATATATATTTTTTTTTTTTTTTTTTTTTTTTTTTATTATTTATTTATTTATTTTTTATGGATTTTTTTTTAACTTTTTTAATGGATAGGGATATTTTAAGTAACAATCGGGCTCTAACTGCACATGCATGACTGATCCGGCCAATTAATAAGTTAGTTTAATCAAATAGCATAATTAACCATTAATCAAATCTTAATCTGATAACTCTCTTGCACAGCATCACCACAATCTTACACAGTTATGTGTGTGAGTTTGTGTGCACACATGGATGGTCTTAAGTGATGGGAGGAGCTTGCAGCCCCGGATGTAGGACACGTCTGTATAAAGAGCGATGCCTCTGAAGCTAAAAGTCATTAAGGTGCCAAAAACAAAGTGACACAATGAAGCTACTTTCAAGAATACTGATACTGACCTGTTTGTCTCTGGCCTTAACAAGTAAGTAAACTTTTCAATATCACAATATTATTGTGTTAAGTAATAATAACTGTATCCAATAGCCATAGAATCATGTTCTTGTATATTGGATTTCACTAAACAATATATTATGCTTAGTGCAGAGTTCTTTAAACTGCTTTCAAGAGAATACTGGATATCAGGAAAGTCAAAACAAAACTGTTAACTGTAATAGTTAATTATTTCACCTGCACTACTAACATTCCTAAACCCTCAGGCAGACTTAATGATGCGAGACAATGTCCTGATCTCATTTGACCTCCTTATAGTCATTCAGATTTCAGTAACAATGTGGCACATGAGAATTTCCAAGATCTGTTGAAGCATGTGTTAGCTAATCAGATCAAATAAGAAATAATACATGAAATACTTTGAAAAAAAAACAGCATAGACCAAGAGCATTACTGTAATGGTTCTAATACCAATAATGCAATGGTTTCAATTATTCATAACTGTAGCATTGCATTCTGATTTTGAGTTATGCTAAGCTATGTGCTCTTAAAGCAAGTAAGTAAGGCTTTATGCAGTAAAGCCGAAAGTATGGTCACATGGACAGCTGACCATCACATGCACAGGATTTGGGGTAACACTGCAGAAAGTGTGCTGAATGATCCTCGATGATTCACATGCCCCGCCTCTCAGTCTCCAGACTTTAAAGTTTGTGACTTTCATTGTCAAATGAGAGTTAACGGGATTCCAGTGCCTTTACTCTCAAATTTACTGTTTTCTCTAAATTCTATTTAAATTTCCCTTTATCTTCCTCTGCATAAGGACAAGTCGACAGAAGCAACTATAAATCCAGATTCAATCAAAATCAGACATGGAATACAAAACGGTTCCCAGTGTGGAAAGATGGAGACCCACGCTACAAGAACAGCTGGACAGGTAATAATACATTGCAGTCATAAAAGAAGGAAAGAAAGAGACAGATTTTCTACACTATATGTTTGCATCAACATGTAATTCTTTTTTTTTTTATCATTTTAAACTGTAGTCTTAGCTTAGTTTTTTCATTAGCATTTCTGTACCACAAAGTCATGGGTTTGATTTAAAGGAAGTGCATGACCTAAAATATTTTCTTGAATGCACTTTGATTAGATTTTTATGAATGAATGAATTATTAATTTATGTGAATTATTTTTTATGAATAATTTGATGTACACTCTTAAAATAACGTTGTTCTATTGTCTTCCATGTTTCCATGAAAAATCCTTGGACAAAAACAGGGTTAAAACATTTTTTTTAAATAAAAACCCTTAGTCAAAAAAGATTCTTTTACATTTTTCTTCACACTAAGAAAAGAACCGATCACTGAAAGGTTCTTTGGGGAACCCAAAACTATCATTCTACACTCTTAAAACTAAATGTTCTTTATTTGCATTTGGCTCCAAGAATATTTTTGGAGGATAATATCTTCCATTATACAAAACGATCTTTATATGTTAAACTCCACACTCCACACAGGTTCTTTTAAAAACCGATCACTGAAAGGTTCTTTGAGGACCCCGAAATGATTTTTCTGTGGCATCACTACCCTTTATTTGTGTGTATAGATTATGGATAAAAGCATAATTGTACATTTCTACAGGAGGTCAGCTGAGTTTTGATGTGGGAAATGATGCACCCACTTTAACTGGTGCCAAAATCACCTTCACCATTGACATTGTGTTCCCTCACAACCAGAAGGTCCTGCCAGATGGACAAGTTGTTTGGGCAAAAAATTGCACAATAAATGGTATGTTTCAGTCATCTTCATCCCTGTTTACAAAGACTAAATCTATTTACATTCTGCTGCCAGCACTATGACCAGCAAATGCCGTTGTATTAAGCTTGACCGATAATTATAGTCTAATTTAGGCACACAGTTCCACGAGGGTGAGCCTGTCTATGCTGAGGAGAACTCTGTAGGTGAATGGAACGCTGTGTTCCCTAATGCTCCTCTCCTTTCTAGACAAGGGGATAAGCAACCTCCATATGTGTTTGTGTGGAAAACCTGTGGTAAGGAAAGAAGGACTTACTGTACTGTTATATGCAATTATCTGAACGTTCCTGACAATCCTCTGTTGTGTTTGACAGGTAAATACTGGCAGGTGTGCGACGGCCCGTCCTCATCATTAACCATCGGAACTGATGACGTTCCTCTTGGCTCTTACATGATGGATGTTGTCATTTATCACTACAGGCAAAAAGAGAAATTCATCCCGATTGGATATGCATCCACACAGTTCAGTATCACCGGTATGCATAACTCATAATATTAATCTTTTAATAACAAGTTGTTTTACAGTTTAAGTAATGCAATATATTGAATCCCTGTGTTTCTAGACCAGATTCCCTTTGCGGTTTCCCTGACGCAGGTGAATGACAAAGATGAAGGTGATCGGAAATTCATCAAGAACAGAGCAGTGGCCTTCGACATCACCCTTCATGACCCCAGCCAATACCTGGGCAGATCAGACGTGACATTTAACTGGAACTTCGGCGATGGCAGTGGCACTGTCATCTCCAGGGAACTCAGCGTCACACATACCTACACTGCAGCTGGAGCTTTCAAGCCCCAAGTTGTCGTACAAGCAGCTATTCCGGATTCATCTTGTGCCACTCCACCAAACCTTCCCACTGAGGCCCGTCCCACCACCAACACCCTCACCTCTGAGAGCCCCATCCCCCTGAATGAACACATCACTGAAGGTGCACTGCATGGTTTGGCTGGTTACAGCTGTGAAAATAGTAAAAAAAAGTTGCCTTATTGCCTAATTCATGTATGGTTTGTTAGGATCGGACCATATTTGGCCGAGATACAACTAATTGAAAATCTGGAATCTGAGAGTGCAAAATAATCTAAATACTGAAGAAATCGCCTTTGAAGTTGTCCAAATGAATTCTTAGCTATGCATATTATTAATCAAAAATTACGTTTTGATATATTAACAGCAGGAAATTTACCAAATATCTTCTTGAAACATGCTCTTTACTTAATATCCTAAAGATGTTTGATCCATATCATTTTTTTTGTCAAAAAATATACTCCCAGAGACTTAAGACTGGTTTTGAGATCCAGGGTCACATATTAATATAAATTTAAACACACATTTCAGAAACACCAGCTGCTGACAAGGAGGTGATGGCGGAGGAAGACTACATTGCAAACCAGGCCCATACATCAACAATAAAGCGTCAGGCTCCAAACACAAATGACTGTGTGATTTACCGCTATGGATCCTTCTCAACTGATATTGAGATTATTGGTGAGATTCCTCCCTTCAACAGCATTCAATTTTATTTTTATACCAAAGAGTAATGCAAGTTTGTGTTCTCAAGAGGGCATTGAGAGTGTGCAGATCGTCCAGGTGGCTGTACCTGATGGTTTTCTGCTAACGGAAATAGAGCAGAATGCTGTTGATTTCACAGTTTCCTGCCAAGGAAGGTGAGACCTGGAAAAAATTTAGCTGGAACCACAAAATACAGCCTGATGGAGAATTCACGACCTTACCTTCTCTTTCTAGCCTCCCCACTGAAGTGTGCACTGTAGTATCGGATGCTGACTGCCATATGCCAGTCACAACCATCTGCAATGCTGTTAGCCCCTCCTCAGACTGCCAACTCATCCTTCGACACTACTTCAATGACTCTGGGATCTTCTGTGTCAACGTGTCAATGACAAATGATGTCAGTTTGGCATTCACAAATGCCAGGGTTAATATTAACATTGGTGAGTTCATTTATTTACAGTTAAAAATAAAGCATGGTGCTCCAAAATGATAGCAGTGCTGTTTATTCATCATACATGCTTCTATTTCTCTGCAACATTTAGCAGGGTCCAGGTTGACATCTGCAGGTGCCGCTGCCCTATTGTTGGGAATCCTGACTATTGTATCGGCAATAGGTGCTGTGGCTTTTGCATATAAGTAAGTCATTCCAATACTGCTTAATATCCATGCACTGATTTAGTCAGCTGGCATGAATTATTCATGAATTATAATTCATTTTTCAACCTGCTCCTCTAGATTTCCGAAAGCTTAATCATTAAGCAAATTATTGTGAACATTAACTGGCAAAACTGGTTGGAAAGCACTAACTGGCCTTGTTTTTGCAACTTTCTAGGCGTCTTAAAGGTTATCAAAGGCTGACTGAGGAACCTGCTGCATGCCAATCCAAAGACACTGGTGTCAGCTCAATGCCAGTGCTCTTCTGGAGCCTGGTAAACCAGCAGACGCACAATCAGAAAAAAGGAGTAGTGTGAATTTTCCTTTAAAACTTTACAATTCAAATTTGAAGTTGCATTAGCGCTATTCTGAATAGTGTAAAAGCATATAAACCTTTTTTTTACCATCTCATTTTTTTAAATCTTTAATATTTGAATTGAGATTTTGTATTCTTTTATACACCTATTTGAACCAAAATCCTTTTTTCTACAAAGTCATGTTTTTCATTACACTACATATAATTTTGTACTGTAATTTTAATCGGAAAATTGGCCAACAAGCATTTAAGCAATTGAATAAAATATCACAAAAGCTGCTATTACTTTATGGCCTTTTTATCTTAGACATTGGTGGCAGATATTCTGGATTTTATATATATATATATATATATATATATATAACAAGGCTTTTTACTACAAGATCTTTTGATACCATGACCTGCTTTCCTTCATTCATGCATACCACTGCTGTAACATTTGCACTTACCTAAAAAAATTATGCCCTTAATACCAACTGCTGAGTGACTACTAATCTACTTTTCCTTCAGCCAAAGTGGTTGGAAGCCAAACCTGTGGAAACTGGTTAGTAAGAAGATTACGTCTCTTGAATGCCTGGAATTACTTAAAACTGTCATCTTATATTAACATCCACAAGAAAGATTTTGAAAGAATTGCATACCAGCAGATTTTTTTACATCATCATCAATTTATTCAGTCAAAATTTGGCAAGCAAATTCCACAAATAATTATCATACTGGCCATAACAATACAACAACTGATCAAGAATGTGTCTCTAACATTTAGGAGTAGACTTTACACTTGATACCTGATGTAAATCGTGTGTAAATTACCGGTCTACTGTTTTTAGTTTTAGACATTTAGTGAACAATTTAATACTCCTCGCCTTCCTCTTCTCCTTCACCCTCGATGGAGTCGACACCGACTTCTTCGTAATCTTTCTCAAGGGCAGCCATGTCCTCTCTGGCCTCTGAGAACTCTCCCTCCTCCATACCCTCACCCACATACCAGTGCACAAAAGCACGCTTGGCGTACATCAGATCGAACTTATGATCGAGTCGAGCCCAGGCCTCAGCAATAGCTGTGGTGTTGCTCAGCATACACACGGCCCTCTGCACTTTAGCCAGATCACCCCCTGGAACCACAGTGGGAGGCTGGTAGTTGATGCCAACCTTGAAACCAGTTGGACACCAGTCCACAAACTGGATGGTGCGCTTGGTCTTGATGGTGGCAATTGCAGCATTCACATCTTTGGGCACCACATCACCACGGTACAGCAGGCAGCAAGCCATGTACTTGCCGTGACGTGGGTCACATTTCACCATCTGATTGGCTGGCTCGAAGCAAGCATTAGTGATTTCAGACACCGAGAGCTGCTCATGGTAAGCCTTCTCTGCGGAGATCACTGGGGCATAGGTAGCCAGTGGGAAGTGGATACGAGGATAGGGCACCAAATTGGTCTGGAACTCTGTGAGATCAACATTGAGGGCACCATCAAACCTGAGAGAGGCTGTGATGGAGGACACAATCTGACTGATCAGCCTGTTGAGGTTGGTGTAAGTAGGACGCTCAATGTCAAGATTCCTACGGCAGATATCGTAAATGGCCTCATTGTCTACCATGAAGGCACAGTCAGAGTGCTCTAGGGTGGTGTGGGTGGTCAGGATGGAGTTGTAAGGCTCTACCACAGCGGTGGAGACCTGAGGAGCGGGGTAGATGGAGAACTCCAGCTTGGACTTCTTGCCATAGTCCACAGAGAGACGCTCCATCAGCAGAGAGGTAAAGCCTGAACCGGTTCCACCGCCAAAGCTGTGGAACACCAGGAAACCCTGGAGACCTGTGCACTGGTCAGCCTGAAAATAAAAAACAGTTTGTAAATTGACCCAACATAATATATAATCCATTTTATGTATGTCTTTATTTATAACTACCTACCAGTTTGCGAATCCTGTCCAGCACCAGGTCAATGATTTCCTTTCCAATAGTGTAGTGACCACGGGCGTAATTATTGGCAGCATCTTCCTTTCCAGTGATGAGCTGCTCAGGGTGGAACAGCTGACGGTATGTACCAGTGCGCACCTCATCTGGAAAGATGGTCAATGTTTAGTGACAGGAGCACTATGACATACACAATCATCATCACTTAAATCAAGTCCCATCCTCTTACCAATGACAGTGGGCTCCAGGTCTACAAACACAGCCCTGGGGACGTGTTTTCCAGCTCCTGTCTCACTGAAGAAGGTGTTGAAGGAGTCATCACCTCCTCCAATGGTCTTGTCGCTGGGCATTTGCCCATCCGGCTGGATGCCGTGCTCAAGACAATAGAGTTCCCAGCATGCATTGCCGATCTGGACTCCAGCTTGACCAACGTGGATAGAGATGCACTCACGCTGTGCAAAGGAATGGGAAAATCTTTTTATTAGGTTTGCACCATCATTCTGTTGACATTTGCATGTGTTTAATATTTTGGGTACAACAATAGACACATAACTGACATTGCATCAGAAATGTTCCATAAATGTCTAAAAGTCTTTCTTTGGAATCATAAATGCATTGTTAACACCTGCAAAATGATATTTATCTTAAGGACAGGCATACAAGTGAAGTGAACTATTGTGGCATGATAAAGATTAGTAGGTTACCAAAAAGGATGAACAAAGAAAGCAGTCAGTTCTCTTTATTCAAAGGGAATGAGGCAGCAGAATGGGAATAAGGCAGATCCCCCACCCACACAGAACAGGCTTGCAAGAGCGTGCCTGATAGCCGTTGAAAGAGAACAAAAAAAAACAATGACATAAATCCACCTTTTCCCATTTAAGTCATCTCAATGGTCTACATGAGACTATGGATTTCAATAAAGGAACAATATTTATTTTAAGTAGGTTTTTATAATTGTCTCAGTGGCTGTAACCAACATTTGAAAGGAATCCAGAATGCTGCTTGATTTAAATTAACATTTTTCTTTATTTTTAGATTTGGTCACCACTCATTTTTAGATGCACAGCTAAACTTCCCTATGAGACATCGTGATGATAAAAAGACAGGTCCCAGAATTGAATAAAAACATATTTATCAAAATAATGAAAGCCATGAAAGCATTTAATGTAAAATTTGAATGGAAACAATAACAGCTGTGGAACAGAACAGGAATAGAAATCCAGTCATTTGCTGCACAGGCCAGACATGAGCTTCTGCAGACAGCTGCAGTCCCCACCCAGTTTACTCCTCACGCAGGGGGGAGGAGGGGTGGATGCAAATTTCAAGAAAATTCTATGGCAATCTCTGACGACAGAGAGCTTGTGAAAACCCCCCCAAAAAACAATCATTACATTTGTGCATTTTTTTAAAGATATTAAGTCACAATTATTAAATATAATACACTGTGATTTTAATTAAGCTGCAATTTGTAATTTAATATTATTATTATCACACACACACACACACACACACATACATACATATATATATATATATATATATATATATATATATATATATATATATATATATATATATATATATATATATATATATATATATATATATCTGAGATAATGCCTACTATTTTGGCTATGATTTCGCATGAATATGTAAAAATGATTTCATCATGTAAGGTGGTTTTGGAGGTGCACCTTCAAAACAGGTGCACTGTTATGTAAATGTAGCTAATTGATGTGGAATGTTACACTATTTTATAATGTGCGTCATTAAAAACTCATGATCCTGTCATTTATAAAATATATATATATATATATTTTCGAACAAACCATTCTGGGTGGGTTAATGAATGAATGGATTG
Source organism: Carassius gibelio (assembly GCF_023724105.1). Taxonomy (NCBI): domain Eukaryota; kingdom Metazoa; phylum Chordata; class Actinopteri; order Cypriniformes; family Cyprinidae; genus Carassius; species Carassius gibelio. The sequence goes on from NC_068418.1 coordinate 21,423,329, forward strand.
ATAGATGGATGAATGTAATCCTGCAGGCGTTTGCAAAGGCATTTCTAAACTGAATGCATGTAGTACGAATATTATTTTTAAATGTATCATTCTGTGCATTACAATACCTAAGATTATTTTATATATATATTTTTGCGGCGTTGCGTTGTTGCAATGTCGCGAATTTGCCTCCATTTTAAGCAAAGGGCGCGCGGTGAATGACAAAGAAAAGCCGCTCGAGCTGCTTTGAACAAAATAACACAAGGATTAAACGACACAAACATTTATGGCCTAAACCCTTTGGCGCAACGTTATTTGAAATCAAAGAAAAAATATGCTACTCACCATTGTTCTGGAGGGGATGGAGCGGTGAGGCGAATATCAGCAGGCAAGAAATTTTTTTATTGTTGGGAGTATACTGTGAGTACAGTCCAAGATTGAGACTGTCAGTTGATGATGAAGAGGAGGAGCTAGAAAGAGCGTGACGTCGAGACGAGGAAGGGAGATTAAAACACAGCCGGTAGTGACCGATATAAATCAGTGCAGCACATCTCATATCTCCTTACCAACATTTGTATGGTATTCATCCCACAATGTGGTTGATATTGAAACCTGTTATCATCTTTATGTTTGTACACGTTCCCTTTCACGAAAGCAATCAAAACGCACGATATGGGAAAATTTCTTTAATCATCAAAACAAAAGATTATGTTCTTCTTTAGCTTTAATAATGGAAATAATCAGTTTATGTTATAACGGATAATGTAAGATTCATGTTTCGAAATCCCCAGTAAGGCCTGTTCTTGCTCTGACCCAACTGAAAAAGAATAGATAATGTTTGTGTTAGAAAGTCATTATTTATAATAAATAAAAATAAAATAAGTACAAAGAAAGAACAGAGAATGCTAGTGTTAAAATAAATAAATGTCAATAGAACAGAAAGGTAATAGATAATGCTTGTGTTAGAAGGTCATTATTTATCATAAATAAAAATAAAAGAGATGTGTTTTCAGCCGTTTCTTGAAAATTGGAATGAGTTGGGCAAGTAATTCCACCAGGAAGGACTATTTGTCCATGGAAGTCTTATCACAGGTACAATGTAAAATGTTTCAATACAAGCATTTAATTCAAATGTAATTTATGAAATATTTCAAACCTTTAACCCACTTGGTAAAATCAACCAATGGCAACCGTTTAAAAGTAGCCCAAATTCTGTGGGAAAAAAACGCTGACTTGGCAACATTCAACAAGTGCTGCAGGAGTCAGATTTGACTGATCTCAAGTCGAGAGAGATGACTAACAAGACCATGCTGGAGTAGCCTATTTGCTGCTTAACAGATCCTGAGCTCATTTACAAATATCTGATCTCATAAGAGGTGCTTCCTTTACAAGGAGTGAGTGTGATTGCGAAATCGAAAGTGAAAGTAAACAGCGCCAACGCTCATTCAAAAGATATTTAAATGCTCGCATATTGAGAGCGGGAGAGCGACTCCATGGAGTGCCAAAGTGACATATATTAGAATGTTTAAGGGAGTGGACACGAAAATCGCGGAAGCGAATCACAAGTTGTGGGAGCAGCCATCAACGGTCAGAGATTCTGTGGGAGCGAGATAACCAAAGAAAACCAAATCCCAGACATTTTGGGCGATTAGGCTTTTTTTTTAGGTCCAAAAAGAGCACAGGTTCAGGGAGAAGAGGACGAAAGCAATGTATTTTTTGACACAATACAAATACTCTATATCATAAAAGAGTTTGTAATCTATTAAAGCATGTAGCCTACGGGATGAAATGTGCAACTGACCCGATCAGCATGTTGTTTGCAATCAGGGGAGAGTCTAGTTTCTAGTTATTAGCTATTAAGGGAGTTTTCAATGTGATATTGATTTAACTTTGTTAAAGAGCGTCAGTGGATGAATGTCACAGTTTTGCATTGTGCTTTGAAACGGTAGGCATAGCTTAGATTCATGCTTTCAGGTTGAAAATAAAAATTATATATATAGATATTGATTTTAAACAACAATTAAATAATCAAGAAATATTAAGTGACTTAATTTATCTGACTATAACACTGTTGCCTGATTTTGACAACTAAAATAGTTTGAAACAAGTCACAGCTGAGCAGCTGCTTATCTAAAAGCAATCACAGCGTGTTTTATTTATGAAAGAACGTGAGTTTTTAAACAAGTGTGTTTTTACAGCAGGCTGACAGTAATGTAACTTTTAAACCTTATTGTCATCATAAAAAATAGAGCACTGTGGAGTGCAGCGGATCAGTGCTAGATTTTCAAATATTGGGGTGGACAGATTGGCCATTTTTAATTATTGGGGGGGGGGGGGGGCCTTTTATGGCATACACTGCTTCAAGTCAGACGCTGACTGATCTGTGCAAATCGAACACAACTGCATGCGCTCTGCAAGCGGTCCTGCTCCTACAATGAATGATCCATTAACGGTTTAAATAGGCTAAATAAGTTCGTTGAGAAAATTAACTTATTTATTCAAAGCGCCGGGCCCGTGCCTAAATGTCACTTCAGAAGCGCTTCTGCACCGATTTTGCAGAGTAAATTAAGCATTAGAAATGCTGAATGAAAAAAAAAACTATAGGAAACACTGTTGTATTTCCTAAAAACTGCATTCATTTAAACTTTCATTTCTCATTTCTGTTATTGAACCTGTAATCAGTGATTATATGAAAATGTCATGAGGTTTTACTGATATATTGAAATTACATGATAGAATTGAGTATGATGTACACAGTAGTGCCATCTTCTAGGCTACTGAACAGCATAGCCTGTGACTCTAACCAAACAGAATTACATGAAGCTCGGTCATTAAGTAGCTGAGGTCATATTATTGTGACTAATAATGAAGAATTGTAGCTGGTTTGAGACACCAGCACAAATCAGCTAAGATCAGGTTTTTGTCATCAGCATAAAGCACACTTTTAGTATTTTTTTTTTTTTTTTTTTTTTACAGTGTTGAGTTTGTGAACACTGCACTTTAAAGTATACAATATCTGAATGCAGACTATCACACATGCTATCAGACTGTGCCTGATAGCTCCTCCCACCATCCTCCTTGCTATCTCTCTCCTGCCTCTGTGTCCTAGATTTTGTTGAAATGATGTCATCATGTTTGTCACATGGACAACTTGACTCTTTTTTCTTGCTCTGTCAGTGTCAGTGAGCTGTTCAGTGAGCACGTCTGTAACCAGGTTTCTACAAAACTGGAAGCCGGTTTGTCTGTGTTGACTGCACATTCCTAATTGCAGGGTCTGGACGTCTGAGCACAATGATTGGATTGAGACTCCTACTTACTTCCCCAAGTCAGCTATCTCTGGTATTTAAGGCAGTTTTTAGGCAGACTCCTGTTTCCTTAGCTTACATGTTTAAATAAATATGACAGTACCCTTAACTAATAAAACCAGACTTTCAAATAGTCACATATTGTTTATCCAGTCACAAGTATGCTTATTTACAAGTTGGCAAAAATTGCAAATGATTCAGCATTCTATCTGAAGTGTCCTATTGGCTAGAATACTGTTGGGAATTTTCACAGCTGCTGTATGAGAATAGGATGGGAGGGACGGGTCTGTGTGCAGTTGCCAGTGGTGAGCAAACTTTAAACATAAACCACACAACCTTTTTGGTATTCTGCCACTGAGTGTACTTAATGTCAGTCTGTAACCCATATAAAATGAGTAATGGACTTTTTACATGAACTATATGCTTGCAGTCCTTTACGAATATATATAGCATTGCTCATTAAAAAAAAATAAAAAAATAAAAAAAAAATTAAATGAGTTTATGATTTAATAATAACAGGTATTGCTCCTTTTTATTATTATTTTTATTATTATTATTATTATTTTATCTGTCTAATGCATTTATTTAAACTTAATTGTTCAGATGTCAAAATGTCTCCAGTGTAGATAGTAGATAACATCTGGAAGTAGTTAAGGCTGAAGGGAAGTTGAAGTTCTGAATCTAAATGATAAGATAATCATATCATGTCCTTCAATCTTTACATATCACTTTGCATATCAGTATTTGTTATATCTTGGCCCTGCAGGATAGCTGTAGTCTGTTTTAGGCCTGCGCCACTGACAATATTGATTTTGGGGCCTTGTCTTAATGGGTTGTGGACTGCAGTGAGCAGAATCAGAGATTATGCTGAAAGACAGGGATGTAATCTGTTTTAGAGCAGTTGATTGATCTGGCATTAAGACTTGCATACAAAACTGAAATGGGCTAAAGATGCAAGGATGTTCATTGCTCACACACACACACACACACACACACACACATATATATATATTTATATATAACAGAAAGGTTAAAAGTTAATCAAATATATGCATAACATTATATATTATGAATATAAATTGTTTACATAATGTAAGACTACAGTGAATTCCTAAGTTGTAAGCGTTATTATTCTAAACATGTCCAAGGAGCTATATGAGACCTGTATGCTTATTGTGTTCACTGCTGAACTGTTGTTAGCAACCATACTATAAACAGTAAAATGAAAGCTCATGCGTGAAAACCAGGAAAGGGAAGAGAAATAGAGAAAAGAAGGGGAAAGGACATTTAGGAATGAACTGGTTTTAACCAAACTGTATATATATATATATATATATATATATATATATATATATATATATATATATATATATATATATATATATATTATGGAAAATTACTATTTATTGCAGCAGATTCAAAGCAGAGTAACCTTGAAAGAGTACAAACATTATGTTTCGAGACAATCATCATCTTTCAAAGGCCTATGACTTTGAGTGGCTCAAAAAAAGTATTGATTTTGGAAAACAATCTTTTTGGGCTCACATAAAATTTCTAGAGGAAATGTACCTTTATAATTATAATATTGCGGGGATTTTGTTTTTGTTTGTTTATACTGACAGGACTCTCGGTTTCATTGTCTCCTGCGATTTATCACATAGATAGATAGATAGATAGATAGATAGATAGATAGATAGATAGATAGATAGATAGATAGATAGATAGATAGATAGATAGATAGATAGATAGATAGATAGATAGATAGATAGATAGATAGAATCAGAATGTAGAATTGGGGTAACTTTAGGGCCAGATGGAAGAGTTAGTGTTAAAAAGGATGGTCCTTCCCCTCACTCCCTGCTGGGACAGCTGCATCCTCCCCCTGAGTGCTGCTATTCAGACTCGGGGTCATGTGATCTAAACATATTGGTCGTTAATGTAGGCTTGTGTATTATCTCCAGGATACTAGTCACTATCTAAACATCTCCATTATTCATCTCTTAGCAACGGCTGGAGCCTGGGAATGGGGGGCTGGGTGTCTTGGTCCCTGGCCTATATTCCCCCGATGTCTATGCAGGGTCATTTCACCCCATACATTTATGACACAACATTTTAAGCATTTCAGTAATCATATGCATTTTAGTGAAGAATAGGGAAAAGATGCTAATTAATGGCTGCTGATTGTCATAAGCTATCATTTCTTGAGTTATAGAATATATTGTACAACATCATCTGTAACCGAGTCTTAGAATAACATCTGTCACCTCAGAAGATCTTGTAGGCCTATGATAGTGATTTCATCCTAGTAGCTCATTTGAAATTGGTTTTAGTGCAACTTGGTTAAATATAGTCCCTCTTTTATTTATTTTTAGCACAAAGGTAATAGATGAAAGAAAGGGAAAAGATGTGACAGCTAACTCCAAAATGTACCTCAGGCAAAGCTCTTAAAAGGGGCAGAAGGTATAAAAGAGAACAGATGGAGAGTAGGTTGATCAAGTTACACAAAGATGCTAGTACATAAAGGTTTGAATGTTATACAATTAAAAAAAAAAACATAAAAAAAACCTTGATATATATGGTTATATTAATGCAACCAATTTTGAGTAATTTAAAAGCATAAAAGAATATTGATGGAGAACAACCAAACATAGCCTACATCAAATTACATTTTTCCCCTTTCTCCTTTCTAGCAGCTGACTAAAGTAAAATTTTTAAGATTTGATAGTTGATTATGATCAAATTATTTGATTCCGAAACAATTAAGTCTAGAAATAAAATGTTTCTCAGTATGATTCAGTGTTTCAGATCTATTGGGTGAGGTTCTGGGTGGTGTCTAACTAAATTTAATCTTCTTGACAACCAATACAAATTCGTCTAGCCCTCCGATCTGGGCAGATTTCACCGCGTCTGACCAATCAAAAGAAACGTAGTCAACACTCGTATATAAAGTGAGGGCAGTCCGTTATAACGTTATTCTTCTTACATCGACCCCCTTAGTTGTCGAACTGTAAGATCTCTCCGTCAAGAATCTTTTCTCACCCGGCCAAGCAACATTAACAGGAACAATGGTGAGCACGACTTCAAATAACGTTACTCAATATTGATTACTTATAGAAGTAAAAAAAAATTATACGGCTTATTGCCTGCCTTTTAATGTATCTTACGTTAATTGCGTATTTAAACGATATTTGTGGTAGGTCTATATAAAAATACCTTTATGAAAAAAAAACCCTCAAAAACGCTTTGGTTTTGTAAATGATGTGTTTGGAATCCTTTTTTTTTTCAATTATTTTCAATTAATTTATGTATTTAAATGTATGTACATACATAATATAGTCATGGATGTGTTGAATATGGAGCACGCTTGAACGAGACAACAAAGAGAATGTAGCCGCATAAATAATCTGGGTGTAGCCGGCTCCATGCTGTCCAGTACGGTGTCATATTGATTCAATGGACCAAAAAATAGAGAGAGAGAGAGAGAGAGAGAGAGAGAGAGAGAGAGAGAGAGAGAGATGCAGCGCCTGCCAAAAGGATTTGGACATTTATTTTTAAAATCTTTTTTTTTTTTAATCAAAAGTAGACTACTAATGAGACTATTTTAAAGAACAGTTTATTCCAGGGGGCGACAGATGCGATTAAATTTATTTGTGGAAATCGTATCCCATTTCAGGGCTGTTGGTGAAGCTGTTAAATATTCATGATGATTTAGGCAGCATCATAATGCAGCTGATGGACATTATCAGTAAACCAGCAGTTGATGGTGTTATATGACTACTGCCTCTGTAATGGTATCTCACTAGGATGATTGCACAGAAACAAGATATACAGGCTGTTAGTGTAACCTTAGAATTTCCAATGTTGGGTGAAATACAGTTTGACATGCTAAAGCTTTACAAGTGAGTGACATCTATATAGTGCAGTGATATTTGTTTATTCTGAATTTCAACTTTTGCCATTTGCTTTACAGCGTGAGTGCATCTCTATCCACGTTGGTCAAGCTGGAGTCCAGATCGGCAATGCCTGCTGGGAACTCTATTGTCTTGAGCACGGCATCCAGCCGGATGGGCAGATGCCCAGCGACAAGACCATTGGAGGAGGTGATGACTCCTTCAACACCTTCTTCAGTGAGACCGGAGCTGGAAAACACGTCCCCAGGGCTGTGTTTGTAGACCTGGAGCCCACTGTAATTGGTAAGAGGATGGGACTTGATTTAAGTGATGATGATTGTGTATGTCATAGTGCTCCTGTCACTAAACATTGACCATCTTTCCAGATGAGGTGCGCACTGGTACATACCGTCAGCTGTTCCACCCTGAGCAGCTCATCACTGGAAAGGAAGATGCTGCCAATAACTACGCCCGTGGTCACTACACTATTGGAAAGGAAATCATTGACCTGGTTCTGGACAGGATTCGCAAACTGGTAGGTAGTTATAAATAAATACATACATAAAATGAATTATATATTATGTTGGGTTAGTTTCCAAACTATTTTTTATTTTCAGGCTGACCAGTGCACAGGTCTCCAGGGTTTCCTGGTGTTCCACAGCTTTGGCGGTGGAACCGGTTCAGGCTTTACCTCTCTGCTGATGGAGCGTCTCTCTGTGGACTATGGCAAGAAGTCCAAGCTGGAGTTCTCCATCTACCCCGCTCCTCAGGTCTCCACCGCTGTGGTAGAGCCTTACAACTCCATCCTGACCACCCACACCACCCTAGAGCACTCTGACTGTGCCTTCATGGTAGACAATGAGGCCATTTACGATATCTGCCGTAGGAATCTTGACATTGAGCGTCCTACTTACACCAACCTTAACAGGCTCATTGGCCAGATTGTGTCCTCCATCACAGCCTCTCTCAGGTTTGATGGTGCCCTCAATGTTGATCTCACAGAGTTCCAGACCAATTTGGTGCCCTATCCTCGTATCCACTTCCCACTGGCTACCTATGCCCCAGTGATCTCCGCAGAGAAGGCTTACCATGAGCAGCTCTCGGTGTCTGAAATCACTAATGCTTGCTTCGAGCCAGCCAATCAGATGGTGAAATGTGATCCACGTCACGGCAAGTACATGGCTTGCTGCCTGCTGTACCGTGGTGACGTGGTGCCCAAAGATGTGAATGCTGCAATTGCCACCATCAAGACCAAGCGCACCATCCAGTTTGTGGACTGGTGTCCAACTGGTTTCAAGGTTGGCATCAACTACCAGCCTCCCACTGTGGTTCCAGGTGGTGATCTGGCTAAAGTGCAGAGGGCCGTGTGTATGCTGAGCAACACCACAGCTATTGCTGAGGCCTGGGCTCGACTCGATCATAAGTTCGATCTGATGTACGCCAAGCGTGCTTTTGTGCACTGGTATGTGGGTGAGGGTATGGAGGAGGGTGAGTTCTCAGAGGCCAGAGAGGACATGGCTGCCCTTGAGAAAGATTACGAGGAGGTCGGTGTTGATTCTGTTGAGGGTGAGGGAGAAGAGGAGGGTGAGGAGTATTAAATGACAGAATGAAGAGCAACATGCAAGAAACATGACATGGAAAAACAAGCAGTGAAAAATAAACCTTACCACCAATGAAAAAGATGTTACAATTCTTTGGACAACTGAAAATAAAGCTCCTTTTCAAACAAATGAATGTCTTCTGTTAAAATATTGTGTATATTGGCTATAACAGATATAAGCAATGATAGTGTTTTTAAGATAAAAAGTAGAACACTTGACATGTAATTATTAAAGTGTTTAAAACTAAAAAGTGGGAATGCTGAAGTTCAACCATCTTTCAACAAAACACTTTTGTTGCACACCGGTACTGAGGAAAATGTACATACTTATGCTAGAAGGAATACATCAGGGCCTATGAATGACACAGTAATGACTGTACAAGTAAAAAGCTGTTTCACTAGCATTAACAAATTTTATTATGACTATTTTTATTCTTTATGATCCAGTTTAAAAAAATATATATATTTTTACCAGCAACATTTTCATAAGAACAATTCAGTCTTTATAAGTTTTGGCCAGCGCAGATATACTATTACATTTCATAAATAACCCATAGTTGTGTGGTTTTCTGAAGAACATATTATTAAAATAAAATGAGCTTTGGGTGTATTTTATTTAATCTGAAATAGGCCTATACCAAGAAAGTTTCCTCATGCCAAGACTGATTATTGAGATAAACTTTGCATTTATTTCTTACCCCTAAATGGCAGGTAATTGTAAGCAAAGAATGAACAATATGTACATTGTAAATTACTTAATTAGGAGGCTAACACGAAATTAATGTATTTGAATAGAACAACAGCCACATCTATGCCCATAATTAAGTACAGTGCAACACACCCAATTTATACAAAAACATCAAAGACAAAACAGGTTAATTTTCTTCTATTTTAATAAATGTTAATTTTTCATGTGACTAACATCCATTATTGCTAATGCTTGTCACGCCTCGTACAGCATTTTCCTGTCACAGACGTTATTGTTCAAAGTTAGAATCAGCCAATGGGATGCCACTGACACTCAGACTAACCAATGGGGATGTGACAGGAATCGAAACGTCACCTCGCGCGCGCTCCGCCTTCGTGACGGTTGACAGAAAAGTATAAATATGCACACCCGCCTTTTCAGGCATTATATTCTCACCAGACTCATAAAAGTCCACTTGTGAGAGCGGTCATAACAGAAATCCTACGATTTCCATATCCTCATTTTCTTTTCTTTTTTTTTACAAAAGGTTTGAAAATGGTGAGTTTACAATTTTTATTTAACTTATAAAGTGGTGTCATTATCCTTAAAGATTGGATGTTTTACATCGTCTGTGATAACGGTTTTTGACACAGCATTTAAAATTATGCATCATTATTTTAGTATTAAGGTGATGTACTATAATCCTGTAAATTTAAGCATTGAGGCGACGAAGTTATTTTTGGTAACGTTAGGTATTTGAACTTACGAATTATTAAAGGTTAAATATTGTTTTGTTTTATTTATTTATTTTTCTTAAACGTTAATACTTCCGGGGGGGGGGGGGGTCAGGTTTTACAGAGTAAATGTCAAGAAAAAATAAAAACGTGTCTTTTATACAAAAAAAATTAAAGTCTAAGAGACTTTGCGTAATTACGCACCATTCATATAAATTAAAAACTTGCCGTTTATTTCCCTGGTATAAAACTACCGGTATTAAAAAAAAATACAGATCTGATTACCAAGATTTTGAGAAGAAGATGCTGAAGTGTGTAGTAAAATATCTTCCTTATTCGAAGTCACTTCTCTAAAGCAGTGTTCTAAAGTTACCGGCACAGGAAGTGAGTCAGGAGGACCACGTGCGTTCTGGTGAAACTTGATGAATACCAGTGCTCTTGTGTCAAGAGGTTTAAAGTTTAGGAAGTTCCTCGTAATAAGCCTAAGTGGTTAATGAGCATAACCAGCCTAAATCCGAGAAGTTTTACTCATTTCGGATTTGTCTGAATTAAAATTTTGTAATGATATACTAGGCTTGGATACTCTTACTTAATAAAATCAATGTCATCACTTAGTGTTATTTTACAATGTACATGAGAAGTTTTAGATTTTTGTAGTTCTTTTATGTTTGAAAAGTTGATGTGATTTTTAAGGGATGTAGTTTCATTGTAATTAAACAGTAAAGCCCCCCCCCCCCCTTTTTTTTTTAGTTGGAACCAGTGAGACAAAGGCAGATCTGTTTCGTCAGCTGTTTGTGTGGTCAGGAATTTGTGCAACAATAGCAGTTTCTGATCTGCAGTAGAGGCATATTTCATCAGTGCTTCTTGAATGCATAAATAATAATAAAAAAAATGCTTGTTTCACATACTGTAAATTAACATGCTCATAAAAAAAAAGTAATTTTTTTTGGCTTTATGAAAGTGTTTATTTTGTGAGCATGGATGATTGAATGGCTAAATCATTATTTGCAATTATAGAATTTTGTCCTAAGGTGCGTAATGTCTTCAAATCTTATAAATCACTCTTGTCTCTTCACAGCGTGAGTGCATCTCTATCCACGTTGGTCAAGCTGGAGTCCAGATTGGCAATGCCTGCTGGGAACTCTATTGTCTTGAGCACGGCATCCAGCCGGATGGGCAGATGCCCAGCGACAAGACCATTGGAGGAGGTGATGACTCCTTCAACACCTTCTTCAGTGAGACCGGAGCTGGAAAGCACGTCCCCAGGGCTGTGTTTGTAGACCTGGAGCCCACTGTAATTGGTAAGAGGATGGGGTTTAATTTTAGCTATGATAATCATGTATTTCAAAGTGCTCTGTTCTCTAAACATTTTTTAATGACCCATCTGTGTAGATGAGGTGCGCACTGGTACATACCGTCAGCTGTTCCACCCTGAGCAGCTCATCACTGGAAAGGAAGATGCTGCCAATAACTACGCCCGTGGTCACTACACTATTGGCAAAGAACTCATTGACCTTGTTTTGGAAAGAATTCGCAAACTGGTTAGTCATTAATTTAATTACAACTCCTTTAGAGTTAATTAGCGTTAAATTATGACTAATTAAAACATAAAAAAACTTGATTGCCTTTTTAACATGAATCATGTCTTTCAGGCTGACCAGTGCACAGGTCTCCAGGGTTTCCTGGTGTTCCACAGCTTTGGCGGTGGAACCGGTTCTGGCTTCACCTCTCTGCTGATGGAGCGTCTCTCTGTGGACTATGGCAAGAAGTCCAAGCTGGAGTTCTCCATCTACCCCGCTCCTCAGGTCTCCACCGCTGTGGTAGAGCCTTACAACGCCATCCTGACCACCCACACCACCCTAGAGCACTCTGACTGTGCCTTCATGGTAGACAATGAGGCTATTTACGATATCTGCCGTAGGAATCTTGACATTGAGCGTCCTACTTACACCAACCTCAACAGGCTGATCAGTCAGATTGTGTCCTCCATCACAGCCTCCCTCAGGTTTGATGGTGCCCTCAATGTTGATCTCACAGAGTTCCAGACCAATTTGGTGCCCTATCCTCGTATCCACTTCCCACTGGCTACCTATGCCCCAGTGATCTCTGCAGAGAAGGCTTACCATGAGCAGCTCTCGGTGTCTGAAATCACTAATGCTTGCTTCGAGCCAGCCAATCAGATGGTGAAATGTGACCCACGTCACGGCAAGTACATGGCTTGCTGCCTGCTGTACCGTGGTGATGTGGTGCCCAAAGATGTGAATGCTGCAATTGCCACCATCAAGACCAAGCGCACCATCCAGTTTGTGGACTGGTGTCCAACTGGTTTCAAGGTTGGCATCAACTACCAGCCTCCCACTGTGGTTCCAGGTGGTGATCTGGCTAAAGTGCAGAGGGCCGTGTGTATGCTGAGCAACACCACAGCTATTGCTGAGGCCTGGGCTCGACTCGATCATAAGTTCGATCTGATGTACGCCAAGCGTGCTTTTGTGCACTGGTATGTGGGTGAGGGTATGGAGGAGGGAGAGTTCTCAGAGGCCAGAGAGGACATGGCTGCCCTTGAGAAAGATTACGAGGAGGTTGGGGCTGAGAGTGTGGAAGGAGAAGATGAGGGTGAAGAATATTAGAAATGCTGTTCACTTCCACTGCCTTTTCATTTTCCTGTCTATTGTCATTTTTGTGTGTTTCTTTTCCTCGCTTTCCAGTTGTCATCTGGTTAAAAGGTCAATCTTATAATCTTTGCTCTTGAAAGAAATAAAATGTTGTGATATTTACATGTTCTCCAGTGTTCCTTCTTGACTAATGATCCTTTACTTTATCCCGTTTTTTTTTTGTATAAAGTTAATATTTGAAGTGGATCTAAAAGTTTCATCAGTTTTTGGTTTAAGGACAACTTTTATAGGTTTTGATCTACTTCAAATGCTGACTAGTGTAATATGTCTCTAATTTGCTCATTTAATCTGATGAGATAAATTTAACACCACTGCCACTAGAGATAATTTTTTTTTTAATACAAATGAATGCAATAATTATTTAGCTTTATTCTTAATGCAGATTTAAACATGAATCCTTGGAGATCCGCATTCATTTTAGAATCATTCCATGTGTAAATAAAGGTTGCTTTGCCTGTGAACGTCAAGTTTTAATTGGAGTTCTTTCAGAATTTCCTCAAGCTCTTGCACTGCAGTGGTATTTTGAATGTGAGCTCTCTGCTTTGTGTTGAATGCAGAGGGCAGTATTGCTTTACAAATGGCTGTTCTGGTCTCAGTGGTGCTCGATCTGGCTGATGTGGAACAGTGCAGCAGGGCGATTAAATGTAAATTGACAAATGTTTCTTGTAGGCTTTCTGTTTGCCTAAGCTAATGTGTAAGTGTTGATGAATTGCCACTTTATCTGAGTGAAATATTCTTCCCATGTTTCAGAGTAAATGGTGTTAGAAGAGGCCAATGTACCACCCTAATCTAAAATTGGGCCTGGCATTCAGACCTTGTCAGGAGAATATGTCAAGCTGTTGGACAGGTGGAGTTTAAATATATATTCTTTGTTCCCCCTTAGTCTGCCTCTTCTTAGACAAATGAATATACAGTGCAAATAGACATTTAGTGGTTCTGGGCTGTAAATGAAGTTTAAACCGCAGATAAAGGTGAATGTTTAATGCAACGTAATGCATGTTTTAATGCTTAAAGTAAAGAGGATGACCGTTGTGCAGTTGAAAACATTTATTAAAATTGTGTAGTGCATTTTCTTTTATTGTAATGACTCCATTCATAATTTTGAGTGCTGAAACACAAGAAGCTTAACAGTCATGTGAAAAGGGAAATTTGCAGGAAAATCTCAAGTAATGCAATGCATCAACCATGCTGAATACTATGTCTTTATTAGCTAAATGTAACCCATTTGAAAGTCATATTACTGATACTAATAGATGAAGAACATGTTTAAACATTTAATGTTGCAAAGTAGCGAGAATAGCACTTACATGTCTAGTGATTTCAAAGCCATAAGAAACAAGTGGCTAATATCTGCATTTTAGGTGAAATAGGACTTGTAAACACCTAATCAGAGTCGACTTAATTTGTTATTCTAGATAAAATGTTAAAACCCATTTGTTTATTCAATAAATAACATTTTGGACAGTTAACAATATTTTCTATAAGACCTTTTCAAATTTGAGGTAATAGACTACTGTATGAGGGTTAAATTAGCTAAAACCATGAAATGCTTTGATAAAGTTCATAATTTAGAAGTTTACAAAAACATTGTAATGTGCACACATGCGTAAAAATATGGGACATGTACATTTGCACAATCTAGTTTGAACATTCTCAAATCTCTTGCATACTGTTTTATGTCTAGTACAGGCAGAAAAATGCTGAAGAACCCTCACAAATTCACAGTACAACAGTTTGTAAGCCACAACATAATTTTCTTTTTCCATTCAATAAATAGTGGTATGTTTAGATTCGTTTAAAAACTCTCACACTAATTTGTGGAGACCATCTCTATAGGGACGCTTTAGCTTAATAAAATCAAGCATGTTACATCTTCATAGACCTCATTTTCATTACTACTTTCTTTTTTGCCTTTTTGTCATGTTTTGTTGCTAAATTGTAGAATACTTACACTTCCGGTATGGAAAACATGTTGCTCTTTGTCATGCAGGCGAGACTTTAAGACATTTTGCATACAGCATCTGAGATTATGAAGCATGACACTACCTGGTGCACTGGTGGATTTTATGTTTGTTCTAGCCATTGAAAAGAAAAAAAAAACTGTACGGACCCATTTCATAATGTCATAACTATTTGTTTATTTTCCAAAAATGAATGTTACACGCCAAGTGACATGTTCTGCTCTATAGGATATGTGATGTGATTGTGAACGTACATAACAATTAGCCCTTATAGATGATTCAGTTTCACCTGCATTAGACTTCAGCAGTACTGTTAAATGCAGCATACCTTCCACAAACAAAGCAAATGTGCACAAATGCTTTATTCTATTATGTTCAGGTACTGAGACACACTGATCATTTGGGAGCACTCGGTCCAATTACAGATGGTAACCAACTTTAGAGTAGCTCAGGAGGGCTGGTCTGAAACTGGATAATGCAACAACAGAGCCGTTAATGGAGTGCAGTGCTTCCTCACAGCTCCCCACGGTAGTTTATTTCACCTGGATGGTTTTGGCTAGAAAACGGTGTGTGAAATAATACCCACAGTGATTTTACAAGGAAACAACGTAAGCATTAAGTTGCACTTAAAGGGTTAGTTCACCCAGCAATGAAAATTAGCTTTTGTTTTACTCTCCCTCGAGTCCTCCTAGGTGTTTAGGACTTTCTTCTTTCAGAAAAATCCAATCTGAGTTATATTAAAAATTGTCATGCACCGGAAAAATAATTTTTTGAACTTGTACATAAAGATAGCATCAGCTAAGTAAATTTTACAAACAAATAGTTTTTTGTCTTTTTACTTCAAAATGTGACGTTTAATTCAATAAGCTACTTGAGGTTTCGTTTTCATTTATGTTTCCTAAATACATAAGTAAATTCAAATGGAACTGCCTAAGTACTGCCTACTTGAAACCATTTGTTATGTTTACAAGGATTCTTTAAGTAAATATCAAAGTTATGATGCCATATTTCCCATCAAGCAATGGGGCATAAATGATTAAAAATGTACACTGTTTTATGGTTGCTTTTGTTGTTAGTTGTTTCAAGCCGATCTCATGGCAATTCGTATATTTTTTACAAGGTGGCTCATTCGTACTAATTCATACAACCAAACTCGTACAAATTCATACAATTATTGCCAAATCGTACGTATTTTACGAGTTGCACAATTTGTATGAATTTGTACGAATGACCTACACCTAACCCCGCCCGTAAACCTAACCGTCACTGGGGTTTAGACAAATCGAATAAAATCGTACGAGTGAGGTCATACAAATTCGTACGAATAAACCACCTCGTAAAATACGTACGAATTGGCCATGAGATAGCATTGGTTGTTTTGTTTAGTTGGTTGTTGTTAGTTTTAGTAACATACTGTTTTGTGACACCTGGAGTTTATTTTCTACTTAAAATGACCTATTCATACTCAAACACTATTCACTGATTGTTATCGTCATTGTGTGTGGTGTACCATGTATTGAGGTCTCTGTGTTCATTTGGCTATTCATTTTATTGATTGGGCATATTATCTTAAAAGGATAACAGCCTGTCTACATGTTTACTTGCATGTTTGCCAGTGAACCACATGCTTTAATAGGATGGTGGTTTTCCAATGTTACCTTGTTAAAGTAAATTGTATAAACACGCATCTTTTATTTAATTAAATATTTAAGTTTTATTTAGATTATATGAGTGGAAAATTACACTTTTTACAGTGATAAGCATTACTTAATGTAAAATTTACAAACAAAGAGTCAACAAAATTAACTGGGAATTTCCAAGTAAACTTAACTTAAAAATGTCTAATTAAACCTACTTCTAATTATGTTTAGGCTTTTACTTGGCAAATGTTTGTAAATTTACTAGCCTTTTCTGAGTGAAAAAACTTTCCAAGCTTTTTTCAAGTAAATCCTACTCCAAATTTTTTTAACAAAACATGTTAAATAAGGTGTGTGCATCCATAATAAAATGTGTCTCACACGGCTCTGGGGCATGAATAAAGGCCTCCCATAGCTAATCCATGCATTTTTGTAAGAACAATATCCATATTTCAAACATAATAAACACTTTTCTCTCACTTCTGCTGACTGTCGAATGCGGAAGCAGTCCGGCAAATAATGATAATTAATAATTTGTTACATTTATATAGCATTTTTATGGGTACTCAAAGTGCTTTACATGGAAGAGGGGAATCTCCTCAACCACCAGTGTGCAGAATCCACCTGGATTATGCAACGGCCGAAGGATGTTGCTTTTAACAGTATAGGATGACATAGGACGTATGTGTTGTGCGCACCTATGAGATATGCTCTCTGAGTTTAATGAAGCAAAGTTTTCTCTTGACTTATATCAAAATCTGCCAAAATTTCTTTTTACAAAATCCTTGTTTTGTGCTTCTAATTCATTTGTCCACGTTCGTCACTAATCACCCAATGCAGGCATCCTATGTCATCCGCTGGAACCGTTTCCTCATATGACAGATAGCGGAAGTGGTAGCAAAGTGTTTATTACATTTGAAATATGGATATTTTTCCGTCGAAAATGCATCAATTCACTACAGGAGGCCTTAATTCACCCCCCAGAGCCATGTGAGGCATGTTTTATTATGGATGAGTGCCCTTTATTTAATGTGGTTTGGACCGTTGAACAGAAACACCCGCCCACTACAATGATAGAGCTTAGAAGTGCCAGGACAATTTTTTATATAACTCAGATTGAAATTGTCTGAAAGAAGAAAGTCATTTACACCTAAGATGGCTTGAGGGTGAGTAAAGCATAGGCTAATTTTCATTTTTGGGTGAACTAACTAACCCTTAAATGAAATTCACTCAAGAAAAAATGCAGGATGTAGGGTGTCAGCTTACCTTAGGCTTTGTCATCTCAAGATAGGATGTGAACGAATAGAATTGCCAAACCAATGTTCAGGAATATAACCATGCAGATCAAAATCGTGTTTGGCCCCTAAAAGAAAAAAGGGTCCACAGCTGTTAGTGTCTATTGTCCAAAGTAAAATAATCAAATGATGGTGCTCTAGGTGGTATTTACATGTGCAACTGCTCAAAGGCCACTTACATCAGAGTCAACTACAACCCTTACACCAGGCTCAGCACATTAAGTCCTTAGGCCTACTGGAAACATCCAGGCAGGTGTGTTGGAGCTAAATTCTGTAAGAAGGTGGCCCTTCAGGAGTGGGACTGAACATTGCCGCCAGGGTGTCCAGTCCTTCTCCTGGAAGGCCACTATCCTGCAGAGTTTAATTCCTAATTAAACACACCTGCACCAACTACTCAAGGTTTTTCGATGCTAGGATTTTTAATGCTAGGAATTTTGTGTTTTGGTAGGTTGGAGCTTATCTCTGCAGGAGATTGGCCCTTCAGGAGCAGGACTGAATACCCCTGCTTTAGAGGAACCATAAAAATAAAATACCTGCTTTTTCAATTGCAAGAGGTAGTGATGTTATGCATTGCAAATAATTTTTCTTCCATGCCATAATCAGTGAGCCACGAGATGCTGCTGTGATGCAACGTGATACTGGGTATCTGATGGACTGCAAGGGCTCTCTGAAGGTGAGAAGTTGTAATTTTGACGGTTCAGCCTTGAATAGTGAAAAATGTGGTGAAAGAACTGGAGCCAGGGCATTATGTCAAGGAACACAATCTGCTGGTATTCCAGAGCAGTGTGTTCCAGTCCACTCAAAAACTGTTTAGAACAGCGGTGTCAAACTCAGTTCCCGGAGGGCCAGAGCCCTGCAGAGTTTAGATTCATCCCTAATTAAACACACCTGATCCAACTAATCAAGTCATTCAGCTTATTTGAAATCTACATGTGTGTTGGAGTAGGGGTTAGACCAAAACTATGCAGGACTCTATGAAGGACAAATAAAAGCTGTTCCAACAGGTTCAGAAAGGGTATTGAGGTAGGACTGAGTGAAACAAAGAAGATAAGGAATGAATTGTTTCTTTTTTCCTTAGGAAATCTAACAAGACTTATAGTTAAATACATGCAGAAAAGGTTGTAAAAGGTGATTTTGATTGATTTTTGTTATGCTACGCAAATCTGAAATGTGTGTCTGCTGACTGCAGTCTTTGGGATGTTTCATGTGATTCAAAAATCAATTGAACTGACCAATTGAGACGTTACTTGTAATCAGATTACTAAGATTTGGTTTGTTATCCTTACCTCAACTAGCTCTAGAGGCTCTTGTCTCGTTTCGCTAGGGGCTTTCACAATAGACCTCTGCCTCATCTCAGTTTTGGCCTCGACCTTGGCAATGGGTTTAGCAACCGGCTTGACCACAGGTTTAGGTTCTGGATTAGGCACTGACTTGGGCTCAGGCTTTGATGCAGCTTTTGGGGCAGGGCTTGGTTCTCTTTTCAGTGAAGTTTTAGGCTCAATTCTGTTAGTTAATTTCTTCTCCTCCCTGACTTCTGTCCTAGACTCAGGCTTGCTTTCTGTCATCGAAGCTGGACGCTCATTTAAAGGCTCCCTTGTTTCAGCTCTGTGTTTGACTTCAGCTCCCTTTGGCTCTGGTGTGACTGCTTTGAAGGACAGCTTGGGGGCAGGGTGGGGAGGTGGTTCATCTTCGTCTGTGGTAAGGACGAGGTTGGTTCTTACTGGCGTAGCAGCAGGGGCAGGTTCTGCTGCTCTTAACTCCGAGTCCATTATCTGCAGGGCTTTGATTTCCAGGTCCGATCCCTGCTCAGCTTTGGCACTCTGGCGGCTAGGGGTACGGGCTGGGACCTTGCTGCTGGAAGCAGAATGCTCCTCCGGAGCGGCGTCTGAAGCGGGAGCAATGGCAGGAGTGAAAGAAGGGGTGGTGGGTCGACTGCTTGGCCTACTTCCTGCTCGACTGCTACCTCTGCTACCACTGCCCCGACTGGCCTTATGTCCATTCCAGCTGCCAGTGCTCAAGAGGTTTGGATCTTCCTTGCTGGGTGCCTGAGGGACGATGACTGCAGTGGGTGAGGGGGTGCGTGCAGAGGTGGAGCTTGGTCTTAGACTTTCCATCTCATCCATGAAGGGGCGCTCCAGGGGTGTTGGTAGGGAATCCTCAGCTAACAAGGGCTCGTGCATCCCTGTGTCTGCATTCTCATTGCTCTCAGCAACCTCCTGCAAGGCTCGTTTTTTCATATACTCGGGACCTGAGGGACATCATGTAATGCATGCTTTATTAGAAATGGACAAGACTGATACTCTCTGATTATGATTTAACACTGAAATCTATACAAATACAATGACTTTTGATAGGTTCAAAGGTGCACTAATTACACTGCAGTGTTCCTAAACAACCAATATAACTGCATGAGGCTCTCTACTGTTTTTTTTTTTTTTACCTCGTGTTATTATTCTAGTGTAGAATAAAACTAGTCAAGTCTAGTCACTGATATGACTGAAGTGCTTATGTGACTTTAAGTGTAATCACTTTTATATTGACAATGGCCAAAAGAACAAGTAATCTCTTGGTGGGTTTTTTGTGGTTTGTTATTTTTATTTGTGTTATTCAGATTTTTTTTACCATATAAAACTTTATTTTTCTGCCTGTTATTGCTTTGTCTCAGATTCATGCTCAAATATATTATCAGAGTGGATGATAGAATTGGCTGTACAATGATTAAAATACTTACAAGTGCTGACAGGTATGAGGTAACTGTGTATGCATTCATATATTTGAGTGTCTATATTTAAATTTGTTGCCTCACTGTCTGTCTATCTCTGACACATCATCACATTTCTTTTCACAATAGACCAAATAACCCTGTGCTGTATATTTATCGCTGAAATGCAAGACTAGGGTGTTGAATAACTTGTTCAGTTTCACTTTACGGCTAGCTGTAAGAGGCCAAGAATGCAACCACTCAGGGACAGAATAATAATGCTATACTTCAAGATGAAAGATGAAATTCAATAGCCTCGTCAAAAACAAATGCAGCCTACCATCCCATGTCTTATTATTAAAATAAGCAATGAACTATAATAACACGTTTTGTTATGCTCGTCTACAGTTTAATCTAAGATTTTGGAGACCAAATGTGCCAACATAAAACCGTCAAGAGTTTAGCAGTGCCCTTCAGATCAGATGGACAGACATAGGAACATGGTTCCTAGCAATCTAATCCCATTTCAGACACTCCAAGATTTTTACATGTGCGCTTTAAGGGCTGAAGACATTAACAGCACATAGACTGCTCTGTGATGAATGTTGCTGTACTGTAAATCTGAATTTATGTCTGGATCAACAAGCATTCCTGCTGAATTTACTTCTCTGAGCTACAACCTCCACTAAAACAGACACTCACTGGACCGGGAGGATCTTAACCAGCCCCTGTTCCTTTGGCCTCTGTTGATATATATTCAGCAAACAATGAAGTCTTCTACCTACCTGGTTGATGGAAAGAGGGAGAGAGCTCTCTGGCAACCACACGGGCGATACTAGACTCATTGTTAGAGGCTATGGAGGCCTGGTCTGCGGCGTCTCCTTTGCTTTTGGCATGAGCTGTTCTGTAAAGAGGGAAAAGCCCTGTAGTCAGAGGTTTTAAATCAAATACTGGGAAATATAGCTAGTTTTGTGGTCAGAAATGGATTTGATTTCAGATTCAGAGCATCAAAAGGTGTGAAAACATATTTTCTACTTTCAGTTCATGAGAGTGAATTTGAATTGAAGTTTCAACACCCAACTGGAAAATAAATTGGAATGTAGGAAGAAGAATTTACTAAATTGTAATTCATAGAAATTCAACACCGGTAATACAGTCTGGAAAATGAAGTGATCTTCCACCCCGGTCCATAAAAGTAAATGGATGTGTGTTTAATATTTACATACAGTTGTTTACCTATTTTTGTCAAAATTTGCAATGGCAATCATTCCAACCATTTTTAAAAACTGCTTTAAATCAGAGTTATACCTTGCTGTCCCTGGGAACTGAACTCATGGTCTTAGATTTGTTAGTAATGTGCTACCAGTTGAACATAAGCACGGAGGGTTTCTATAGCATCAATAAAACCAAAATAGAAATTCATTAGTACTTTACGTTACACCTGTCTACAACAGATGCATAAATTTAATATGTATGTTGTGGCAGTGTTTCGGAGGAGCACTATTCAAAGAAAGCTCTGTTTATTTCTGACATTAGATTAAATAGTTTACGATTATAGTGTAGCAAACATACTGCCGGTTCTTGACTGTGAGAGAAAAAGCATTCGTATGACACTATTTTTTTTTTTTTTTTCATTTTTATTAAAAGTATATTCTTCCCATATCTTGCTTGTAGAACCAGAGCAACTCAAGACATCCCATCTCATCATTATTTGGAGAGAGTGGTAGCAGTTGTCTGCCCTATAAAAAGCAATGTTAACATCCCCTCAGCTCTTAAGAATCCCATGCAGTATCCGTGCCAGACAGTGCAGGAACTCAGCAGAACAACAACAATGCTGAAGAATGTTCCAGAGAGAAACCCCACTCGTCCCCTAGAGCTGCAAGAGTTTGGGTTGCTCGTTGTGTGTTTGACTTAAACACGGGAGGAAGAAGTGTGTTGGGGGTCGTATGGCAAGAGGTTATTTATAGCAGAAGAGGGTGTCCTCTTCGCCCATTGAGCTGAAATTAAAATAAATCACTCTTTTAACACCCTGCACCTCATAGTGAGAGATGAGGACTGCTGTGCTATGACGCCGCTTTAGAGAATACCACCCTTTATTCTCTACCGCATGCATTGATTAAATTCAGTCATGCAAAATTATTAATGGGCTAAATTCTACATGTGCTGTATTGTTGTTGGTCACATTAGGAATTACTGCTCTGCAAAATTACAGTGCAAGCCATAGAACCTTATTTTCAGCTGCGTAACTTGACAACAAATACTTTTGACCTCATATACATACTTTTTTGCATTTACAGTAAGCATAAGTGCTGTATCTTAATGTATGAAGTAAGCAAACCTTCACGGTTCAGCTTTTTGTTTGTCAGTTTGATTAAAAAAAGCAATGTAGTATTTACTCTGTGATATTTTCCATCCTGTAATGTTATCCAGAGTTCAAAATAGCCCGAGCACTAAAAGACACTGTACTGAAGCTGGCTGTCAGTGGGACGCTTAGAAAAGTTCAGACCCTCCCAGTGGTACTGTATGTCATAGATATACATTTACAGTAATGTCTGCACTGCATTGCAAGGTATTGGCAGGTGCTTTCATGAATTCTTGCTGAAATGAATATCCATAATACGAATATTTCTTAATGTTGCTCTACAATTAAAAAACAACTATAATGAATAGAAAATAATGTTTAAAAGCATGCTTTCGACTTCTAACATGTTCAGTGTAGGAATGTATTGTTCTGCATTATTAGGTTGGATGTATGTCAAATGGCATTTTCAGCATACGTTAAGAGTGTGTTGTAGGGATGTTAAAATAATAAAACTCAATCACCAAATGAAAAGTACTACTAAAATATTCTGAGCCTTAGGTTGGCAAATCCCATTACAGATTTTGTTATTTTGCATGTTTTTGATATTTTGTATCATAAATCGTTAACATTTGCACATCTAAACTTTGATTAAACTTTGATCAAACAGCGTTTTTCATGTGAGAATTTACTTTGTATCCAGACTTGTTTGGATTGGATTGTGTTACAAATGACAGAAAGAAAAATATTTAATCTTTTTGTGTGGTATTTATTTATTTATTTACATACTTGCTTATTTACATTGCATGATATGTCAGCCTTTTTTGTGATGGTGTTGTCCCTCATCATTTATCAGCTGACATAACATCTGGCCCTTTACATGACTACTGATAGCTTTTAACATTCGAGAAATGAATGAATGACAGAATCATTCTTGCTTGAGAATGCAGATGAATAAGAGTTCGCTATATGGGACAGAAGTCTAATGTAGACATACTATCTGAACTAAATTCTCTTTCTTTAGTTTTTTCTTCACTTACATAATAGTATGAATGGCAAACATTATTCAGATGTATGTTCGTACACATACAGCAAAACAAACATATTACACTAAAAAAAGCCTAAAAGACTTCCTAAAGCATCATGTCTAATCATGTAGTCTGATAGTGAATGATAAAATGATCTGCCATGTCTGAGCTCAGGAACATAGTAGGGTGTTGTACATCTGTATACCACCAGTCTCCTCACTCATTTGCAGGATAGGCAAAATTTATATCCCTGAACGATCCGATACCAATGCTGACGCATTTCAGTATGTGATACCATCAAGAGGCCTTTTGTACTGTTGTACTAAATAGGAAAATAAGAGACATTGAGTTTCAGTATAATATTTACATATATAACAGATCATTATATATATATTGTTAGATATGTTAGAGTTGTAGATTACGTCAGGTACGTCTGTGTGAGTGTCTGAAAGAAGCTGAGGACAGAAGAGGCTATCAGCTGTTGCATTCCCCTGTGATTGTGATATAGCAACAGTGCCTCTCCTTTTTTAGGCAGGCCTCCTTTTCTGACACCAGACCCATGTGCGTCATTTACACCCGGTGCCGCGGCCTCCGAGGAGTCTCGTCTTCCACACAAGACCCTCTGCTGTTCTGAATACACTATGATTAGAGCAAAGGCTAATTGGCACCTGTACCCCACTGAACAAACTCCACGGCCACTGTTTTTGGGTTTTTATCACTGGTGGAGGGCAAGGAAGTCTGTTAAGGTACAGATAGGACAGAGGAGTTGCATATAGGGCTTTGAATCACATGAGGTAAAAGTAGCCATTTTTACTTCATTTTATTTTAATTTAATTTAAAGTTTTTTTTTTTATATAAAGATCTACATGTTATTTTATACTATTTTACACTTTTTTTTATTTTATACCATTTGTATTTTACCTAATTTTATTTTATACAGTTTATATATATATATATATATATATATATATATATATATATATATATATATATATATATATATATATATATATATATATATATATATATATATATACTACTTTATTTTTATTTTATTTTAGACAATTTTTAACGAACCTACTGCGGGCCATGAATCTTGATTAAGAAATACCTTAACTAGCATTGCATGTCTCACCACCAAATTTAGGCCAGCCATATTGTAAATAATACACACACTTCTCCAAAGAAAAAAAAATCATGTTTTTGATTTCCAGTTTCTGTCTCTTATTGCTAACAATAAGATCCAATTTCTCCACTGCAAACAATGATCTGGCACTGGCTAAAACACTTGAATAATGGTGTTTAGTTGTTTAGTAACAACAGGCTCCTTTTTTTGCATTTACTTAAATGCTACTCTGGCTGGCAGGTATAAATGTTTTGCTTATGTATAGGGAATGAGAACAATGAAGTCTTGTTTTTTTGTTCCTGAAACATGTGCTTTGATTCATTTGTTTTCCTGTGTGCAGTCTGGTTTCGGTCCGCTGTCAGTTTGTCATCTTTAATAATGCTTGAAATTATTTTTATGGGATGAGCATCAACAGAAGCGAGCATCTGATGACTGAGAACCCAAGGCTGTTTGTCTTTGGTTTGTGCATCTCCTTACAAGGAGGGAAGATTTTATCAAAGCCACTGCACCTGAAATTTGCCCCGCTGTTTATAACCATAAGAATCACAATGATAAACTGCAGATGCTGTCAGGAGTGTGTGGAAATCTAAACATTTTATCCTGGAGGGAAGCTGTATTATTAGTGTCAGTGCATTAGACTTCTCTTTATCATGTCTAGAGCTCAGCCTAGCCTCCAAGACGCCATGAGTAGGAAAGCAGCTGGGAACATGTGGCCTGCTTTGAGTCTGTTTGGTTTTGCATTTGCACAGACTGTCTGGAAACCAACACCAAAGTGGCATCAGGATGTTTTTTTTGTTGTTGTTGTTCTTGTCGTGTAAAACCTACAAAACACATCCTCTGGCAGGCAACTCTCTGGAAGAATTGACCATAAACTAGTTATTTAGCAATTCATAAAAAAATGTTATATAGCAATTCATAGAAAAATTTGGGGTGTATTCTGAAAATTAGAGGTAAATCTAGCTGAACCGATGTTTGTGGAGAGTATTAAAGGCTTAGTTCAGTCAAAAATGAACATTAACCCATAAATTACTCACCCTGAAGTCATCCTTGGTGTATATGACTTTCTTCTTTCAGACGAATTCAGTTGGAGTTATTAAAAAAAATAGTCTTTGATCATTCAAGCCATTTGATGCAAGTAAGCTGGTGTTGCACTCCATCGGTCCTTGAGAAGTTTAATAAAAGCTCATCCATTTAAAAAAAAGTGTCTCACACGGGTCCGGGGGGTGAACAAAGGCCTCCTGTAGCGAATCGATGCATGTTTGTAAGAAAAATATCCATATTCAAAATGTAATAATCACTTTAATCTAGCTTGTAAAACAGAAGCAGTTCTGGCTGATGGCTTATGAGGTCAACGCTGCGCATGTGGCGGTGATTCTCGTCAAAACCAACATTTGTTAACAGGAGCAAAGGAAGCAAAGTTTCCTTACTTTAGCAAAGGAAAACAAGTCTCCTTTTGGCTTATATCTAAATCCTCCGACACTCTTCTTTACAAATACTAATTTTGTACTTCTAATTAGTGGCCATTGTTTTGTTTTGATCTCTCTACTGCGTTTCCGCGTGCATCAGTTCTACGCTTCGCATGCGCAAAGCTGACCTCATATGTCATTCCCCAGGAACTCCTTCATTTACAACTGTGACTATGAATACTAACTGTAACTTTGTTACAACCGATGCAGTGCAACACCGGCTGAATTGCATCAAACAGCTTGAAAGATCAGCTGAATTTGTTTGAAAGATGAAAGTCATGTACACCAAAGATGACTTCAGGGTGAGTAATTTATGGCTTAATTTTCATTTTTTGATGAACTCTAACCCTTTATGCAGCATTTATTCATTCATTAAGTAAAAAAATATATATTAGGGTTTCGGTTTTTGTTTTTTATAGATGAAACCAGTTGTTGTAGAGTTATTTTCAAATACAAATACAAATCTAGAATATATAAAAGTTTCACTTTCAACTTACAAAAAAGATAACTTTTTCACAATATTCATTTTTTTTAGCTGCACCGTTTTCAGCCAAAATATCTTAAATTGTGTTCCGAAGACGAACAACACTTTTACAGGTTTAGATTGACATGGGGGTAAGTGTTTATTGACAAAATTGACATTATGGGGTGGAGTATCCCTTTAAAGAGCAACACATCACGCCCCAATCTAAAGAAATTCAAGAACAGATGAGTAACAACAGCTGACATACATATCAGTCTGGAGAGGGTTATAAAGCCATTTCTATGACTTTGGGACTCCAGCTAACCACGGTCAGAGCCATTATCCACAAATGGAGAAAACTTGGAACAGTGGTAAACCTTCCCAGGAGTGGCCTGCCTACCAAAATTACTCCAAAAGCCAGTGCTGACCAAAAAGAACACAAATGCTTGTCTCATATGCTTGATTGCAGTAGTTGCTGCAAAGGGTGGCACAACCAGTTATTAGATTTATAGGGCAATTACTTTTACACTTAGGGCCAGGCAGGTTTGGACAGCTTTCTTCTCTTAATAAATGAAATCATCATTTCAAATACTGCATTTTGTATTTACTCAGGTTATCTTTATGTAATATTAAAATTTGTTTGATGATCTGAATCACTCAAATGTGATAAAGATGAAAAAACCCACTTTATATGTAATAAAAAAAAAAATATATATATATATATATATATATATATATATATATATGTGTGTGTGTGTGTGAATGTAAATGTCAATATTTTCAAAATATATACTGTATGTTTATATATTTGTATTTATATATGCATAATAAATATAAACAGCATACATATATATTATGTAAACAAAAACATTTAATTTGGATGCAACAGTATTATTTTTAATATTTGAACATTTTTATATTATCTTTTTTTTTTCTCTTTTTGTTCTGATTATATATTTTTATATTCTCAAATTGACTTTTAATGGCATATTTTATTCAAGTGTTTTGCCATGTAGGTGGAATAATGTACACAGTAATAGCAGGAGGATAAACTCCCTACTTCCAGATTATACAAGATCAGTCCCAATCTCTGTCTGGGTTAATCTTGCAATAACAGTCAACCATATCCAACAGAATCTGTTGTGAGCAGTTAAATGATTTACTCCATACCTTGAGTTGGCGATTTCGGCCTTCTGTTTTGCTATGGCAGCTGCCCTCTGGGCTCCTTCCACACTGCGCTCCACTTTCTGCTTGATCTTAGTGCCCTTCAGCTGAATCATCCTCTTCTTTACAGACTTCACCAGCATGTTGTTAACGTATTTGCCTTCTTCTTTGCCACCCTCTGCAAAAGTGGTGCACCCATAACCGTGCCGTTGGTTGTTCAGCCATTCGCCCTCATATTTAAGCCCACTAGAACGTTCACTGATCCCATACCCTGAGCGTTTGTCGTTTTTCCACTCTCCCATGTAGATTTCAGTAGTGGTGGCGTCAATGTCTGACTCCACTGGGGGAAACTCGTGACCTTCACCTTCCCCTTCGCTCTCACCCAGGCTGATGGTTGAGTTGGCATCGCTGGCGGCGGAGCTGAGAGCTGAATCACTCCGCAGAAAGCTGATCTTACTCTTATTGCTGGAGAGGGATGTGCGGGAATCGGACTTCTTCAGCTTGCCAAGAAGCGAGCTGCGCCGGAAGAGGCCTTTCTTCTTGGGCTTGACTGCATCCGGGTCCACTTGCAGGGTGAGGGCGAAGCCGCCACGAGATGGGCCCAGAGGCATGGGCATGTTGACCAGGGTCTCTTGGCCGGCCGCATTGGTAGCGGTGATGACCGGGATGTCCTGCTGAAGGAGTGTCCCATTGCTGTGTTCACTGCGCAGGGAGCTCAGAGAGTTCCTCAGAGGAGAACGCACCACTGCTGCCATCCCGTAAGGAACACTCTGGCGTACTCCATAGCCGTGTCGCATGCCGCCAGTGAACTGGCCCTGGAAGGTACCTATATTGCCAAAGACATCAGTCAGGGAATGGTAAAGGGATAGTTCACCCATAAATACACATTTTTTCACCACTAGTTTAAAAGAATAGGTCACAAAAATAGATCACCCATTGCAGTAAATGGGTGCCTCTGGAATTAGAGATCAAATAGCTGATCGTCACAATAATCCACAAGTAATCCACATGTCTCCGGTCCATCAGTTTACTTCTTTTAAAGTGAAACAAGTAAATAAAGGCATTTTAACTTTAAACGGCTGCTTCCAACTAGAATATGTGTCATCTATCCACATTTCTTTCTGCAGTGAAAAATGTCTTCAGAGAAATATGCACACACCAAGCACTGTTTGCAAGCAAAACCAGCCCTAAACTGTTCTAAACTAATATGTTGGTGGATTTTCACTGGACTTTTTCACTAGAGTAAGCGTTATTACAGATTATGGATTTACTTGTAGATTATTGTAATGTTTTTATCAGCTGTTTAGACTCATTCTGATGGCACCTATTCACTGCACAGGATCCATTGGTGAGCAAGTGATATAGTGATATATTTGTAATACATGAAATGAAACCAACACATCTATGGCCTGAAGGTGAGTACATTTTCATTTTTGGGTGAATTATTCCTTTAATCAAAAAAATAAACTAAAATATATTGTCACGGGAGGAGCACAAGACAGACACAGTGGGCGTGGCGTCAGGCCTCGGAGAGGCTTTTATTAACAGAAATCATAAAACACAGGGAATAAAAGTGGCCAAAAGGGGAAAGTGTCCAAAATAACAGGGAATCTGGTGTCCTCGTTGTGCTGCGGGGTTCGTGTGGGTCGGGCAGTGTTCATGGAGGAAGGGTCCAGGTAAGGGGCGGAGTCCGGCGGCCGCACGCGCTCCCCTCCTTGGTCCGGGGCGCGAGGGGCGGCGGCTTCCTCTAGCGGCCGCATCTCTCTCGTCGGCCGCGGCGCTGGTAGGGGATGGACGGCCCGGCATCCTGGCCCGTCGGCCGTGTAAACGGGTGCGGTTCTCCTCCGGATCGCGGGTCCGGCTGCTCACGTCTCTTGTGGCGCGGGAGTCCCTCAACGCACCCTTCCTGGACCCACGAGGACACCAGCGTGCATGCACGGGGAAGAGACCGGTCTCCTGAGGAGAGGCGCGTTGGGCTTTTAAACAGCGGCGGTAATGAGGCTCCACTTCCTTCAGGTGTGCCCCATCACACGCCGCCAGCCCTGACTCATCCAGCGCCCCTCCTCTCACACACCCACTCCAGTCGGGAGCCTGGTGAAGGGCGGCGATTTAGGACGGGGTGCCGGTGATAATCAGGGAGGAGGCAGCTGACTCGTCACATTCCCCCTCCCAAGCGACATCCCCGTCATCAGGGCGCCGCCCACACGGGAGTGCTACCATCCTCAACCAGGCTCCAAACGGTCGGAGTGGGCGGGGCTTCCTCTCCGGGCGGTCCTCCCTCTCGCAGCGCACCAGAACAGGGACAGAGAAACCGGGTTTTAGTGACAGCCTCAACCAACCACAGGGTAAAATGACAATGGAAAAGTCACTTACCCCTTGTGTGGTTGGGAGGCTGTCCCCAGTTTTCCTCCGTCCCAGTCTGGGTTCTCACGAACGTTTGCAAGCGAGAGGGAGTGACGTCACCAGACGTTTCCCAACTGCGCTGTCTAGGCTCCGCCTTGCCCGCATTCTCCACCAGTGTCACGGGAGGAGCACAAGACAGACACAGTGGGCGTGGCGTCAGGCCTCGGAGAGGCTTTTATTAACAGAAATCATAAAACACAGGGAATAAAAGTGGCCAAAAGGGGAAAGTGTCCAAAATAACAGGGAATCTGGTGTCCTCGTTGTGCTGCGGGGTTCGTGTGGGTCGGGCAGTGTTCATGGAGGAAGGGTCCAGGTAAGGGGCGGAGTCCGGCGGCCGCACGCGCTCCCCTCCTTGGTCCGGGGCGCGAGGGGCGGCGGCTTCCTCTAGCGGCCGCATCTCTCTCGTCGGCCGCGGCGCTGGTAGGGGATGGACGGCCCGGCATCCTGGCCCGTCGGCCGTGTAAACGGGTGCGGTTCTCCTCCGGATCGCGGGTCCGGCTGCTCACGTCTCTTGTGGCGCGGGAGTCCCTCAACGCACCCTTCCTGGACCCACGAGGACACCAGCGTGCATGCACGGGGAAGAGACCGGTCTCCCGAGGAGAGGCGCGTTGGGCTTTTAAACAGCGGCGGTAATGAGGCTCCACTTCCTTCAGGTGTGCCCCATCACACGCCGCCAGCCCTGACTCATCCAGCGCCCCTCCTCTCACACACCCACTCCAGTCGGGAGCCTGGTGAAGGGCGGCGATTTAGGACGGGGTGCCGGTGATAATCAGGGAGGAGGCAGCTGACTCGTCACAATATAATATAGCTAGTATTTATAATCTAAAATCTAACATCTTATATTACAAGGCTGAATAATAAAAGATTCACATTCAAGAATTATATAAATAGCTTTGAAGTAAATACTACAACATTTTTGTTTAGTTTTTCAGAGTACAATGAAAATCAGTGCTGTCCATGTTAATCTTAGTATAAACTAAAGCAGTTAAAACATTGTTTACTACATTTTTGTGTTCTATAGAAGTAATAATTATTTCTTATTTCATAAGAAATATTGGCATCCACACAAATGCACAATAACTTTCTATTCATTTTAAACGTGCTGTAGTTTTGTAGTTTGCGCTTTATTTAAAAAGTCATGTTATCTCAACAATATTGTTCCTCTGTGTTTTGGTGTGGACTTCCCCATTCTCCTATAATTAAACAAAATATTAAATCTTTATAGTTATCTTTAAAACTTTATACATTATCGTGACAGTTATCGTCCTAGGTGTGAATGGGCCTTAAATGATGACAGAATTATCATCCCTTCAACTAAACTACATATTGTATTACAACACTGCATTTTATTCAAATACAGGCCACCTCTCTCATATCAACCTCTGGGGTAATAAAAAAACATGCAGTTATTTATGTCATGGGGGCTAGTGGGTCCGGTTTGGTCATGCAACACATGTCTGAGATCCATCATTCCTCAGGGACGGGCAGGACATCCGTTATTGTGCCTTCATCCACACAGTGATGCACTAACACTTAGTGATGACTCAGCTTCCAGCTCAATAGATGCAGTATATAAGAAGACACTTGTATGATCATTTGTGTAATTTTGTGCACATGCAAAATGTAAATCTATAAATCTAAATCTATAATGACAAGAATGCTGGTACTATGCTGATAAAAAAAATACTATGTAGTAGTCAGAACTGATGATTTAGGAATAAAATTTAAATAATTAAGATAAAAGGGAAGTCAGTAAGCTGTCTTAGATGTGGACATAACAGCCTAATGTGACACAACAAAAGAAAAATGACTTGGCCAACAGTGAATAAGCTTTTTTATTTGTACTCACACCACACGTCCAGAAAGAACAGGATTCGTGACACTAATTTGTAACCACCCTCCATTCTTCACTGGCAAATGTTTCTTAGCAGTAGGCATTTACCCAAAAGGCCATCTGTGGCAACACCAGGGTTCCATGATTGTAAGCCTCATGTTTATACTACTAACAAGAAAGAATGTTCATTAAATTTAATTATTATTATTATTTTTTTTTTTTTCAGAGTATTCGTGGGAATCGTTTAGCCATGTAAGGATATCTGTCTACTGTTTATGTAGAGTTGGATCCTATTTTTAGATTGTTGTACAGTATGTACAGGATGTGAATTTTCTGCATTCAACCCTAAGTGATATGATTCTTTATAAAAATCAATTTTTATTCATTATTTAAATCAAAAGTTAATTATTAAATTACCATTAGCGAATTACCATTTTATGTTCACGATATGAATATATACATAATAAATATTAAGCTAAATGAATTAATGTAAATGTAATGTACATTTACATGTAACATGTAACTATATTATGTTCAAGACGACTGAATATCTCTATTGCTGAATTAAACGTAGCCTACAGTAGCCTACAACTATGAAATGTTTATTATGGTATAATATCTACAGATTCGCTTACTATAAAAATGGCAGATAGTGTCAGTGATATTTAATGTTAATGAATCAAATGTGTTACCACGTTGTATTATGCTACTATTTTTGAGTATATATATATATGTATATATATAATTATTATTTTTTTTTGCACTAGGCCTACAGTTTCTGATATCTAGGCGTATCCCGTGTGTTTTTGATATCCAAAATCTTTCTATTTTTTCTAATCTAGCAACAGATTGAGGACTAAGAGCAGCCTAAATGCAAATACAGAAGTTTACTTTTCCTTTTAGTAGCTAATTTCAGACTCGATAAGATGAAACGGAAACGGAATCTTTGAACTCCACCAACTGTTCTCAGTTTAAAATCTTCTTGCGTTGCATACTAACCCCTGGCTTAAAATGTCAGCTCACAGAGTGCAGTTTGCACTCACAAAAGTTCATTCTCCGACCTTACCGCCATCCGCGTAGGTCTCCGTCCCGTAACCATCCTGCAGTCCGTTATTCCAAGTGCCCTCGTACTTGGCACCGCTGGCCTGACTGATGCGCGTCCCGTATCTGCCTTTGAATCCATGCGTCCACTCTCCCTTGTAAATCCATTGTCCCTTGGTCTCTACACCTAAACCGTGACGCTTTCCTTGGGACCAATACCCCTCGTAAGTGTTTCCACTCGGCCAAGTATAGACTCCCACCACCTCGAACCCGTAATTCCAGGAACCGGAGAACTCTCCTTGTCCTTTAGGTCCGGTACAGATCCCGTGTCCGTGCGCTTTACCTCCCTCCCAGCCTCCACAATAAGCCCCGCCATCATCGAACTCAAAGCGACCTCCGCTCATCGCACTTAATGCAATTACCACTAACTTTGACTTTAAAAATCAACAGTAACGAACGGCTCGATCTCTGTTAAATCCATCTGTCAAACTCTAACGGAGCCAGGAGAGCCTTTCCTTGCGTTAAACTTCTAGAATAGTCGTGCACGCGCATAATTCCTTAAATATGTTGAACTGAAACAAGCGTGCTAAAGTTTGAAGTTGACTTGGGAGAGGGAGGATTGTTTTGTTTTTTAGTTACATGATATTGTTTCAGTTTACAATGATCTATTTAATCGAATTGTCGAGCCAGTGGTCTTTCATGGCTTTCACCCCTCTCCCCTCTCCCTGCCTCCCCTCTTTGCACTTGGAGCTCCTGGATATGTTTTAGCAGTCCCAACAAGGCTACCAGATCCCAACACTGTTCCAAAAATACAGGCCAATCGCCCCTCAGCACCCAGGCACCTTTAAAAGCGCTGCCAGATCACTTGCAGAACAGGGTTTGGGCTCAGTGTCCATATCAGTCTGTGTCTGTTATTTTAACCGTGTACTTTCAAACTTAAAGATACTAAAAATTGCATGTTGATGCAGTTGCATCCCTGTTATTATATAGGCTATTATCCCTGTATTCTTTTTATACATTTTTATAGAGCATAATAAACTGATTTGACATTTTGGGTTTTATAGAGTTCAAGTAGCCTAAGTTTAGGAAAGTGACATCTATAACGCAATTCAATGTATGAATAGTCTATGTTACATCTCAATTCATTTCCGTTGTTTATTTATTCTCCATTTTATGTCTTTATGTTTTTATGAACCTTGTTCATTTTTCTGTTGTTTTTTTTTCCCTTATAACTTTTTAGTTGCTGTTTATGAAAAATTATAGTCTATATGTTAACATGCCAATTAAAACTTTGTTGTGTCTCACTGTAAATAAATAAATAGGCAAAAGTCTAGACACTCAAAATATCCCGAGCTGAATTGAAATTAGCAGTCTCCTAAAGAATTTTCTCTTTGGTAAAATGATCCTGTCTTGGTTTTAGTTGAGTGAATGTTGAACAGAGGCCAGTTTGCACTCACTGGATCTTTATCCATGCTGATAATAATGCTGACAGAGAGAGAGCTGTATTAGCTCTGCTTGATCTCACAGCAGAGAAATGTGCGAGGAAAGAGACAGAGCCATCTGCTGGCTCTTATGTGATGACTGTTCATCTTACTAAACCATTATTATTAAATAGAACAAACCACATCGTTTGAGACCAGTGTTCTTTAATGCATTTATTGTGTCTTATTATTAATATTTAGTAGAGTAAATTAAAAAGCCCCTAATACAGACAATTACTGGAATAGGCAACACCTCTTCTGTGATGGGTATGTCTACATGATGTAACCATCCATAATTATAGAAATATTACTATTAATATCTACTGTTTTAAGTACAGTATATATATATATATATATATATATATATATATATATATATATATATATATGTGTGTGTGTGTGTGTGTGTGTGTGTGTGTGTATATATCCAAAGATTATATAAATTATATTGTAATAAACTTGTAAGTTTGTAAAAAAAAAAACATTAAAAAGCTATTCATTCAGACAATTACGTGAATACACCTACAGTATTCTGTGAAGGGCAGGTTTCAGTTTTTTTTAAATATATATATAATATTCGTACAGTATATTTATTTATTTATCTTTAAAAATATCGTGTATTCAGAGGGTAAGGAAAATGTTTTCCTACTTTTTACTTTGTTTTATAGAGTTTGGAGCAAGTAAATAAACACTATTTGTAAGAAATGCGAAACTAAATGCTAAAATGCTAATTTTTTCTATCTTCAAAAATATATAAAACCAAAATGATAAAAAAATTGTAAATTATTTATTTTTAAACAGTTCTCCTTTCCATCTTCTCTGGAATCCGTATTTTGCACGATCCCGATAGATTTATCGTGGAGTAACAGAGAGTAAAGCAGCGGCTCGAAAGTGTCGATGATGCCCCTGTTCGTGGTGCTGAACCCCGCGCGCTCTTCCTCCATCCCTCTTTCCCTCTATCTCTCCCTCTCCCTCCCTCCCTCTCTCTCTCTCTCTCTGCTCCTCTCTCACACGCACAGAATCCTCTGTCATGGCGTCTTCCAACAATGTTACTCCCACCAACTGTAGCTGGTGGCCCATATCAGCCATGGATGAAGATGGCAAAATCACAGACGGAGAGGAGTGTCACGAGCCCACGATAGAACACAAGCCATTCTCCAAAGACAGGCTCG
This sequence comes from Carassius gibelio, assembly GCF_023724105.1. NCBI lineage: Eukaryota > Metazoa > Chordata > Actinopteri > Cypriniformes > Cyprinidae > Carassius > Carassius gibelio. The sequence goes on from NC_068418.1 coordinate 21,459,268, forward strand.
TTCTTTACCACTGGACTCAGTCCTTCAGCTCTCAAAAGGTAAGAAAAACACAGCATGAAAATGGTGGGTGATTCTATACTATGCAGTGGGACAAATAATGTCAGTCGGATAACATTGACGCTTTCTCCGTGTGGATGCGTGTTTTATTGGCCTAACGTTACCTGTCTGTTCTGTTGCGTCCTTTATGAAGACATTACGAAACCTCAGCAGAAGATGGAACATTTTGACTTGACTAGCTTCAAGTCCACCGCATCCCAACATCATCGATCAGTTACATGCATAGTGCCTATCAGATGCATTTGAGAGCAGATATGTAACTGTTTACAACGGGGTTAAGGCTGTCTTTGTAGAGTTGTGTGTCGCTTTGCTCTGGAGGACGATGGCACTCTAAATTATTCATTAAAATGAGGGAGCTTTGTGAAAAACAAACGGTGATTTCGTATTATGCTCTCAGTCGCTTCGTGCATTATTCTACGAAAAGATGCCTTTCGTGTCTCTCATGAATGTGTAAACAACGACTTTAACAATGAAAACTGACTCCCAAGTTTTCTATGCATTATTTTAAAAATAAAATAGTATTTATTTTACGTTTAATTCTTTTTCCAACTTCTCCCTGTTGTATTAGCAAGCATGCATAATTTGATTAACAAACATATATATAGTATATGTACTATAATAATAATGTTATATATTATAAATATTTCAAAATTATATATACACTAAAATAGATTTTAATGATTAGTAAACAGATACAGTGTTGACAAACAGAAACAGTAGTGATGATGCTTTTAATTAGCTTTTTTTTTCCAAATTAAATGAAATGTTTATTTTATGATCGTGTGTGTGTGTGTGTGTGTGTGTGTGTGTGTATTTAAATATAAGATGTATGACAAACATTTCACACATTTACACAAACACACACTATTATATATATAGAGAGAGGGGAGGCATATAAATGTGCATATATACAAAATATTTGGATGCATTCAAAAGTTACATTAACACAAAAATTGATTTTAATGTTTATTGAATATATATAGTGTTTAAGAAAACTGTTCTTCAATTGATTCTTTTATTTACATTTTTCTAACTGAATACAATTTTCTGTATTATGGATTACTGAATATGTGCATACATTCAATAAGTGTGCAGTTTAATATAATATTTATGACAAATAAATACATAATTTCAAAGATTTCCACACACATACATACACTATATTATAATATCATGCATTAAACTCTCTTTGTGTTTTGTCTAAACTGTCTAGCAATCTTATATGATGTGTTAAATAGGAATTATGCGTTCTAGGAAACACGTTGTAGTGTCATGACCTTGAGTGCAAGGCTAGTAATAGCTAAACGGCTAAATATGACGGTCAACCCGTTTTTTTTTTTTTTATTCCAATGTATAGTAAAATGTTAAATGTAGTGTGAGATGGCATAATGCACTTTATTAAAACTTAGCCATTCTTTGTCTGATAAAATGTGAAATTTCTTATTAAAATCACTGATTCACAATGAAAAAGCCTCATTATTTGGTGGAATGTCCCTCCTGGCCTTAGCCTCCTGTTTGTTGTGCAGGAGACGACGCTTCTCCACAGCCAGTCTGCTGCTGGTTTTTACATGATCTGAATGAATGTCACGTGTTACCTAAGCTAAACCTGATTCCTCACAACAATATTAAATTGACCAAAACATTGGTAAGGCCCAGATCACAAAGTGATTCGTTTTGCTGATTACAGTAGTTACAGACTTCCATGGAAAGCTGAGCAAAAAATCAATGACCTGCCAAAATTCATCTCATATTTATTTACCAGCAGACTGAGAAATAGAGCTCGACATCATTGAGTGTGTTTTCCTTTGAAGGCTGTTGCGAAATTAGTATTTGACTGATTTTTATAGAAATATTAATTGGAGAACATTTACTGAGCATCAAAACAATCATGTCATCCCAGAAAAGAGATTGGTGCTGACCTTTCAATATCCTTGTCTTGTGCCTTTATATGGTCATGAATTATATGGAATCAATGCATTATCTTGATGAAGTTGTAAAAAGTTAAGCTGTAATGCTGGCTGAGTCTTCTTCTGTTGATTATTATGTGTCTGGTCGAATCCAGACATCACACCGTTGTTGTAAAGTGCCTTATCAAATGTGTCTATTGGTTTTGCAACACCTCAGCGCAGTCAAAGCTGAACACAGCCTGACATTCATTAGGCTTTGCTGCTGGCTGATGCTCTTGTCACTCATCGGTCAGGGCTTCGTTTTATCTTGATCGATCAATCTGGATTTGTAGTATCAGGCAGGATTGGATCTTTAATGAGACTTGTAACCAAAACTTTACTAGCTGCGTTCCTCTTATCCATCAAAACATGAATCAAACAGATATTCTTTTTAAGGGACTATTCGAAACACATTGTGTTGTTTAGCTAAATGCCAAAGTGTCAGAGCTCAACATATGTTGTATTTATAGTTACTTCATACTGTACATGTATAGTTGCTATAGTTACAGCGGTAGACCTTAGATAGTGAGTATGTATACAAACAACATTTTAAGAGAAAAAATATTGAGACATTGGAGAAAAAAAAAGGTTATTACTGTTAGAGCCATAGGATGAATAAGAAGAAGATTGGACGTGCAAGCAATACAATGGTTTATTTAATTACATTTCTAACAGATGGCCAGCCAGACATTTAATTAAAACTAGAATGCTTTCAAAACTCACATTAACACTGAAATGATTTTTTATGATTAATAAATAGATACAGTGTTAACAAAAACAGAATAGAACATCTGTTTACTTGTATGGGACATACATTAATAAAAAAAAAAAACTGGGGTACATCATCAGGGATGTGTCAGAACACTAGAGAAGATGCACTCTTTTTTTGTGCATTGTTTTGCATTTTTCTAGTTGAATACTATATATATATATATATATATATATATATATATATATATATATATATATATATATATATATATATTGAAAACTGAACTGCTGAATTAAGAATTCCCTAGTAGCTATTTTATATTTTATTTTAATGACATTTTCTCAGTCCATATAGTGTTATTTTATTATCATCAATTCAGATGATTAAATTTTTTATTTAGGTTTTAGTAATTTTGTGGTCTGTTTTTGTCATTTTAGTAGTTTTTATTGTAAATGTTAATATATTTCTAATTATTTTTCATTTCAGTTTTAGTTAATTTATTACATCAAGTTCAGCTAAATTAAAATGAGAAAAAAAGCTGAAATAAAGTTTTTTATGTTATTTATATTTTCAAATATATTTTATTTCAAGTAACAAATATGTTTATTATTATACATTTTTATGGTTTTAGTTTAGTTAACTATAATAACCCTTGTCCAAAATCCTAAAGCTCTCAGATTTTTGAGGTCGTATGATGTCATGATGATGTTGTGTGTGTGTGTGTGTGTGTGTTTTGTGGCAGGTGCGTCTAGTGATCAATGAGAAGGGGTTGCTGTGTGAAGAACGGGATGTGAGTCTGCCTCTCACTGAGCACAAGGAGCCTTGGTTCATGAGGCTCAATCTAGGAGAGGAAGTACCGGTTTTCATCCACGGAGACACAATCGTCAGTGACTACAACCAAATCATTGATTATATAGAGACCAACTTTACTGGAGGTATGACTACAGAAAAGATGCTTGTCACTGTACCAGCTGGTATGCATTAAATATATATATTGTCACGAGACAAAGAAGCACACGACGAGCGAGTGAGTGAAAAATATCCCCGAAGGGTGGATTTTATTGAGAGTGCCAGTGAGGAAGTGTCGAAAGTGCGGGTCTTCGTGTCCGGGTCCTTGTATCCCTCTTGTGCGCGTGCCTGTGCTGTGCCGGTGTCACCGTGGTTCGACGGGGCTGCGGCTTAAGGGCTGCTTTCTGCGGGGAAAAGAACAAAGAGTCACTTCCTGGCATGGAGACGTTGCCCTCCTTCTTCCTCCTCTGCCGCATCTTTATAGCCCGCTTGATGAGCCGCAGCTGGGCTTGCTCAGTGGCTGATGAGCGGGGACAGGTGCGGCGTGTCGGTTGCCAGGGCGACGCTGATGAGGACTCGGGACACTTGTCACACTCCCCCCCCCTAAGCGTCGTCCTGTGTCTGCGGGAAAATGGGGAGAGAGGGTAGGGGTGGGGAGTGGAGCCTGACAGACCTGCGAAAGCTGCCCACATCCTGGAAAGGCCGTCGGCGTTGGCGTTGAACGTCCCCGCCCGATGTTGTATGGTGAAGTGGAAGTCCTGGAGCGCTAGGAACCACCGGGTCACCCTGGCATTTGTGTCCTTAGCCCGTGCCATCCACTGTAATGGGGCGTGATCCGTGAGGAGGGTGAACCGGCGGCCGAGGAGGTAATACCGCAGCTCCAGGACTGCCCACTTGATGGCCAACGCCTCCTTCTCGACGGCCGCGTACCGCGTCTCAGCGGGGGACAGCTTTCGGCTGATGTAGATCACCGGGTGTTCCTCACCGTCGTGGACCTGGGAGAGGACGGCTCCCAACCCGGTGTCTGATGCGTCCGTCTGCAGCAGGAAGGGGCAGCTGAAGTCGGGGGCGTGCAGGACTGGTTCGGAGGTGAGGGCCATCTTCACCTGCTGGAACGCCTTCTCCGCCTCCGGGCTCCAGGGAATCTTCTCGGGCTGCCCCTTCCTGGTCAGGTCTGTCAGGGGAGATGCTAAGGAGGAGAAGTTAGGTATGAAACACCGGTAATATCCCGCCAGCCCCAAAAAGGCTCGTACCTGGGTTTTCGTTGAGGGCTTCGGTGCGGACAGGATGGCCTCCACTTTCTTCTCCTGCGGCCTAATGAGGCCGCGACCGACCTGGAAACCCAGGTACTTGGCTTCTGACAGCGCTAGGTGACACTTGCGGGGGTTGGCGGTTAGTCCCGCCCGGCGCAGCTCCAACAGCACCCTCCGGAGCCGCTCTAAATGCTCTCCCCAGGTCTCCGAGTGGACTACCACATCGTCCAGATAGGCTGCGGCGTAGGACATATGGGGCCGCAGCAGGATGTCCATCATGCGCTGGAAGGTGGCAGGGGCCCCGTGTAGGCCGAAGGGAAGGACCCGGTATTGCCAGTGGCCACTGGGGGTAGAGAAGGCGGTTTTTGCTTTGGCTTCCTTAGTCAGGGGGACCTGCCAATATCCTTTCGTGAGGTCTAGTGTAGAGATGAACCGGGCCCTTCCCAGGCGGTCGAGCAGCTCATCCACACGGGGCATGGGGTAGCCGTCGAACTCGGAGACCTCATTTAGGCGGCGGAAGTCGTTGCAAAACCGGAGGGTGCCGTCGGGCTTCGGGACCATGACGATGGGGCTTGACCAGGGACTCCGAGATGGTTCGATCACACCTAACCTCAACATCTCCTGCACCTCCTCCTCTATGGCGTGTCGCCGAGCCTCCGGGACTCGATAGGGCCGCTGCCGGACGATGACTCCAGGTGGTGTCCTCACATCGTGCTCGACGACCTTGGTCCTTCCGGGCCGGGGGGAGAACACATCGGAGAACTGACCGACTAGGTGTTGCAGCTCCGCCTTCTGGGCCGCGGAGAGGTGTGGATTGACATCTACAACCACGGGAGTAGAGGCGGTGAGGGCCGCAAGTTGGGGTCCGGTCCCCACCCAGCGTTTCAAGAGGTTGACGTGGTATAATTGTTCGGGTCGACGCCGTCCAGGTTGTCTGACCCTGTAGGTGACGGGCCCTACTCTCTCCAGTACCGTGTACGGGCCTTGCCATCTTGCCAGGAATTTACAGGCTGAGGTGGGGACCAGGACCATTACGTGGTCTCCTGGCTGGAACTCCCGTGGTTGGGCGGCCCGATCGAAGTGGCGCTGCTGGGCTTGCTGGGCCTTGGTCAGGTGCTCCCGGACTAGTGGCATGACCCTGTCGACTCGCTCCCGCATCTGGCGGACGTGTTCAACCGTCGTCCTGAGGTTGACTGGTTGTTGCTCCCAGGCCTCTTTAGCCACGTCGAGAAGCCCTCGGGGTTGGCGGCCAAACAGAAGCTCGAACGGGGTGAAGCCCGTGGATGCCTGGGGGACCTCCCGGATGCCGAAGAGGACGTAAGGTATCAGCTGGTCCCAGTCTCGTCGGTCCTCGGCCGCCACCCGTCGCAACATCTGCTTCAAGGTTTGATTAAACCTCTCGACGAGGCCGTCGGTCTGGGGGTGGTAGACGGACGTCCGGAGTTGTTTCACTTTCATGAGTCGACAGAGGTCAGCCATTAGCCGGGACATGAAGGGCGTCCCTTGGTCGGTCAGTATCTCTGTCGGTATGCCGACCCGGCTACATAGGAGGAAGAGCTCCTGGGCGATGGCCTTTGCGGTGGCTTTGCGGAGAGGGATAGCTTCGGGGTAGCGGGTGGCATAGTCGACGATGACCAGGATGTGTTCATGCCCCCGGGCGGACTTCGGCAGCGGCCCAACGAGATCCATCCCGATGCGCTCGAAGGGCACCTCGATGATGGGTAATGGAATCAGCGGGCTGGGGGGAGGTGTGTGTGGTGAGGTCCTCTGGCAGATCGGGCAGGCTTGGCAGAACCGTTTCACATCGGCGTCCAGGCCCGGCCAATGGAAACGGTCCCGGATCCGCTGGATGGTGTTCTGGGCCCCAAGATGACCCGCCATCGGGTGAGCGTGTGCCAGTTCCATCACCGTTCCTATCTTGCTGCGGGGCACTACGAGCAGAAGCTTCTCCTCCCCCCTCCGCTGGGCGGCACAATAGAGCAGGCCATTCCGGATGACGAAGTGAGGGATGGGATGAGGTGCTGGTTGGAGATCCTCTCCTTCCGCAACCCTCACTTGAGACCAGCAGTTCTTCAGGCGATCATCCTCGTGCTGCTCCTTCGCGAAAGCCCCACCTCCTGCCACCTGCTGAAACACATCAAAATATAGGTCAGAATTTTGGGAGGGGGGCTCACCTTCTCGAGGGCTGTCCGATGTCAGCAGCACGGGATGTCGAGGAGGTCCCTTTGCTGGCCTCCGGCGTCGGCGGTTCCCGGTCGAGCTGGCAGGCTGTGCGGCTGCGGCGAGCAGACGGTCGAACCCCGGCCAATCTCTCCCGAGGAGGACGGGGACGGGCAGGTCCTTCACGATCCCTACTTCCAATGACCAGGTTCCCGGGGCAGCGGTTATGGCGACTCGCCGAGTGGGGACCCGTCTGGTATCGCCGTGGACGCACGTGATGGCCATCCGGGCCTTGGCTCCTGACCGTGGAGGGAGGACGGTGGGCCGCATCAATGTAATGGAGCTCCCGGAATCCAGCAGCGCCGAGAACGGGCGGCCATTGACGGCGACTTCGGCCCGGGTCGCCCCAGCTGGGGGGTCGTGAACGGCACAGCCTGCCAGCCAAGCGCGTCCTGGGGAGCGTGGTGGTTCCGTTGGCATGGGCTCGTCCTGGGGACCGGGAACCGCTGGCCTGCTCATGTGCCGCGAGGTGCCCTCCGGCGTGCGTCGCTCCTGGACCACCCTTCGGGGAAAAGGCGGCGCTCGCTCCCCAGCCTCCCGGTGGTAGGCGGCATCCGCCAGCTCAATGGCCTCGATCACTTCATCCACACTGGAGGGGTTCCGCATGCCTACCGCCTGGCGGATGGATCGGGGCAAGGCGCGAAGAAGGCGGTCGACGGCCACGCGCTCCGCCACCTGGTGCGCGCTGGGATCCCCGGCCAACAGCCAATGATGCGCCAACCTGGTGAGTTCCACTGCCTGTGCGCGAGCGGGCAATCGGGGTCGATATTCCCAATCGTGGAACTGTTGGGCCGCACATATCGGGGACAGACCCACGCGGCCGAGGAGTTCTTTCTTTAATTCATCATATGAAGCCCTTCGGTTGGGAGTCAAAGAATAATAGGCCCGCTGTGCTTCCCCCGTCAGGAGCGGGGCGAGGAGATGTGCCCATTCATCCATGGGCCAGACTTCGCGCACGGCTGTGGCCTCAAACATCTGCAGGTACAGCTCGACGTCATCACTCGCCGTCATCCGGGGCACGAGCTGCGCGGCTTGGACGCGGGGATCAGGCAGCGGAGCGCGCTGGGCGGTGGCAGTGCGAAGCGCGGCGAGCTCCCGTTCAGTTTCCCCTTGCCGCGCGGCCATGTGTTCAACAATTTGTTGCTGGCGGATGCTCACCTCGGTGAGGTGTTTGAGCAGTTCTTCCATCACGGGGGAGGAGCTGCCGCCTGCACACAAAAAAAAGAAAAGAAAAAAAAACACAACGGTGAACGGGGGAAAAAACTCACAATTTTGGTGATCGCTGTCGGTGCTTCTTTCAATTTGCTGCTCGCATTCTCCACCAAATTGTCACGAGACAAAGAAGCACACGACGAGCGAGTGAGTGAAAAATATCCCCGAAGGGTGGATTTTATTGAGAGTGCCAGTGAGGAAGTGTCGAAAGTGCGGGTCTTCGTGTCCGGGTCCTTGTATCCCTCTTGTGCGCGTGCCTGTGCTGTGCCGGTGTCACCGTGGTTCGACGGGGCTGCGGCTTAAGGGCTGCTTTCTGCGGGGAAAAGAACAAAGAGTCACTTCCTGGCATGGAGACGTTGCCCTCCTTCTTCCTCCTCTGCCGCATCTTTATAGCCCGCTTGATGAGCCGCAGCTGGGCTTGCTCAGTGGCTGATGAGCGGGGACAGGTGCGGCGTGTCGGTTGCCAGGGCGACGCTGATGAGGACTCGGGACACTTGTCACAATATATATATATATATATATATATATATATATATATATATATATATAGTATTTATTTTTCGCCCAAATAGTTCCATTAATAAGTCATTAGTGCCAAATGGCAAATCTGTACGGAGAATATGACAAAAATATTATTAAAAACTATAACAGTATCTCAGTGATAGCAACATAAGACCGGCCATCTAATGTCATAGAGTATTAAAGATAACTGCATTTTCCCTGTGTAAGCAATACAAATGCTAAATCACAATCAGTGCAGTGCACTATATTTTCTCTCCCAGGCTGCATGGCTGGGTGTCATTCTGAATGTCTTCACAGTTTGAGTGTGGGGGTGTTTTCACCGAAGCTCGTCTCTGATCCAAGATCACTCACTCATTTAAGTGATAAGAGCTGAGCGTGATCACTCAAGCTCAATGAAAGAGATCGAAGCAGATATAAGGCATTTTAGAGTGTCCAAACACACATGTATCAGTAATTTATGAAGTTATCTGATGCATCAATTTGATTTGAAACTCGATGTGCTTTTTTGAGCACTGACTATTCTTTAATGTAAGTTTTTTAGATTTAGATTTTGAAACTTAAACTGAAACTAAAATAAAGCCTAATTCATTCAGATAACTCTGAATGCATAAAATGCCTTTCATGTGTTTACAATGTAAAAATAGGATTGTCCGATTTACTATATGATTTTCATTTGCATTGTGGATGGTGTTGAGTTTATGTCCTAAATAACAAACTGTGAAATTAGGCCTGGTAGAGTGGACAAGAGAGGTGTTCGTGATGTTTGTGCCATTTCAGCTGTTTGTGTGCCAGGGTAACAGAGATGTTTGATCCTGTATTTATTGGCTGTATTGATCTTGGAGGGCTGCAGGTCAGCATGCTGGAGGTGCAGAGCAGTGTAGAATGGGATAGCCCTTTGTACCATCCTCTATCTGCTCCAATGCAGTAACATTATAGGCTTATTTTTACCAGATGTATCAGCTTTTCTGGTTGTTGACACCAAATGTTTTACTAAATCCAACTTTATCTTTATCTATATATATATCTATATGTATCTTTAAAAATTGTATATGCTTTTTTTTGTATATTTAATACATCAGTATTCTATATATATATATATATATATATATATATATATATATATATATATATATATATATATATATATATATGGCAAACAAAAATGAAGATGAAATTCTGAAAGCTTGTTTAAAATAAATCAGTGAGACTTTTATAACTGCATAATAAACATAAAATGCATATAAATATTATTTGTCAATCAATATCTCCCATTAAGATGTCTTAGTAAGATGATATTTTAATGCTTAGATATATGATCAAAGCTTTATAGTTTTAACTGTGGTAGAAAAACATATAATGCAATGCAATACAGTGATGATAGAGAGATGAATAAATAAACATTCATCAAAAACTTGATGTATCATATTTGAAATTCCTATTTTAAAGCTGCGGTAGGGAACTTTTGACGCTCTAGCGGTTAATAAACAGAACTGCTTGCGTCTTGCGGAAGAACATTGTAGCCGGAACTACTTCTCTCTGTTTATGTCTTTGAAGAATCCCAAAGGTACTGGGTTACTCCGCCGCGGTACCCCCGAAGCAATCTAAAATAGTCCGAATATAAACAATTATTATAGGTGCACCCTAGTGATTCAGGACAAGCTAAAAACACGGTTTGGAAAATGGATTCATGGTGTACTCGCTTATTATATACATTTTTCTACATTTTGAACACAAACAAAATTACGGACCGCAGCTCTGATTGGTTGTTTCTCACCGGGAGCGATGGAGTTTCTGCAAATGGCAATAGGACCACTGGGAGGAGCCAGAGGAGCTTGATTTTTTTTCACAGATTATCTGTCTCATATTCTACTGTCAGGACATAATGATAGGTTTAACAAATATGTAAAAATTATATATTTACAAAAGTTACCTACTGCAGCTTTAATGAGATTTAAAAAAATAAAAAATAATGTATGTATAATACATAAGTAAAGCTAAGTTCCTTCAGTCCAGTAAGAGATCAATTTAAAATACAAATTCGTAGGTCTGCTTTATAAAAATCTGTAATCTGTAAAGATTTCACAATAAAAAGTGTAACATGACCTGAAATATTATGAAAGAAAAAGTAAAAAAAAGTTTACTTTTATAGCAAAACATATATCAATTAGGCACGTAGTAGATTGTGTGAACATTTCTTTTTTTTTTCGGCAGCAAGTTTTGATCAAATTGATAATTTTGAGGCCATAGAATGTGAAATGTTACTTGCAACATAAACCAAAAAAAAAAAAAAAATTTTTATGTGAAAATAAGAAGCTGGTTAATTATATGACCAGATCAGAAGAGTCATGGCTATATTTATGTATATTAAAAAATGACAAAGAGCAGGCAAAAGCATGCACATCGATCTCAACATACAAAAACAAAACTGCAGCAAAGCATGTGTGACGTTTTGAGCACGCAGGCTCAAATACATTTCTGATACTTTTGGAGCTTTGGTGTTGCCGACTGTATATTTAAAAAAATATATATATATACAGTATATATTTTTTTCTTTCAGACACAGTAGCGCAGCTGATTCCAGATGAAGGAACTCCTATGTATGCAAGGGTACAGCAGTACCGAGAGCTGCTGGATGGGCTGCCCATGGATGCTTACACACATGGATGCATCCTGCACCCAGAACTCACAACCGACTCCATGATCCCAAAGTACGCCACTGCTGAAATACGTAGTAAGTGATGCTGCAGTTCAATGCACCATTAATCTTTTCTTTGTGAAATGCATAGAAAGCAAAGCATCTAACTTGCAAAGCCTGCTTAGTCTGGGAATCATTTTATTTCTCCGAATTCACGTTTGAAGCAAATTGCTGTCTCAAATGTTGACTGTAAACTAACATGGCATCCTCTAACCTATCCTCTAAAGATGTTCTAATGCTGCCCTATTTATGCAGAGTTCATTGATATTGGATGTACAGTACAATGCAAATAAAGCCAAAGAGTTGATCCAGCCATTGGGTTGCAGCGAAATAAATAATGTCACGAAAACCCAGCATAATTGCAAATAAATCTCTTTTATAGTTCATAATTTGGAGGGAGTTCCTATGATAGGTGTTGTTTATCACAGTCACTGCTGTGATTTTATGCATTAAATTCCTTAATTAGTTGTCAGGGACATAAAAAATCAGCAGAAAATAGTGCCAGTTCACAATGTGCTGCCCGACAATGAATAACTCATCGTGAAGGAAATACAAAATCTTCTCAGATTTGGGGTCTATGAAAAATCTTTTACTGAACCACACAATTTGGTCTGATTTCTCTCAGGACATTTGGCCAATGCGGCATCTGAACTGATGAAGTTGGACCATGAGGAACCCCAGCTGACAGAACCATACCTCTCCAAGCAGAAAAAGCTCATGGTAAGTCAGCGGTTTCACTGCATCCATGATGTGTAGCACATTTTGGATGGATACTGTATTTTGTCCTAGCTGAAATAAGAAATTAAACTGCAGTCATGTCAGTTATAGATTTTCCTTGTCTTGAATACTTAAAACTATATTTTGTAGGCAAAGATCTTGGACCATGACAATGTGAACTACTTGAAAAAAATTCTTGGTGAGTTGGCTATGGTGCTAGACCAAGTAGAGGCAGAGCTGGAAAAAAGAAACCTGGAATATCAAGGTATGTTTTCTGTTCACTTAACATTTAACAATTAAAATAAAATCTTAACAAAATAACCCTAATATTTTTTTTTATAATATATCCTTATATAATAAGCATAAGAAATGTTATAAAAAAAAAAAAAAAAAAGATGTATAGTCAATAAAGTAAAAATACAATAACCTTATTTAATAACCTTATTTTATATAGTTTTATTAAATTACATTAGGGTAATTTTTTTAATCTGTGCATTGTCATATAATTTTTGTAAATAATAAAAATTCACATTTGTTAATCTGCAGGTATGTATTTATTTGTTACATTATAAATATAAGATTTAAGTGTTACTTAGTATGTTCTTAGTATGTATGTTAGTATATTTGAGATACTGTTTTAATTTGTTATTTGTAATTTTAGGTAAAGTTTTAGTAATTTCGTTGTATTTGTCAACTTTCCATTTCTTTTTTAATTGTTCTTATTTTTATTTTAGTAAATTAAGTTAAAATGAGAATTGTTACTTTGGCAACTAGCTGAAATTATTATTTTTATGGGATATATATACCATATTTAAAAAAAAAAAATTATTCATTTTATTTTCAGTTAGAGTTGATTTTATTCCTTGTAAATGGTTTTAGTTAACTGTAATAACCCTGCTTTGTGAACCGTTGTTTTTGATCTTACAAGTCATCTTTCATTTCTACACAGGTCAAAAGTGTGAATTATGGCTTTGTGGACCTACTTTTACACTAGCTGATATTTGTCTCGGAGCCACATTGCACAGGCTCAAGTTCTTGGGACTCTCAAGGAAATACTGGGAGGACGGGAGCCGGCCGAACCTGCAGTCGTTTTTTGAGCGGGTGGAGAAGCGTTTCGCTTTCCGCAAGGTGTTGGGGGACATCCACACGACCCTGCTCTCTGCGGTTCTACCCAATGCATTCCGAATGGTCAAAAAGAAGCCCCCGTCCTTCTTTGGCGCGTCCTTCTTAATGGGCTCTCTCGGGGGGATGGGCTATTTTGCCTATTGGTTTTTAAAAAAGAAATACATGTAGTGAATGTGCTCTTGTAGTGTTTTGTGTCTGTGTATCTGTATGACGTTCGAATTTTTCGGTAACACTGTTTTACGATAGCAGGAAAAACAAGACAGTATACAGAGATTAACACTCTTTACTCACCTGGGTGAATAATTAAATAAATATCTAATGAGAACATTCCAAGACTAGGAATTCTTCTTAACAGCACCTTCTCTGGTAACAAACCTATTTTTGTTTTTATGATTTACTGGTTTATTTTATTCATATTATGCTTGCATACAGCATAATTATTTTGTGTTGTTCTGTCCAGATTATAAACATTACGCATTCTTGCCATTTAGGACACCTATGGTTATATGGTACAGCACAACGGTATATTATAAACAGAAAGCCCAAAATAGTGTTTATTAATCTACTCTGAATTCTTAAGCATTCATATTCTGTACGGGTTTCCGAACACTTTGCACTTCTAATTTTAAGAAACTCAAAATTATCAGCATTTAGTTGTTCACTTTTTAGTGCAGATCACATCTGAAACACTATTTATCAGCAGAATGCAACACGTCACTGTTAGCATGACAATTTTCTGGTCTGAATCTGTTTGCTTCTGCATTTGGTGAGAGGAATCAGTGCCAGCAAACATATTAAACCCCTACATTTTCAGAATATTACACTGTACCAAGAATGCAAAAACCCCAAACACTGAAGAGAACAGAATGTTCCTCAGAAGACTGCCAATTTTAGCATTTCTTTCCAATTTAATTGTATTTTTTATTTTTATTTTATCACTAGCAAGTCGTGGAAAGTATACTGAGTCACATGATGAGTAAAGTTCTTGAAATGGAGGTGGTATAGAAATGTGAATGTCAAGTTCCAGTTCTGAGCGTAAAAGCAAACACACCTTGATGTTTAATCGAAAAATTTGACTTATAATAAAAATCAAATGGTCTTTTAAATTAGTGTAACCATTTTAAACATGCCACTGTTTAATTTATGGGTTTTTCTTTCATTGTATTTTTCCATTAATGTTCACTTATACATTTAAACTCTGCTGGACTTGAGAGGCCATTAAATGTTTGCCATGCAGTAAAGGCGAGAAATTACATACATAATATGAGAGTTCTATGCCACCTCACACACAAGCCATATACAACTGTGAAGATGCATTAATACTCTATGATTTAATTTTATGTACTGCTGTTAGTCATTTTCAATACTATAACTACAACAAATGTACAGTACAATGTCTGAGCTGAATTTCTCGGCACCTCAAAACTCACAGAAATGTACTTGATCTGGAGTGATTGTTGTGAATTCAGATAAGTGGCGATCCCTACTCTAAACCGGAATGACTGGAAGTTAAATTAATACATGAGAAATATATTGATGTCTGTGGTCACTAGACTTCATAATAGATTTTTTTATTTTGTAATTTTTATTTTTATATCTTTAAAATATGCATTTCTTTACAGTGCTTTCTAAGATGTTTGTTCATGAGCCTTAATTTGTTCAGTTGCCATCGATTTCAATAAATCAAAATGCTTACCTTAACTTCTTTGTATGGTCTGTGTGCAGCTCAAGTCAGATGATTGTCTGGGGTTTTTTTTGTAATATTTTTTAAAATAAGAAATACAGTGCATGCTGAGCATTTCTAGGGCTTTTCGCACTGTGCTGTGTTCTGGTCATTTTAACTCAGAAAGGAAATTATTTTTCTCTAAAAATGGTAACCTTATGGGCAATAATGCGATAATCGCATTGGGCAAAAACACACAAAGGGTAAAACAACTCACAACCAAAAATGTTAACATATTTGTACCTTTAACAAATACATTTTCATTTTTACATTATTGGTAAAAAACATGATCTGGCTACAAAATATTGCTTGTATATATTTCATTATGTTATTAACAAATTACGTATTAAATTTTTTATCAACTTGTTTTCTTTCAATTAGCATAAGATTGGATTTTGGAAATACAAAAACTTTTCTAATTAAAAGAAAAGTAGGTAAAAAGTTTACAGGCCTCCTAAAACACATCCTAGTATGAAATAGTCTTGTGACAGCTTTGTAATGTAGATGACAGAATAAGCCAGTCAGAAGAGGAGACACGTCTGTCTCTGTCCCAGAAACTGCGATAGCCAGCTGGCCACAGGAGCAAATAGCACACAAGAAGCAAGGCCACACACGAATGTCGATCTGAGACTCCAGAAAGTTGTAAAGTTGTAGAGTTTATAAAGGTAAGGTCCCTGCAGCCAGTCTGCCCAGAGGGCCAGGAGATACGCCTACAGAAAGAGCTTCTGGAACCGTCTGAATGCCGGATTGGGACGAGGTGAGACGGCGGGCTGTGATCTCTAAAGTCACACACAGTCCCCCCAAGACTATGAGTACAAGGTATCGGTCACAAACATGATGGACAAAAAAGTCCCAAATCCTAAATCAACATCCTCATACAACTCTTGGTCCATCGAAACTCATGGTTCTTCTGCAAGAAGGGAATAAATATTAATTATGAAAAATAGTGTAAGGGAAACTACATATCAACTAAATATTAAGAAGAATTGTATTCTACCCAAAATAATAGAAAATACAAATTAAAAAATGGCTTACCAAATGTGACATTCTTCATCATGTAAAATTCAACAAAATATCAACTTCTGTATAAACCAAAGGAGAAATCATCCTGACAGACTGACTTCTGAAATGAGCCACACAGTCATTATTGATTCATGGAAACAGGAAAGCACTAATTAAACGAATGCACTAATGCTATTTTGTAAATTCAACTTTATTTTTTAGTTGACTAACATTTAACAATAACTTTTGAGTTAAGCGCTTTAAATAAACCTACCTTACTCCTAACATTCTCCTTAAGAGTTTAAAAGGGAGATAAATTCCCTTTTCAATGCCATGGTTTCAGAAGATTTTATGGCATACATGCTTTCAATATTAGCCTATCTGCTCTACAACATCCGTGTGTTTTTCCGGGTTCTTCTTCTTCTTGCTTAATAGCAATTGACTCCTTAGGAGCATTATCGCCAACTACTGTACGGAATGTCAAGTAAACTTACATATTTGATGAGTCTGAAATTTAAGAAGGGGAAGGATTGAGAATTTTTTTATTATTTTTTTTATTTTTACTAAATAAATGAAAGATTTGGTGACTGTTTCATGGCACGCTCAGATTGCATACGAAGGACGCCTGCGCTTATCTTATGAATATTAATTAAGAAACACTGCGTTCACAGAGTACCACTATCTGATTGGTCACTAAGCAGGCTGACAATATAAATATTAATTAGGGTATGTATCAAGACGCTCCATCAAGTTTTCCAAGCAACGCTGAATATTTCTTCTTCTTCTTCTTCTCTATTCTTGTTCTTAAATGTTTAATTCAGGTTTAGTTATAAGAAAAAAAATATTTTCGCCACGACTTCATCTTTTATTCAGTACCTTATTATAAGTTTATATTTTGCTTGTCCCTGAATTTTCCATCCTAAAAACACAGCCAACATTTCATTGTAAAATAAGTATATTTATTCACGAGAGTTTGATTACTAATAATAACGTTTTTTTCCCCCTACAATGGACTTATGAAGTATATGATGAAATTAATGTAGAAAACTAAAATTAAGGTATGCGTAAGCAGAATATTTATATCATGCACGGTTTAAAAAAAAGTATTTGGACAAAATATTCAAAACGTGTGTGAACTTTATACATTTTGTACGCCAATTTCGGATGCGTATATGCTAGCTATAAATTTAGAATTAGCAATTGAAACGTTAAAATTGTCATCCACCACCATGTCCACCATCAAACACAGTAATTTCAGATTCAGACTTCAGTTTTGAAGAGTATGTTTTTCTAAAACAAAAGTGCCCAGCAATGATGACACATATATAAATAAAAAGTAAGCATGATTACAATAATAGTGATAGGTTTTATCAACAGACTGTGGTTTTATCTTTCGGTGTTGCGTCATAGCTTGAGATTTTTAAATGCGCTACCGCGGGATTCCACGCGATGTCACTATAACACTGTTTACTATGTAACGCGCTTCTCTTGGACCTCGCATTAGTGTTTTAGATAGAGTTGCCACCCGTACATTTAAAATACGGAATCATCCCGTTTTGAATCAATAAAATCAACCAATCAATCAAAATCCCGTATTTTCGAAGTTGTCTTCAATGCAGCATCATATGCATATCATCCCACCGGCATTTTGTGAAGACAAATTCTGCCCCTGATTGGGTAATACTCGCAGCCATCGTTAGATTGATTGGTTTGTTTCAGGTTCACGGCCAATCAGAGTCAGAGGAGGGCGGGTTTCTTGGCAGAGAGTCGATTTGAAAGAATGGCGGAGGTTGTTCCCGTAAAAGAAATGATCCAGATACCCCCGCGTCCAGCGCTGAAACGAAAGCGGATGCAAAAGTACCGTCGAGAGTGGGAGGAATCAAATACTTGGCTGGAGATTGTCAGCGCAAATGAGTATCAAGCCAATTGCACAATTTGAAGGCGAGTGTTCTCTGTTGCGCACGGTGGCTTGTCAGATGTGCGACAGCATGCCTTGGGAGAACAACATTCATACACTTTACAATAAGGTTCATTTATTAAACATTAGTGTATTATCTAACATGAACTAACAATGAGTAAGTAAACCATTTGTTACATTGTTTATTAATCTTTGTTAATGTTGGTTAATAGAAATAAAGCTGTTCATAGTTCGTTCATGTTAGTTCACAGTGCTTAACTAAAATTAAGATTTTAATAAAATATTAAATGTGGAAATTAACATGAACAAAGGTGAACAATTGCTGTATAAGTGCAGTTCATTATTAGTTAATGTTAATTAATGTAGTTAACTAATGAACCTTATTTTAAAGTGTTACCCATTTGTTTATTATGGTTAAGGTGTACAGTCATACAATCATTATTTTAATAAGAGATAAAGCTATATTTGATTATAAATATATAGTGCCTATGTGAAGCAAATAAATAACTAATTTAAATGATTGCATTATTCAATAGACTACTGTACAATTAAAAATAGATATAAAAAATAGATTAAAAAATTGTGTGTTTTACATGAATTTAGAAATGTTTGTAGATCGGTTATTTATTATGTGGTTTTACTGTTTGGATGGTCTTACTGTCTGCAAACAATGACAAATATTTTATCCAAAATCTGTGTTCACGCCACCTTATACTAAACTAAAGTTCATTAGCAATTAGTATTTTTATGAAAACATGTTTTAAGTTGTGATTTACCGCCACTGGCACATCATGACCTGTGGTCATCGTGGCCCTGAGGGTTGTCCCCCCGAGGCGTCCCTTATTTTTTTGTATTGAAGGTGGCAACTCTAGTTGTACAACAATACCACGAAAATATGATAGGTCCTACAAATACGCTTTTAAAGCATGCATAGATTAATCTGGCTGCATGCATAAATTTAAAACTGATTCTGCATAGTAGCCTATCTTTTTCCAGTTCCCTGAATTAAAGTGGATTAACTGAGTCTGTTTGACAACCAAAACTTGACTGACAGTTTCAGGCCAGTTACAATTATTCTGAAAAGCTCCTGATATAAAGTCTACTGAGGAAATGCATGACAATCTACATGGTTTGTCTACTTCGTTTATCTTAACAAAGCAGAAAGCATTCATTGGTGTTAGAATATAAGCCTACCATCAATAATTTTTCATTATTTTGGGAATTTAGTCAGCAAGCAATATATACACTACCTATCATAATTTTAAATAATTCATACTATATATATATATATATATATATATATATATATATATATATATTATATGTTTATTGCACAACAAGGTGCAATTATTTAATAAAAAATAAGAAGAAAAATTAGCCAAAAAATATATATTAGAATAATTACTGAACTATCTGAAGATTGGACTAATGGCTAAATATGTATCTTTGCCATCATTGAAATATATTAAAATAGAAAAATTATTTTAAATTGGAAAACTATTTCACAAATATATAATGACATTTAAAAAAAAAAATACTATTTTACAAAAAATCTAATCTTGGTGAGCAAAAGAGACTTTTTCCAAAAACATTATATATGTAAAAAAATATATATATATATAAATAAAAACAGAAGACATCAAAATAGATAATTTCATATTTATATTGGTTCTACAGAAGAAATCAATTTACAAAATATACATTACCATATGATTGATGACCATATAATTTACCAGCCATAATAACAATTGACTCAGCTGATCAAATCAACCACAAATTCCTTTTTGACATGCTTTGTGATCTTAGTAAAGGCTGTAAAGATACTGTGCTGGTGGCAGAAGTTCAGGGGCTCTTTCTAAAGACACACAGATGAACAGTCCATTCTTACAAGGCACCAAACGCCCCATCTCAGTCAAACACACCAACCTCTGTCTCTGAACAGGCCGTTACATCAGTGGAAATGTGCAATATTTACAGTAAGAAAACAACAGAAAACTACAAAACATAACATGCGTAGGAGAGAATGCTGGTTTTGTTTCCCTAGATTCAGATATATTCATAAAGGAGAATGTGTGATAATCTGACTTACTGCATTCACCTTGACAATAATAATAAAAAAGTGAACAAATATGACAATTTCATCTATTTTCAAAAGTGAAATGACATTTAAAATCGAAGTTAAATGGTAACTAGAGTTGTTGCCAATCCAGTAAATCTTGTGTAATTAAATGTTACACACTAACACAGGTGACAAATGTATTATTCTTGTCTCAAACTGATGTTTTAATGTGACGTAACTGTATAAGTGATATCTATGGCTTATGTACATGGTATTTCATTCCCTTTCTCAAACACACAGGCACATACACTCACACAGTTGCCTTTAAATGGTCCTTAAAATTACCTTTCTACTGTATACTACAGTGTGTTTCAATGCGCAGGCATTACAGAGGAATGTTCAAAAGGTATGTGTAAGCTTATTTATGATGATATGACTGGTGCAACATTCCCTCTGATAAAAATAATCAACAATGTTCTCGAGGCCAACTGAACAAAAGAGCAATGCATGTATGAAAATGATTTGCGGAAGCTTAAATGGAGATATAGTCTTGTTTAGAGCTTGCTGAAAGCCATCTGTTCATTGTGTTTCTCATTAACACACATAATAACGAATGGTTCCTATGGGACCATGCTTAACATCTCTTCTTCTAAACGAGCAGTCTTTCTCTTAACCAGGACAGGTGTTCTCTGATTGGCCGGTGGTGTCCGGTGGTTGAGTTCCAGCTGCAGCGAGTGATAGCTCAGGGATCGATGCGGAAAGCCAGCAGCTTGTCGGAGTGAAGGTTGTTGAGGGTGTGCAGGTCTGGCAGACGCAGGAGCAGTTTAGAGAAAAGAGAGCTGTCATCAGGGTGGCGACGGGTGACAAGGGTGCGAAGCGCTCGGATGAGTCCTTCCTGTAACTGTTCCACAGCTACTGTATCCGAAATGCCAGAGCAATCTGTGGATAAATGAGGAACAATTTATTATTTAAAAAAAAACAACAGAAAAGTGAAATTAAATATTATGAGTAAATTATAAAGGTATGTATTTATATATATTTATTTATTAAAAATTTTTTGGAATTGTGATTGTTTTTTTAGTATTTAATGTTTGATTTAAAATAATTAAATGCTCAAATAAATGTAGTATATTCTTAGTTAATGTATGTTTTTTAGTAAAAATTTAGAAATTTTTGTTTAAACAGACTTCCATTTGAGTTTCAAATTTATATAAACCATTTGTCATTTATCAGTTATCTGCTAAAACATAAAAAATAAGTAGTTTATCAGTATCAGATTTTTAATATTGCACTAATGAGCATCCCTTTTTTAAATAATTAACTCAGTGTGAGCGTATTCTTCACATCTCCAACACTAAGCATTAGCAATAATAACAGTGATACGTGCCTTGGCAAACAGCACTGATTCATTTGATTCCTGTGTTGCTCTTACCTGCAGAAACCAGCACCACCGCCATAAAGAGAGCCATCTCATCTGACTCCAGGCCCAGAGAGCTCAGCTTGGAGCTGAACTCGAACATGGCGTCCAGCAAGGAGCCCATGCCCAGACCCCTAAGGGTGAGGAGAGGATACGTCTGCCCGTTCAGGAAAGTCACTGTTCTTTCCTTGTGGTTGAACAGTGAGCAAAACCTCACCATGAGCACCTGTAAAAAGACAGCATGATCAGACGGATTCAAAAAGAAATTTACCCAGGTGATTTTTTTGTTTTCAATCTCAAAATATTTTCATCATTTGTAGGGTGTTAACACTATGAAGTTATCTACACGTTAGTTTGTTTGTTTTGAGTGATCTGAAGTGTCAAACTGTGGCTTAACAAATCGCGTGAGTTTGAGTTAGGCTGACTGGGAAATCTAGAGGCCTAGAAATGACACTCTTCACCTTTAATAGAACAGACGGGGAAGTAAACTTTAGTAGAAATGTGTAATCAGTACCTGGAAAGTGCCTGCTTTGAGCAACATGACTTGATCATGCTGGCAAAGCTCCTGGAAGCCCGGAATGCCCTTCGCGAACTCGACTACTTCACGTACAGCCGGGGTGAAGCACTGAGAGAAAGACTCCCACACCTGCTGGCTGGAGACGCCAGGTGCGGACACAGGGTATGCGTTCAGTGGACAGGCCTATGATAGAGATGGTATATATCATTTGAATGTTTTATTAGCATGTATGCTTAACTTTCATGTTGTGTTTCGGTTATCACATTGGATTAAAACCTACTGACTTTGCTCACAAAGGGTAAAAAAACCTCCAAAATAAAATCTTTAATAAGAATTTTTTTACTTTTCTGGGATATTTTTTTCACTGTTACACCTGTGAAGTGTGAAAAAAATGACCGGCTTACTGAGAAAAATAACCTATTAATTCATTGTTATGATATATTATTACCAAATATTGGATTCAGTTTTTTGGTCAACTTTTTATCCATTAGCACAAGTTTTGTATTTCTTTTTGTACTCACTGGCCTTAGTTTTTGAGTGAATATTGCCAGACTTTTCCACAAATAATTGTCATTGAGGCCTATGGCCAAAAAAGGAAAACAAAACCCGTGTTGACTGACAGAAAACCAGTTTGCAAAGGATTCAATCCAAGATTTGGTGATACTGCACAGTAAATCTATGAGCAGTTTTTAAATGGCCAATCCAACAGAGAACACCAAATTAACCAGGGGTTAAAGTGTCCCTGTTATGGATTTTTGAAAAAGACCTTTCATGCAATTTGTAACACAGCTCAAAGTGAATTAAAACATCCTACAAATTTTGAAATCTGAAAGTGAACCATGTATAAAGTTATTGTCTCTCAAAAGAAAGAGTCGACTCTGAATCATTGAAAAATTAATCGTTGAGCGAATCGTTTGGGAGGCTTTGAGCAAATAAGAAATTGAAAGTGGTTTTGACCTTGCATGGGTGTCAACCTGTTGTTGGGGACTCCCAAAACCAAAATATCAACCTTTCATAACCCATAATAGGGTTCTTACTTTATTCCTATACACATAATATTGGTGCTATAATGAAACAATAACATGACAAACTCGTAGAAATAAAGGTTTCAAAAAAAGGATTTCACAGCAATGCAACAGAAGAAACATTTTTGGGTTCCTAAAGAACCTTTCAGTGAACAAACAAACCTTTATTTTCTTATTGTAAAAACATTTGAATAATCTACCAAACATTCTTTCACTATAAAGAAACTTTTGCACAATATAAAGTTCCATGGATGTTAAAAGTTCTTCATAGAACTAAAGATGGCAATAAAAAAAGTATGTATATTGAACCATTCTTACCAGCACTTTGGAGCCAGCAGCCAACTTAAACGGACACGAGGCCTGGGTTTGGGACTCGCCAGTCACGTAGCTGTTGTAATCGACCTGAGTAGGTTGTGAGGATGAGTTGGCGCTCATCTGGAGGTGATTTTGGCTGAACGAAGGAGCGTAGCTGTACCGATTACTGTCCACCGATGAAACCGAGCATTTACTGTCACTGGAAGCAACCGGGCAGCGAGGTGGGGCTGAGAAGCTTTCGTGAGCAGTCGCGTGATACCCCACGAGAGGGTTCACATGAGGGTAGTTGCTGTCCTGAGAAGGGTTGTTTTGAAAGGTGCTCGATCTGCTGCTGGTGTTTATGTTGCCCACACGCTTGCTCAGGTGGTCCTGCGTGTTTGTGAAGATGTCCTGGTAGGCTCGTGATAAGGCACCAATGGCCTCTTTGGATTGGTTCTCGCTGGGGCTGGGAGGAAGTTCGCATGGTGGTGAGGTTTCCATGCCCATGGGGGACGATTCGTTGAGGCTGTTCATGTAGCTCTGCATCTCATCCAAAAGCCGCTGCTTCTCTCGTTTAGGGATTCGGCCAAAACGCACAGCTAGGGGTCAGAGAGAGAGAAACAATTGGTTGACAACATGGACAAGACAACATAAAGCTATAATATGGTTTCTTAATAAATGTATTTGCTTTATCTGTATGTTATTTTACAGACCAAAAATGTTTCTTTATATGGACAAAAACTAAAAACTAATTCAAAGTATCTTTGAATATCTCACAGAAGAATGTAAATCAGGGTCAGTAAATAATGGGTGAAATATCTCTTTAAATGCATGGCGAATTTTCATTTCATATTGGCTCTTAATATAAAATTTTTGATTAAAAAAAATGCCTGGGATTTATCTGAAAAAAGAAGTCTAAGGCAATGGTAAAAAATACACAAGATGTTGCGAAACCACTGCATTTCTATGCGAATCAATGATAATAAAGATCCTGCCTGATCGGTTATCAAAATACCCATGTCCCATTTATTTTATAATAAAGCACATGGCAGCATCAGAAATAGCCTAGTGTGACAAAAAAAAGTGAAATATTGTCTGAAAAAATTGCTTTGGAAGTGAAAAAAAAAACACTCAAAAATAGCACAGCTGCAGTGTAGGAGACAACTTGCTATCTAGAATCTTTGGTCGCTGTGGTGTAGAATATTGATGATCAGTAAATGCGTTAGTCATGTTTTTAATGCTTTCGCATCTTTCACAAGCCCCTCACTCTTTTCTCCATCACCACCCCCTCCTCTAAGTAAATCTGTCAGCTGTTGAATCTAAAAATAGCACCAATGCTACCATATGTTTCCTCCCCCCACTCTTCATCTCTCTCCGTCACTACCTCTTCCTCTCTTCATCCCTATGCTACTCTCACTCCTCTCTGAAGCTGTAAGTAGGGCAGTGGGGCAGGCAGAGCGTGATGACAATGCCACGGGAATTGGAAGATAAACTAATGACCGTGGTGGGGAGAGGACAGGAAAACGCAGAAGAGAAGAGAAGAGAAGAGAAGAGAAGAGAAGAGAAGAGTGTAACTTGTCAGATTGAGGTTGCAGTAGATGTAAGGTATTATGGCACATCCTGGGTTTACAGGATGAGAGCAGAAGGAAGGCAAGTGGCAGAGATGTTCCATACAGTATA
Organism: Carassius gibelio; assembly: GCF_023724105.1. Classification (NCBI taxonomy): domain Eukaryota; kingdom Metazoa; phylum Chordata; class Actinopteri; order Cypriniformes; family Cyprinidae; genus Carassius; species Carassius gibelio. The sequence goes on from NC_068418.1 coordinate 21,484,151, forward strand.
TCATATATGTCTCACAACTCCTGCATCTGAGAAAATTAAAGAAGCCAAAAAAAAAATGTCCCACTCTTCTGTAACTAACATGCAATAGTTGCATGTGTTATCCTGCAGGATGATCAATATTTTGCATTGCTAAGTCCATAACTGACTTGCCACTTACCAATCAGGGTTGTGTGCCATTTAGAACTCAACTGAAGATGCCTTTTAAACTGCAATTCAGTCCCTGAATTTCAGCTCAATTTGTATTGTATTGTTTGGCAAACCGGATACAAAATTGTTCTTAGATTTGAATGTAGGAAATCAGAATTAAATTACTGTAATTTTTAACTAGTAATGCAAAATAAACAATGCATTATTTTGTCAAAAAGAGAAAAGTTAAAAAAGCAGTGTGTATGTTTATAGATAAATATTTTTTTTTAGTTGAGATAAATCAGATCTTCTTATTGTCATTCCAATTCAATTTCCTGAATTCAATCCAGGTCTTAATTGATGTAGCAAACAGGATGCAGAATTGCACTTTTAAAACTTAAACTGAAATAAAAATTAAAAAAGTTAATATTACCAATTCTAACTAGAAGAGTTAAAACTCTGAATGTTGTTTTAACAAAAGTTTACTTATTTCATTTTTTTTTTTTTTTTTTTTTTACTTTAACATAACAATTCATTTCTTAGAATGCATTGCCAGTGTTGAGTTTGTTTCAATGGCAATTAAGTAAATTCCTCTTCCTGTCATTTCAATTCAAATTCCACTTCCACTTCTGGTGGGTAGTGGCCAGTTCAAATTCCAATCCACCAGTTCAGAATTTGACTTAAATCTGTTAAATTCAGTTCAAATTCTCAGAATGAATCTGAAGACTAGGGTTCTTCATCCTGTGCAAACAACTTGACACACATAGCTTAGGGCGCTGCACTGATTACTAACAAATGGCAAGTTCATAGCGGAAGTGAAACCATGCTACACCATCGTGTCAAACCAAACATCTGTTTGTACCGCACAACCGAAATTAAACTAAAGACTGCAGTAAAGTGAAATGAAATCAGGGCGTCTACTTTATTGTGGTATTTGAGGCCGTTGCATGAGGTTTTCCTGTTTGTGCAACAGAACCCGTCAGAGAAACAGGTTTCTAGGTTGTGGGCCCTAACAATTTCAGGAACTAGGGTAAAATGACTGTTTACCTCCCCCACTTTGTAACCAATAGACTCATTTCTGTTAGTGCCCTCTTAGAATAATATCCAGTGCAATCTGTTATCATAGCCAAACCTAACTTTGAAGCACATCCGCTGGTAACCATGAGAAATTCTGCTGAGAACCTGACTAAATAGGTCACAATGTACAAGTATCAGTTTATTTTGCTAAATTTCCAAAAAAGTTAATTGGACAAGATTTATCATTCATTTCAGTGTTATTCGGGGGTTAAATTTCCGCCAAAGGCATTGTTCTTCTAAGGAGTTCAGATGCCTTGCTTTTTTCTGCATCCCTTGCTTAATTTTTGCTGCAGCACAACATTAATTGCTGAGGATGTTATAAGGCCACAAGTGTGGTAATCAAGACGCCCGTGTTCCAATTTCTCAAAATAATTCTTGTATTTGCTGCAGTTTTCCAGATGACAGATAGCTTCAGGGACTGCGTGACTCCATCCCTCATAAATCATTGTCTCTAGGAGGGATTGGGAGGCAGAGCTTAGGGAACGTGCGAGGGGGAAGGGTAAACCGATTGAGAGAAGGAGGCGAGAAAAAGAAGGGACCACAAAGGGCAAACGAGAGACAGAAACGAGTGCAAAACAACTCTCTTGAAAGTTACCAACGGTGCAAGACTAAAAGAGGAAAGTAGGTTGAGGGGGAGGGGGGCGGTTGGGATGCTTGGCTTGAAGAATGCAATGAAAATACGACTTTTCACTATTTGTCATATGTCAGTGCCCTGATAACCTCTTAAAATTCTCACCGTCACGGGACATGCCAACAGACAGGCATTTTTTGAAGCGGCAGTGTTGGCAGCGATTGCGGTTCATGCGCATTATTAGGCAGTTCTCGTTCTTCACACACATCTTGTAGTTAATGTTCTGCTGAATGCTGCGGCGGAAAAAGCCCTGCAAAGAACAAGACATTTTATATGATAAACTACAATGACATGACAGAAAAGACTCATGCATGTTTGATTTATCACAGGCTTGTTCTCTCTCACCTTGCAGCCTTCGCATGCATGGACACCATAGTGGAACCCTGATGCGATATCTCCACACACTTTACAAAGGAGCACCATGCCTCCAGTCTCTGCTCAGGTAAAGATAGAAACAGAGAGAGAATGGGGTCAGGACGTACAAGAACGCATGTCCTTAATATTGGGGACTCGTTATTCCTTTGTGAAAGAAGATGCTGACATGTGTGATGCAGGTACTAAAAAGAGAACCGACTTACTGGTAAATGTGCCAGTGAATCCACAAGGCCTTTTGCCGGCGATGGGATGGGAGTAGCTCTGTGAACCTGCAGTGGCGTTGTTGTAGATTTCAGGGAACTGAAATACCAGTTTTGGAGAAGGTGCTTGCTGCTTGAGAGCCCCAATCTCGGTGAACGTAACCTCCTCTGGGGAAGATGGCTGGGAGTGAGAAGATGGAGATTGGGTTTGATAGCCACTAGAGGGGCTTCCTGGGCTTCTTGGACTGGCACTGCCATTACTACCAGCATAGAGTATCACACCGCCTGTAAAAATACAAGAGTATATGAAGCCTTTGAGTGGGAAAAAAACATAAAAATGGAACTTTATTTTGTTAGTAAATTTCATTATGTTGCATTATCACTAGTCTTTCAAACACCTTACATTTTAACACGCCTAGTTAAAAGTTAGAGTTAGGGTTAATTTCATGTGCCCCAGTTCAATTTGTTGAACTGGCATATTTGCAAAGTCTAATTTGCATTGGCATTAAACAATGCTAAATGCTAAATATGTCTATTTAGGCTGAAAGCCTTTTAGATATTATAATGAAATGTTATTTATTTAAGCCAGCATGTGAGATTGTTCATTTGCTGATATCTTGCTCAAGTCATAAATATATTTCCAGTATTCATTATTTCCTGTTTGGCTGTTTGGAGTAACTTCCTTGTTACTCTACAATCAAATTCCAGGTTCACAACAAATGTGCTTATCAGTTTATTAATTGGTTCTCGGATTTTCATGAATGTTCACAAGAAAGTCTACATCATTGCTGATCCTGAAACAAAATTCCCATCAAATAGTCAGAGTTAAGGGATAAGTTCGAGGAAAATCAGTTTTAGGTTCACAACCATGAATAGGTGTTTCTACACTCTGTTGTTACTCAGCTATCATCATGTCCCTCTGGTTTTAGGAATTAATCATAGTTAGGGTTAGGTTTAGGTGTGGGATCTATGTTTTTTGATTCAGCATCTACCAAAAATTTTGATCTAGGAAAATGTATAACTTGGGAAAACCCCGCTGACCAATATTAAGCGAAGTATGCTAATATGCTGTTCTGAATTCAGCAAGTGTTTTTTAACTCGAGAAATGCTCCGACTGATTCAGTCCGTTTTAGAGAATCGACTCACTGATCGATCAAAAAGATCCGGTTCAAAATACTGCGGACAATACAACCGCGTATCTCTTTGTTCGCTATCTGTCAGGGTCTAGGGGTATTATGTGCGGGATATTTAACCGCTTGCAGCAGCTTTCAGAAGGGAGGTGATGTAATGATCTAAACGACTGGGAGTGAGTGAGGTTTCCTCCGTAAGAACGATCTCAAGCGTTAAAAATAAAGACAGGTCTACAGCATCATATTGCGACGATCCCCATTTTAGTGCACTCAAGAGGTTTACGGTTTGGTGTTGTTACACGTTACTTTAAATGAAACCATCGGCTTGTTTTATTTCCATTCCCCTGCAGGTTTCTCTTTCTCCCTCTGGGTTTCTGCATCCTATCGCATCCTCTCCGGTCATGCGCTCAGGATGAGCTGAGGCACGATCTCACGTGTTTGCGACGCGAGCTCTCCCGCCTCTGCTCTCCAATAATAGCCCTGGCATAGTGCCCCAGCCAAAACTGCACAACACCTGACCGCAGCCTCACATGGATTCCTGACACCGTTCCTACCCAAACCAAATCCGCAGTCTCGTGTAAACAGCTACAACAATCGTATCAAAAGCTACATACACAGGGACTTTGCGATGATGTTACGGTTCCCACACAGATGCGTCTCCAGTGAGAGGGGCAACGAGGAGTCACGTTTTGATAGAATGTGCACCGTGGCTTTCAGATTGACTTTTTAAACAACCCAAGAACACAGTCGGTCAAATCTGGGCCAAGAGAATGCGATTTAAAGCCGCAGTGTCCAAAACGTTTCTTGCACCATGGTGATTTAACAATGAAATGCAGTGGTGTCTTTCAACAGGCAAAGTTATTAATGATATTTTTCATAAACAAAATGATTCTTGCTTGTGCAAACAACGATGCTGGAAGCTGACCTTGCCGTTTTCACACTATTTACGCCACTATTTAGGCCAGTATTAGAGTCAGTGTCTCCATATGTGACCCTGGACCACAAAACCAAACATTTATTCAACCTCATGACATTGCAAGTGCACATGAGTATCTTATGTAGAACACAAAAGAAGTTATCACAATGTTAATGGCCAGTGGCCATGGCTGGTTCCCATTCACTTTCATTGTATATTCCTTTGCTGAATGTTTTTAGTTTAACTATGCCTTTAATACTGTGCAGTGCTTATGACAATATCTAAATAGTTCCTTATTACTGTCTTTCAATCTGTGTTTTCCACATAATTTGGAACCCTTCTGTGGTAAACAAGTTCAAACTACCAGTAAATAATTGCCTTACTCCTTTGTGTGTTTTTTCACATGCTGCACGCGGTATTTATTTAGCTCAAGTGTTTTTGTGATCCCTCCACTGGCACGTGCAATAGGACTTGTTGATATACTGCAGCGCAGGATTTTACAGCCTTGTGATAGTGAGTCCTACCTGAGTGTATTACTCAGTCCTGCCCAACTCACAAACCCCACCCACTTACACAGAAATACTCACACCTGGACACACGTGTGAGGCCACAGAGGTTAGACAGACAAATGACATTATAGATAACAGGACATGCCCGTTATTAAACCAAACCATAGCAGCTGGGGCACAGTTGTTTTTAGCACCAGTTTCACATGATTGCAAACCAGTCTAAGGCTTTAATTAGATATTAATCTAAAATATGTAGGTGTGATATCATTTTGTCTTTTTTCCTGCCCTTTATGTAAATAACCAGTTTGAACATTAAGTGAAGATAATACAATTTCTAAAAGCTAAATGAGGAGCCATGCACATGTCATTGCAAGCCGGTACAAATTAAGGTCAGTGGAAACACCAGCATTAGTTGAAGAATCAGCAGGTCTCTTTGTGAGCTTAGGCAACCCATGCAAACCCTAATCTGCTAGTGAGCAAAGGCAGGCGTAGAAACGTGAGGACTTTGCAGGGACAATTATTCCCTCCTCCCTGGTCTCAAATACTGGCATGGTCTCCCTTCCCTCCCTCCCCTGAGGAAAATAGCTGAAATACTCTGCCTTGCATGACCGCAATGTTTTGTATATCTGCCTTGATATGCAGCATATTAACATTTCTGCATTTGTATGGGTTTGGGCAGGAATGCAAGAAAGTAATGTGAATGTAAAATTATCATGATAAAAGCACATACTTTCACTTTTTAAAACTTATTAAACAAGCATGACATTTGCTTACTATCGAAGGAGATGTGCTCATATATAGATTAAATGGGTTATTACAGGATAGAACTTTCATAAAGTGAATATGAATACAATTTAAAGCCAAAAGTTTTCAAACTAGAGTTCTCAGACCCTCAGGACGTTTCAATACATTTAAAACATATTTAGTAAGAATATTATATTCTTTTATATTAAATTATATTATAACATTTAGTATTTAGTAAAAAAAAATTCTCAATTTTCAGCTCTCCTTTCAATGTAAGTACTACTTATAGTTGTTATTTGTGTTGAATATTTCTAGAGAGTTTTCTTCTTGCTCATTGGTCATATGTTCTATTAAAGCTGCTTTGAAACTATTTAGTATAAACAATATTTTAGTATATAAAGTATCTTTTTTTAAATAGTTTAATTGAAAATCTTCAAATATTGTAAAAAGGTTTTTGTATCACTAAATTCAAAATATTTAAAATATTATCCAAAAATGTTTTTATATATTTTTTAACAGTTTGTTTTGCTTAGTACTGTCTACAATATAATGTTTAGCATTTTCCACACACGGTATAAATAAAATAAAAAAAAACATTGAGGTCATAGGCATATGTATATAATCATAAACTTGGATAGGTAATTTCGTCCATTGCAGATTGTTCTCATACTGTCATGAAGCTGTTTATGCGAACCGCTCCAGAGGAGAAGTTGCATGAGGCGGGAAAACGTGATGAGGCGCTACACTGACTGCATGAAATCGCTGACCCACTGACCAACCTCCCCTTCCTAACGTATAATCCGCATCAAAACACAATCATTGAAAGAAACAGTGAGGGCGGGGGCGTGGAAATCACGCGCTGCACGCGGCTGAAAGAGCGCATGCACGTGAGGACGATTGTAGGCGCGAGGGATGCGTTCGGTGGGAAGATACGCGCGCTGCGCTCCCACAAGCAAAACTAAAAGCCTCGCGCCTCTCCTATAATTGAAAAGCACTATAAAATAGAGGCAAGCGGCTATATAAAATGGAGGGGGGTGGGTGGATGGTCCGTTACTCTGCTTCTGGAACTTGTCATTCACCTCGTGAGCACAGAGCATATAGACTTTATGTTTGATACGTATTTAAACCATTGGAACGTGTAACAGAGTTCCATAAACGTCACAGCGTTTGTTTTACACCAATAATGAAAATAAATGGAACATTATAAGCTAATGCAAATTATTCAAGGTCCCGTTGTTGTACAATAGACACATGGTCGCTGTGATTTTGCCAAGTAAGACAAGTTCAACATTAAAATCTTTTGAAGATGCTGATTCGACATTATTGTCCAAAAATATAAACTTAACCCAATCACCTACCCCTACACCTAACCTCAACCATAATTTATTCCTAAAATCAGCCTGAAATGATAGCTGATTAACAAGGGTGTAGAAGCACCTGATTGTAAGCCTAAACCAGATATTTCCTTAAATGTTATATCTCAATTCCGATTGGTTGATTGTAATTTTGTTCCAGGATCAACAAGGATGCTGGTCCAGGAACATGTTGAACTTGGTGAAATCATACTCACCATAGTCACATATTCAACAGAGGTTTCATAAGTGGATTTGTAAAGCATCTGTCATCAGTAGGTTAGTAAACCAAACCAAATTTGCAATTTTTTGCATAAGGGACAAAAAGAAAAAACTGGAGTAGGCTACACAATCTAGTCCCTTCGAAAATAAAAGATTCTTTTTTTTTTTCACCTTAAAATTCCTTATTGTAGTTTGGTAATTTTTTGGGGGTCAGTTTGGGTAATACTGACTTTTTGAATGAAAGCAGTTTATTCAGATGTTACCACATGAAGCACATTTGGAAACCACACACATACACATTTATTCTATTCCTTTCAGGTTTCAAAATGTTTAAGTTTGGTGTGAACAGTTTTTTTGTTAACCTGTATGTAATAGACCTATATAATATCAAACATCATATTGGTAATTGGACATGACATTAAACAATTCTTTGTATCAGTCAAAATTGCAATATTGTTGCATCCCTAGAACTCCATGTGGGCTGGATCTAAAGTCACATGTTTGAGTTGATGTAGTGTGTTTACTTGTTAAATGTCACAGGAAATCTGCTTCCTTGTTTCCTTTTTTTCAAGCTCTTAAAAGGTCATGTGATCAAATGTTATTACTTCCTTGTCTTTAATGACTTTATGCAGCAGGTTATTGCACCTCATATTTGTTTTTCTTGCTTTCAAGGCTTTCTGTCAAACAGAGGGTGAATTAAGAGGGTGTGCCAGGCACGAGACAGTTTTTCCATCACCTGTTCTGGAACGTGACTGCAGCTTTTGTAAATGAATCAGCTGTCAATTAACATTGAAGTGGACTTGGTTGACTGAGCCAGCATGTAATTGGCCGTTGGCTAACCTCGGTGATGAACCACTACTCAAATAAGCTTAACCGGTTAACCTCCTTTGATGAAGGCTGCATACTTGAGTAAAGTAAAATTATTGTAAGCTTTATAAAATAAATGAAAAACGAATGCAGCTTTAGTGCATGACCACCCATGTACCCCAAGAGTTCACTAACTTTCCATAAGTGTTGGTGGTACAGTGAATAATGTCTTTTGACTCTTGCTTTTCTATTTACTGTATATTCCAGTTGCATGATGTTTGTTTTGAATATCTCGTGTGATTAATGGCCATACTGTAGTTTACACTAGTAAAGTGTGCTGATGTGCCAAGTTTGACAGCGCACTTGGACCATCTACATACACGTGAGTTTGTTTTCATGGCTAGTACCAGGAAGTTGTTAGCGCACACGCGTGGTTTCTAAATAGATTCCATGAAAGCAATCACACAGGGTTTATGACAGCAGTTACAGAAGTTATTCTAAGTATAGTAATGTTTATCACCATCATTTATGTGATTCACACATTGGATTAGACTGATGCTATATTTAGGTGCACTTTGTAGTCTTTATGCTGAACTGATGATGAGTCTAACCAGCGCAATCAAAAAAGCATGCAGACGCCTTCATGACACCAGTCATTACTGCAAAACCAGTATGTATCACATAATTCACTGCAGCACTGTAAAACATCTTTGTTTTGAGTATAGTTCAAATGCAACTTGCGGATTTCAGAGTGAACACACAGGGAATATATTAAAGTTTTAGAACCATATGCATTGTGCATCAAAATACAGTTTAAGCAGTTAACACAAAACATGACATGTACATTTAATTAATTATGATGTATAAAATGCATAGTAATCATAATAATATTAAAACTCTAAAGCTATTAGAATAAGCATGTCTACTATCCTCAGTACTGTTAATGTAATTGTGCATTTAAAAAAAAAAACATTTAATCAGAAAACAAAAATGTATACAACCTTTAAATGCACAGAATTATGAGTTCAGCATTTGTATGAAATGCCAGGTTGATTATAATAAACATATTAAGCCCCATCATCGATAAAAGGACATTTTTATGAAAAATAATAATAAGCTATATTAGCAGTAATAATATTGCATTATAAAAATATAAATTGTAAATACAACAACAATAATACTACTAATAATAAATGTATTACTTACCAGGACTGCTGTCCATCTTTGATATGTTTTTCAAGATCCTCTGTCTTCAGAACTATTATCTTCGAGAAAGTCAGTGTGGGTCAGTGTGTTAAAGTCTGGTGAAAACAGGTATAAAAGTCACGAAATGCCTGTGCATACAGTGAGAATCCCGAAGAAGGCAGGCAGTATCTCGAGCACAGAGCATTTGGCAGCGGACACACAAACAGTCGGTAAAAATAGAGTCGGTCACAGGTGTGCAGACACTTTCCGCGCGCAGCTACCTGTACCCTGCTCTTGATCTAGTGTGAAGGACGCGTTAGGTGCGCTGGGTAATGTCTCTCGTCTGTCCGTTCATTGTCATCAGCATCTCTGTGGGACTGTCAAACTCCTGGCCATGCACACGCCCTTCCACACCCACATCAATCACGTTTTAGCATGACTGGCAAATGTGACTGGGTTTAGGAGAGCCGTCAACCTCCGTTGTTGTCTTTGGCAGGGATTTATCTCACTCTAACGTGCCCCATGATCTAGCTTTCTCTTTCCTCTTGATCCTAGCGTGCATTTTCATTGGCGGGAGTACGTGCTGTTAAAGCCACGCTGCATGCGCCCTCTGCATGTGCCGTGGAAGCGCTTGTCCTACTGACACACATTTTATGCAAAACACAGCGTGAGACTAGGCGACATGAGAGGCTTGCACATGGACTGCAGGAGGGGCTCTGCGTGACTGCTGCCGAGCGGGCCTTTTAAAATCTCTTTCAACATGTGAATGAGGCACAGAGGCATGGCATAAACAAGGGCATAAAACACCTTAGCTGTATGTAAGATGGTAATATAGTATTTATCTGTAAAAAAAAAATAATAATAATAATAAGATAACACAATATCAAATAACTGTTTTGGACAGCTCATATTCATTATAACTTGAACGAACTGGTCTACAACATTAATATGACAGCTAACCCAAAGATCTGACAAAATTCTGTTATCTGATTTCTAATTGTATAGTTGATTCTAGCCTGAATGTAGTTTTGTTGTGTTCTCTTGTTTGCCTAATAGCTATAGCAGAAAAAAAAAAAGTTTTTTTATTTTAGATTGAAGAACAGAATTCAAAGAATGTATTTCCATAAAGAGAGACCCTGCATACAAAACTTCTACTAGAGAGAAGCAAGGGACAACACACACACACACACACACACACTTTTATTCACAGAATAAAAGTGAACAAAAACACAGCTTTTATTCAAAATGGAAATCTTGATTCTTGTGTTACAATATACACTACCTTTCAAAAGTTAGGAGTCAGTAAAAAAAAAAAATAATTATTTTTTCAAAAGTATGAACACTTTTATTCAGCAATGATATGTTAAATGGGTGAAAAATGACATTAAAGACTCATATTGTTAGAAGAGATTTTAATTTAAAATTTAAATAATAAATACAGTCCTGATGAGAACAAAAACAAAACAAAACATGAATGGCAGCATAAAGACTAAAGTGCACCTAAATATAGCATCAGTCTAATCCAATGTGTTAATCACATAAATGATGGTGATAAACATTACTATACTTAGAATAACTTCTGTAACTGCTGTCATAAACCCTGTGTGATTGCTTTCATGGAATCTATTTGCTATAACAACTTCCTGGTACTAGCCATAAAAACAAACTCACGTGTATGTAGATGGTCCAAGTGCGCTGTCAAACTTGGCTCTGACACATCAGCACACTTTACTAGTGTAAACTACAGTATGGCCATTAATCACACGAGATATTCAAAACAAACATCATGCAACTGGAATATAAACAGAAAAGCAAGAGTCACCTCACAATAAGTAATTTGTGCTTTTTTTAAATGTAAATACATAGTAAAGGCAATTTAATATAAAGTGGGACCTACACACACAGAGATATATTTTTTATTTCTTAATAACTGGTTTTGTTTTAATGAAAGCATGTGCTTGTACTGCAGTGGTTAAAATCAGATTTTGGGGGATAATGATTTTTAAACATTATCCCATTTAAACTGAAAGAAAAGCAAAACAGTGTCCTCTTGTGGTTAATAAACGCACACGGCTGCATTTTATGCTAAGGGCGAGGCCAGAAATGTTTTCGTGGGTGGGCCTATATAAAAAAGGGGGTGGGCAAAATGTAGTGCATGAAAAACAGCCATTAACAAAGGCAACTCTGACAAACAAATAATAAAATGCTCTTCCTGTTTTCTGTCGAGTATGATGACTTTTATGGCTTTTCTTATTTTTATTTTTTTACTTGAAGCACTGACAAAAAACACGTATCATACGATTTATTACTGTTGTTGTTATTGATGATGATGATTTAATTACCAGCTTCTTATCGGGTGAGCCACTATTAAAAGTGCTTTACCATTGTGCTATTGTGGCAGTTAATATTAATCTGAAAAATATGAATAATATAGCTTTTTTTATTTTATTTATAGCACAACTATTTTATGCTATAGTTTTATTTGCCATTAAATATAGGCTAATCATATATTTATTTAAATAGATGAAAAGCTTAAACCTTGTACAGCGTCTTGCAAATGGAATATGTATTGTACTGCCTATAACTTGATATTTATTTGGCCAGTCCTTTATAATGAGTATCAATAACTCTTATACACTGTAAAGTTGTCTAAACTGGAGTTGGTCAGTGCTATTTGAACATAGATTTAGGTATAGTTAAAAATTATGTTCCAGAAAAAAAACACAGTATTCTCACTCATAGTGTTTGCAGACTATTGAAGTGCATAATAATAATAATAACAATAATGAAAACGTAATGCTTATGAAAGTGCTCTTGTTCATAGTGCTTTCATAAACACTGTGACATGAACTTGAGCAATAGTCATGGCTTTATGTTGTACTTCCAATGTTGACCACTAGATGTAGCTTTAATGCAAGAAGTGGCTCTTACACCCTTTAAATTACCATCTTAATTTAGCACTAGGTCACACCAATAGATCAAACCTTCCTTTATATTTTTCTTCAGTCCTTAATATAATATACCCCCCCCCCCCATAAATACAATATGCCTGTAAATGTGAAAGTAAAAGCAGTGTAACAGGCAACAGGAGAGGCTAAAACATGCTTCTATAATATCAAACCATGCAACATATTATAAACCTCCTTTCAAGGCCTTTATTTGGACATCGAGAAGAAGCTCTGTCAAAGTCGGCCATAAACATTCTAGCTCGCATTTCTTTCTTTTTTTCTGAATCCATAAAAAAGTTTGATTACAGCTTGTGTGCTTGACATGTTGATTGAAATGATACATTTCGCACAAGATAGAAATAATCTGAAGATAATGTGGCGCCTTACGTAAACCCTGTTTCTGTGGTGTTTTGACAGTTGCCAGGGTTAATTGGCTGTGTTAAATTTGGAGCTCTGTTCCTCAGCTATGAACCCATGACTGTGGGCAACTCGAGCACTGAGGAACATGTTATGGCAGGGCATGCCGATAATTACAGAGGGAGAGCGGCAGTGTTTGGGAACTGAACAGGGGCTGCTGCCAACATGCACACAGTAGAAACACCTTGTGCCTCGGGCTAAGCAGACAGCCATCAGCGTCTGTCATCTTTCTGTTGCTCTCTTCTGCCCACCAACACTTACCTGCTCGAACTCTTTCACTCTTTTATTGAAAGATCGCTGTTTGTGAAGTCATGCCAGATTCTCTGAGGCTGATGAGCAATTTAACAAGTTTATACCAAGCTCCCTCTTAGGGAAAGAGCACTAGTATGGTGAAGAGGATATATAGTGAAAAGTTTAGATGCGACTTTTAAAATGCTTTTAAAATAGTCTTTTGTTGTATGTATTTTTACTTTCACATTTAATGTTTAAAGGAATAGTTTATCCAAAATGGTTAATTTCCTCAACATTTAGAAACCTCAGGCCATCCAAGATGTAGACAACTTTTTATTTTATTTTTTAGAACACATTTGGAGAAATTTAGTATTACATCACTTGCTCACCAATGGATCATCTCTTCTGCAGTGAATGGGTGCCATCACAATGAGTCCAAAAAGCTGATAAAAACACCTCAATAATCCACAAGTAATCCACATGACTCCTGACAGTCCATCAGTTATTATCTTGTGAAGTGTTAAGAGAAACAAATCCATCATTAAGACATTCTTAACTTCAAACTGTTGCTTCTGGCTAAGATATGAGTACTCCATTCATATTGCTTTCAGGAGAGAAATATGCACAGATCAAGCACTGTTTACAAGCAAAACAGTTTTAAACAAATATGTCGGCGGATTTGAAGTGAGAGGTATAAAAAGGATAGATTTTTTTTTCAAGGAGGAAGCATAATGAAAGATATGGACCCTTGGATGATTTAGAGTTAAACCGTCTTGATGCAGTTGATTTTTAAAAGCATGCAGCATCTCATTTCACAAGAAGTTAAAAGATGAACTGGATTACTTGTGGATTATTTTTATGTTTTATCAGCTGTTTGGACTCGCATTCTGACGGCACCCATTCACTGCAGAGGATCCATTGATGAGCAAGTGATGTAATGCTACATTTCTAAAAGACTATAAAAACAAACTCATCTACATCTTAGATTGCCTGAGGGTGAGTAGATTTTTAGCAAAGGTTAATTTTTGGGCCGAACTATTGCTTTATTTCAATTAGTTACTTTGCATTTCTTATAGGCTAATTATTTGGAAAAATCTACTTGCAATCTCTGAGTGAACATATCGTTTCAAAGTCTTCTTTTCATTGTGCATTGGCAGTTTTATTTGCTAAGGAGAAGGCATTGAAAAGGGGACCTTTCCTCTCGAGCACAAAGATTTGCCGCAATTACAGAATTGCTTCCATATGTGGATCAGGCAGCTTCTCCCGCAGCCCCCTCCAGCCCCTCTCTCTTTCCTCTCTTTCTCCGCGTTCTCTCTCCCTGTCTTTTAGCGACGTCCTTCCCCGACTTCTGTTTTTTAGCCATGCTATATTTTTCCGACCTTGCTTTCTTTCTCTTAGTGCCACGAACGGGTTTGAAAAGGCCACCTTTTAAACTAAGTCCGTCTTAATCAGAACATCCTGGTACTTTTGGCAGTGGGCTTCACTTGTGCTGATTCAATTAGAGTGAGAGAGCCACGGACAGAATGCGCCTGGATGCAAAAACGAAAGGAGGGGGGAGAGAGAGAGAGTTAGAGGGGGGGGCATGAAGGGAAAAAAGCGAATAAAAAGAAGAAAGAAAAAATGTGGTTTCACCAAAAGAATTCTGACTGGAGGGAGGCAGCCTGGTGAGTGCAACAGGGAAAGGTGGAAAATGAGAAGCGAAGGAGAGGGAGAGAGCGAAATGTTTTTTGACAGAGGTCGGTTCAGAGAGGGTTCATGGTGACATCATGGCTGATTGTGAGGAAAGTATAGACAGGAGGGCCATTCACCTTTCATTGGACACATATGTTGGAGGATAGGCCGCGCGCTCATTTGCATGCGCTTATTGGCACTCTGTTAAGTTTTTTTCCGACAACTCTGGACCGCCGAGGCGCGCTTGCTCACTTGACTCGCGCACATAAACATACAAAAATAAGTAGGCCTACAAACATGCGCACACGTGCAACCACAGATTAAATATGACATGTGGCTTATACATTTACACGAACTTTAATGCAAAATATACACCACAGCCTGTCCCATTTTTTCCCCTTATAGCTTTTTCCAAAAGCACTCTGTGTGTTGTTTTTCCTCGTCTATGTTATTTCTTCATGTCAGTTGGAGTCAATGTAAGAGTAAATGTGTACATTTTGCCAAGCGAAATGAATGAGGCCCTTCATTGCCCGAGCCGTGCGTTTGACTTTGAAACTAAAAAGCGGATGGCATTCCTGTGCGTGTGTTCATGTATTTGCGTGTGCGTGCTTTGAGTAAATCTACGTTGTGCTTGTTTGCGTGCGCGCGCATGCACATGCCCGCCTCGCGCTCTCTACGCATGTCTCATTGCAGTACAAAGCTTCACATGACATCAATCTGCATGCAAGGAAATAGTGATCTCATTACAGGCATCTTGTTCCTGATTAAAACCTGCCGTGGCCACCAGCCTCTCTCTTTCTGTGTGTGTCTCTTTCTCTTCCCCTCCCTTTTTCGTTTTCTTCCCCTTCTTTTTTCCATCCTGGCCCACTAGTCCTTGGCATAAATAAATACACGTCTTAGTAGAAATGTTATTCGTTTATTTATTTGCACTCCTTACAATTAACACGGGGGAAAAGAAGGTCACGGATGAAAATGAATGAAGGAGGAAGGATAAAATAATGATGATGTCAGAGGCCTTTAAGATGAGTAATGATGTCATAGCAAAGAGTGACAAATGCAACTCTTGTGAAGAAGAAACCATTAGGAGAAAAAAAGGGGGGAGAAGTGGAGCAAATGACAGGGAGCCTGTGTTCAAATGCACTGTGAAAAATGATTTTTATTGAAGTTGAAAATAAACAGTATTGGACTTAGAAGTGTAAATCTACTAGCAATTTCTGAGTGAAAATTGTTTCTACGCCAATTTCTTTTTACAGTGAAATAAATGTACTAGTCGATTTTTGATTAATTCTGCTCTGTTTGCATTCAGTAAAATGTTTTTGACATATGACGTGTTAAAAACAACCACAGCAATTTATTAATTTGCTGAAGATTTTTCAAAGCACTACACTATCAAAGCACTATCTTTTACAAACTCAAAAGAGCCACAAGGTTTTATTTGTATTTATTTATTTATTTATTTATTTTTGTTACTTTGAATTTGATGTTCCCTCAATATCGCGACTTCATGGTACAGCAAATTGTCTATTTGCAAACTTCACAAAACTAAGCAAACATAGTATGTAATCCGATATGTGTCTCTGGAGCACAAAACCAGTCAGAAGTAACCAATCTAGCCTATATAATAGCTAAAAATATGTTGCATGAGTCAAAATTTTTCTTTTATGCCAAAAATACGGTGGCCGAGAGAGCTCAACGTGCTGCAATTTAAGAAAACACATGCAAATTGAAAAAAAAAACATCTTCATCAATTTGACAACAGAAGTGTTGCAAATCATCACAAAACATGCATATAACCAAACGCGCTGCAAAATCTCACAACACGTGCATATAACGAAACGTGCTGCAAATCATCACAACACATGCATATAACGAAACGCACTGCAATTCCATCACAACACATGCATATAACGAACGATTCTGCAAATCATCAAAACACATGCATATAACGAAACGTGCTGCAAATCCTCACAGCACATGCTTATAACGAAACGCGCTGTAAATCATCACAACACATGCATATAACGAAACGCACTGCAAAATCTCACAACACATATATATAACAAAACGCGCTGCAAATCATCACAACACATGTATATAACAAAATGCGCTGCAAATCATCACAACACATGCATATAACGAAATGCGCTGCAAATCCTTCACAACACATGCATATAACGAAACGCGCTGCAAATCCTCACAACACATGCATATAATGAAACGTGCTGCAAATCCTCACAACACAAGCAAATAATGAAACGCGCTGCAAATCATCACAACACATGCATTTAATGAAACGCGCTGCAAATCATCACAACACATGCATATAACGAAACGTGCTGCAAATCCTTCACAACACATGCATGTAACGAAACGTGCTGCAAATCCTTCACAACAAATGCATGTAATGAAACGTGCTGCAAATCCTTCACAACACATGCAAATTAAGAAACACTGCAAATCCTGCTGCAAATAGCACTGACCACAATGGAAATGTTTCAAGAGCCCATTTCACACTGCCATTCCAGCAAATACACAGGTAAAGAGTTCCGGCAATTGTTCCCGGGTCACTAGATTTTGCACTTTCACACTGCCAGTGATTACCCGGATATGTGCTTGCTTTCACACACAAGCTGTAAAGGTCTCATAATGACACATGACATCAGGGCGTGACGTGTAATGTATGAGTCAAAAACATTAGGCACATTATACTTTCACTGAAGCAAGCGAACAGTCTCGGCGTCAGTGCGGAAAGTGAGGAACTAATTGATCTCTGCTTCATTACAGTTTGCACATATTTTTTCGTCGCGAACCTTGATCTTCCTTCAAAACAGCCGGTAAAAGAGTTGCGTGATAACGCACGTCATCACTTCGACACGGCATTAGATCTGGCTTTTGTGCACACAGCGCTCGTCCCGGGTTGCTTTCACACAGAAGGCGACCCGGCAATGTTCCTGGCTGGGATTTGCTTATCGTGCAGTGGCTACTGGTCAGTGGAGTTGTTGGTGAACTGAAAGGTGAATTTTTTTATAAACACCCTGAATGCATGATTCCTTTATCTTTTGGATATTATTAGCCTAAATAAGCTGAATAATTACATGATTAAATGTAAAACGTTACTTAAGATGGCTAACTTTAATATCCTCAGCTAAATATAATTTCAAGGTTAATGAAAATAAATTTGCAATGCTTCATTAATTGTTTCATAATGTGCATGTGCTGTGAGGATTTGCAGCGCGTTTCCTTATATGCATATGTTGTGATGATTTGCAGAGCGTTTCGTTATATACATGTGTTGTGATGATTTGCAACACTTGTGTTGTCAAACTAATGCAGATGTTTTCTTCAATTGCTGGTGTTTTTTCAGTTTGCATGTGTTTTCTTAAGTTGCAGCGTGTTGAGCGCTCTCGGCCACCGTACAAAAATCATTAAGATATTAAGTAAAGATCATGTTCCATGAAGATATATTGTAAATTTCCTACCATAAATATATAAAATCTTAATTTTTTATTAGTAATATGCATTGCTATTGCAATTTTCTCAGTATTTAGGATTTATTTTTATTCAGCTTTCAGATTTTTAAATAGTTGTATATCAGCCAAATATTGTCCTCTTCTAACAAAGAGTCCAGGATCACATTACATTTATGACAATTATCACTCATTAGCTGAACTGCTTATTTATGCATATTTGAAACCAATTCCATATTCAGATACTAATAACTAAATGGCTAATAAAAAAGTTTACAGACATTTTCTTTAACCCTAACACACAGCACAATACAACAAATAATTTAAAATATTAAAATTTTTCATTTGTAAAAAATCTATACAGAAAGTTTGTTCATATTAACATTAAATTGTGCACAATTTTTATGGAAATGTCTTAGAGTTTACAAAACAATTGACATGAATTCTTTAAAAAAAGGTTCCGAAATTGCTGTGTTGCCATTAAAATAATTATTTTGGTTTCCACAAAGAACCTTTCAGTGAGCAATTCTTAAAAGAACCTTTTTTTTGGAATGGTTCTAAATATCCCTTTTCCTCTATAAAGAAAGTATTGTGAAGAGGAAAGTGTCCATGGATGTTAAAGGTTCTTCATGGAGCCATCAGTGCCAATAAAGACTACTCTAAGTGGGCATGATTTCAGATGGAAAAATTCTGTATAAAAGCAGAATAACAGGAAATAAGGAGAGTGAAGCAGGTGAAAGTGAAATGTAGTGTGGAAAACTGAAAGACAAAGTCAGAAAGTGACAGACGGGGTACACAGGTAGTGTGGGAGAACGAGAGGAGCGAGAGAGGAAGAGAGAGAGATAGCAGTCTGATCTATCTTCATTATCCTCCACTCTGCAGTCTCCCAACACAGAGATCATAAATCTCAACCTCCAACACACTTCACTGACAATGAAACACAAACACTGCTAACCTCTGACCTCCCTCCTGCTACTGACACATACTCGCTCAGACACACATGGAGAATGACAGCACATACTGTAATGTTGTTTGAAACTTGGTAAACTAGATGCTCTGATGAAAATGTAAGATACTAAGTATTTTGAAATGATTTGATAGGGAGACTCCTAAAGCACTGAATCTCAAAATAAAATAAAAATAGACCCAAATTTCCTCATATACTGATCACATTCTAAATTAGTAGTTACCTTATTTTGACAGACAGTTAATATGTTAACAGAATGATGGATAAAGCTTTGTAGGGTAGGTTTGTGTGGCAATGCAAACCACTTCCTGTTGACTTGTGCATTGAGACCCAATGCCAGCCCTGCTAAAGTATCCTACTGCTACACTTCAGCTGAGCTCAGTTTGTAAACGCTTTTATCTTAGCAATGAAAAATCTGAATGCTGAAAATGTTTTAAAACGTTATTTGACAGGAAGTTTATAGCGCAGTACAAACTAAAAGGAACCTTAGTACACGAAGTTGTTTCATGCCCAACTCAAAACATCAGAATATGATCATTTATAAATGCATTCCACATTTTTTGTGTAGCTAATAATTCAGTTTAAAATAAAAACAAGTGTTCCATTTGATTTATTTGCATGAATTACCGTCAGACCCACGGCTGAACCTGACATGCCACTTCCTTGATCTTGAGATGGCACTGTCAAAAAGAAGCCAGTTAAGGTGTGTCTTCACAGTGAGGTTTCTGGGGGTTTATTTTAACCAAAACCAGTACAGAATGGCAGCTTTAGAAAGAGCCCAGGCAAACGCCCAGAACCACATACGAGACATACAAACACAAACTGTACACTGTACTCATATAAAACACATATAGAGTGGCATATAGCCAGAAACACCCTCGGCACCATGAAATTTGGAGCTCCCCATATTTACAGTCTCCCATCATCAAAAAGATGCTATATTCTTGTGGACTTTTGTAGCAAATAAATTATTACTACTGATGACAACCCTGACATGATTCATCAGTGGATGTTATTGGTTTGTTTTATGCTTTTCCACTTGTCAGTCCAGCATTATTTGACATGTTTTCCGTTTTCATATTTATCACACGAATAGCATGATTGAGGATGTCCATGCTTTCAAGCTGTTTGAAGCATGTTATTGCATTCTTTTTTCCAACCCCCCTCAATTGGAATAACATGCAGCAATGAATCGTTCACAGTCAGACCAGGATATCGGTTAAGTAAGACGAATGTTGATTTCATGTCATCTTGAAAACAAACTGTATCCAGCATTTTAGCTACGAGCTTCTCGCTGGCATTCCTTCATCATGTGCTACTCAGTGCATGTCACTTGTGAATACACAGAGTTCATGGAGTGAGAAAAAAAGAAAGAAAAGAGAGGCAGAGAATTAAAAACAGAAATTTAAGCTTGCCTCTGTTTCTTCCCTCTAGGCACTTTGCGGCTTGTGAAAAATGTGCTGTATATTTGAAGGGTGGAGTCACGTGACCCAGACAGGGTTCATGAATCAGAGCGCATAATTATTTCTAAGAGAGACGAAAAGAAGAGAAAGAGGGAGGGAAAGAGAGTGAGAGAGGCAGAGAAAAGGAAGAAGAGAGAAAGAAACGACCGTGTAGTGTGAAAAGGGACTCGGAGGCGCGCTTCTTGTCTTCACCTCGCGGATTTCAGTCACAGTGGGTGAGTCTAACTTCCACAGAACTGATTAAACGATGTTTTTATTAGTTTAGGTACTCTCGTGTGTCTGTCACTTACGACACTTACAACAAGGGGGGACCTGTGGTGATTTAAAACGAAACTTGGGTTAGAGACACCAGAAGCGCGAGAGAGCGATGAAAGAATCGCAACTTTTTGTTCGTTCGTTTTGCTCGAGCGACTCCGTGCTCTTGTATTCGTCTAATTGTAGCGCGTGCGCTGTGCGTGTGTGTGTGTGTGTGTGTGTGTCTGTGTGTGTGCTTTCATTTATTTATTTTCGTGCGGCGTTGATGCTTGGCGTGCGAGTGTTTTCTGGAACCGCGGTGCGTTTACGTTTACGCATACCTTACCTTTACCTGGTGAGTTGACCCTTGACATATGTAAACCATCTCTTTGACAGGTATCGTTTTCCTTTTAGCCTTAAGTGTTAATGTTGCAGCCCTGTGGCTTACGAATTTTAAGTAGGCTATGTGTGTAAATATGAGATAAGCTTATGCGAAACAAAGTATTTTGTACAGCTTGTGGTTAAGGGAAAGGTATTTTGAAAAGCATCTCATGCAGTTTTGTTTTATTAATAAAACTCAAATGTGGTAGCAATCACAATACAGTTTTTTTTTTAAGTTAAAAAGAATGGGTTCTCCATACAATGACAATGAATGGTGTTAAACCTCAAAATGGATGCAAAATCCCAGTATACAATCCACACAACTCATACACTATATTCAAAGTCTTTTGGAGCCAAAGGTTTGTGGTAATGCAAGGGGCCAAATAAAATTAGCATTTTTATCCACTCATAATTTTGACATCTGCCCTAGCTCCGCATAAGAGAAGTGGTCATCCATAAACAAGTTAGATCTTTTTAATAATATGATTGATCCAATTTACCAAAACTGAGCTGAATGGTTTATTCTGGTTCTTGGGTTGACTCAGTAGTACAGACGCTGGAACTTTGTCAGTTAATTTGGGTTTGTTTGACACATAAACCCATCGTATGGCTTCTGAAGACTTGGGATGTAGCATATGAGATGTGTGGACTGTACTAAAGTATCACTTTGAGGTAACATCTACATACTGGCTTTGTAAGTGCTGCATTACTTCTGTTGTAAGAAGTGACAAAATGCATAAAAATGCACACATCAGTGGCTTTTTGTTGGCTCACTTTTTCTCTTATATTACCTGATAGATGAACTTCAGTACTGCGAAGCTCCATTGCATTGACTGTAGCACCTGTTCTTTGTTGGTTTGGATCAGTCTTTGCTTTTCAACATGTTGTGTGTGAAATTTTCACGAGCTGAAAAGTTTTTTTGTAAGTTTATGCCAGCAGTGTTTAATAGTGTCAGAGCCAGTCATGATTTATGATGTCTTCTTTTAACATGTGATAGAATGTTCACATCCAAACACACACATCTGGGGCAGAGGAGCTGTCTGAGTGCGTTACAACATTAAAAACAACAGACTTACTCAGCACATGCACGAACAAATGTATACAAGGCTCTTTTTTAAATGAGAAAGGAATGGGCCAGCCCTTTTCTGTCTTCAGCTGTTTATGTCTCACAGATCAGCAACATGAGTTTACATGAACTCAGACAAAAGAAGCAGAGACAAGGAAAAACAAACTATTGTCAAACCAGATATTCACGTTCCACCAAAACTAAAACTCCCACTCTGACTCCGGCGGGACTGTGGAGTCTGATCTCAGCGGTACAGTAACTGTAATGGAATACAGGAGTGTCTTAATGTGTTTGTGTGTTTGGGTAAACTGCTGTCATTATATTCTTGAGTGTATTTTCCTTTTTGAGTGACAGGGAAATGTGTCTTTTCTTAAGCACAGTATTAGATTTACAGCATCACTTCCTGAATATTTGATAGCTTATTCTTATGATTGTTTTTATAATACTGTAGGTACACTGCACTGTACACTACAGTACTTTCACACTTCTCTTTTGTGTATAACAATAATAATAATAATAAAAGGTAGCTTTTTTGTAGTTTTTTATCTTACTATTTGAATTTTTTTCACAATTCTGAAACTGAGAATTCAGAGAAACAAGTCATATTTGTGAGGTGTATACTTAGAATTTATATATAAAAACTCGTAACTCTGACTTTCTCACAATTCCGAGTTTACATGTTGCTTTAAAAAACCAAAAAGTAAATTGCGACTTTTTATATCACAATTCTGACTTTTTTCCTCTCAATTGTAAGTTTATATCTCAAAATCCAGATTTTTCTTCTCATAATAAAATGTTGGTAACACTTTAGATTAGGGAACACATTCACAATTAACAAAGAGTTTTCCCACAATAAACTCCTAATTACCTTCTTATTAATAGTTAGTAAGGTAGTTGTAAAATTTTGGTATAGGGTAGGATTAAGGGATCTATATTTTCACGCAGAATAAAGCATTAATATGTACTTTATAAGTAGTAATAAACAGCCAATATGCCAGTAGCATGCCTGTTAATGAGCAACTAGCTAATAGTAAATAATGTTCCCTAACCTAAAGTGTTATCAAAAAGTTTATAGCTCACAGTTTTGACTTTTTGTCACAATTCTGATAAAAAGAGAAAAAAGTCGCGATTATGTTTTATTGTTGTTCTGTAGCTTAAATCAAGCATCCATTGTTCCATTGTTCCAACTTTTTTTTTTTTTTCAGTTAGTGTAAAACTCCCTTTTTTTTGGCATGCATGTTAAGTAAGTTTGACTTGTTGCTTGGACTATGTGTGTTTTTGCATATAGGAGATGTTTTCATGAAGACATGCATGCTTAGACCATCCCACTGTCTGTCTATCTGTCTAGATCCCATTTTTTACTTCAGTCTTCAGCTCATCTGTCTGCTTTTTGGCTTGTAATCATAAATCCAGGAGTTTATCCATGACTCTCTCAGGAATTTTGGGGGGCAATAGAATGTAAGTGGCAGGGAGGGGCTGAACAGGTGGTTTATGGGGGATCAGAGAAGGTGGCGGGGGGGGACTTTGTTCTGTACTCTGTAATTATGAAGGAAACCATCAGATCACTGCTTCCCCTGTATATTTTTGCAGGTGTGCAGGGACGTATCCCTTTGACTGCGTGTGTATATAAGACTTTATATGTCAGCCTGTGTGTCTGTGAAAGCCAGAGTGTGTCCGACATCTGCTTATAAAAGTTCCTGTGTGTGTCAGGGCTTTTATTAATGTGTCTGTGTTAGTGTGTGTGTTTATACCCATGAGTGCGAATGCTCCCCATGCCAGTGCTACTGTAATGAGCACCATCTATTACCTTCTATTGCTCTGATTAAATAAACTGTGTTCATCTGAAATGGCTAGTTTAGCTCAGCGGCCATGTCATTTGTTTTTATAAATCTGATTTCTTGTCTGATTACGCTATGTAATAAACCACAACTACAATCTAGGAACGATCATGTTAATGCTCTGATCCTTAACCAATTATTTAACCTCATTTCCCACAAAGAAATACTGCAAGCCACAGAGGAATACTGCAATAAATAAGCTCACTGGTCGTGTTTGTTTTCTCTCTGTTCAGACATTTTATGGGTCTATAAACAATGTCTCTTTTTTTTGTTGTTTATCTGTTTTTGCAACGTGCCTGTGCTCACCTTGTTCATATCACATTGCGGAACAGGACTGTCTTTCGTCCACTCCTTTTATCCCATCACTCTTTCCATTGTTCCCTCTCCTTCTTCTATGTGTCATAAACCCATCCAAACCTAGGAAGTTTGGTTATTTGTTTATTTATTAAAAAGAGAGGACTCTTCAGAGAACTCTAATTTAGTTTTGTAAAAAAAATATTTATGTTAACTTGATGTTTTTATTTAATAATATTAACATTTTGAATTATATATATAATAGGGCTGCAACAAACGATTATTTTGATAATCGATTAATCTAACAATTATTATAATGCTTAATCGACAAATCATCGATTATTTTTGCTGATTAATCAGTAGACATTTATTGATTATTCAGCTTTTGCAATTATTTAAAATATTGAGTTATCCATATTCTTACAAAATAAAGGTTAAGTGATAACATGTTTAATTATTTTGATAAACTAATATTCGCAATATAATCTCTCTTAAAATACCTCATAGGGTTATGATAATCAAAACAGTTAGATCAAGCTTTGATCTCTGCAAACCAAACTATATCTTTAATTAAATGTTTTAATTATTTAAATAAATGTTTTCCCCACTAATGAAAAAGATTTTATCATTAGCTAGCTCTACACTGGATAGCTGCTTTATAACAGAAAATCAAGTTGTAATTCTAACTGAAAGTGACACTGACTCTGCTTTTTCATGTTTAATACTGTAAAACTGCTTGATTCAAGGCCATCTATTGCATAAAGTGCTATATAAATAAATGTGACATGACTTGGATTTTACTGGAGGACTGAACTACAGAGCTCGTGCAAACATACACATCTCTGTAATCAGATGCATTTTAAACTGCTGCCTTCTCAATGGTGTCAGTTTTTGATGTGTTTATTTTGTTATTGAGAGGAAAGTACGCAGTATATTTTTACATACTCATCCAAAGGCCTCTCAGCAGCCTCAGCTTTGGCTGCCTTCACTCTGAAGCGCTGCCGCTGCATCTTCTTCTCTTGAATTGCATCAAGAGAACTGATTTACAGTATCGTGCTAGATCGCCATACTGGTCAAACCGCATTATTTATAAGGCTCTTACATTAGGTCATATGACATAAAACAACTACTCGACAACAAAAATATATTGTCAATAATATCAACTAATCGTTTTAGCCCTAATATATAATTGTTCATTATTTAAAAAAAAGAACAACAATCATAATAATAATTAAAATGTATATATACATGTATTTGGAATCTGTCTATCTATCTCTATCTCCAACTCTAAACAATATATATATATATATATATATATATATATATATATATATATATATATATATATATATATATATATATATACAGCTTATGAAAGTCAAAAATCCAGTATCTCAAAGTATTAGAATATTTATATTTGAGTGAAAAAAATTTTATGTCGTTAAATGACCATCCCTACAATACAAATTCCAGGTATCTCTTGTTCTTTGAAACCACAATAATGGGGAAGACTGCTGACTTTGCAATAGTCTAGAAGACAATCATTGACACCCTCCATAAAGAGGGTAAGTCACAGAAGGTCATTACTGAAAGGGCTGGCTGTTCACAGAGTGCTGTATCAAAGGATATTAAATGCAAAGTTGACTTGAAGGAAGAATTTTGGTAGGAAACGGTGCACAAGATACAGGGATGACCATAAATTTGAGAATGCTGTCAAACAAAGTCAATTCAAACACTTGGTAGAGCTTCACAAAGACTGGACTAAAGCTGGAGTCAGTGCATCAAGAGTCATCACGCTCAGACGTCTTCAGGAAAAGAGCTACCAAACCACTTCTTAAACAGAAGCTTTTACCTGAGCTAAGGAGAAAAATCATTTCCCTGTTGCTCAGTGGTCCAAAGTCCTCTTTTCAGATAAAAGTCAATGGAGTCTAGAGGAAGACTGGAGAGGGTCAGAATCCAAGCTGCTTGAAGTCCAGTGTGAAGTTTCCGAAGTCAGTGATGATTTTGGGGTGTTGTGACGTTTGCTGATGATAGTCCTGGTGTTTTAACAAGTCCCAAGTCAATGCAACCATCTAACAGGAGATTTATGAGCACTTGATGCTTCCATCTGCTGACAAGCTTTATGGAGATGCTGATTTCCTTTTCCAGCAGGACTTAGCACCTGCCCACAGTGCCAAAACCACTTCCAAGCCAACATGCCTGACCTGAACCCCACATTGAATTTATGGGATATTTTCAAGAGAAAGAGTCAATCCAACAATACAGATAAGCTAAAGGGCGCTATTAAAGGGATAGTTCATCCAGAAATTAAAATGTGATGTTTATCTGCTTAACCCCTGAGCATCCAAGATGTAGGTGACTTTGTTTCTATCAGTCTTATACTTGATGTGAATGGGAATCACGGCAAAAACATACAATAATAATAATAAAAAAAAATTACAAATTAAACTTTTCAAATAATGTTTTTTTTTGTTTTATTGTATGTTTAAGCCTTGATTCCCATTGACCTCCATTATAAGACTGACTGACTGCAATGGTTTGTTTTAGAAACCTTGGTTTGTGTTCTACTGAAGAAACAAAGTCACCTAAATCTTGGATGCCCTGGGGGTAAGCAGATAAACATCATAGTTTACTTTTTGCGAGAACTATCCCTTTAAAGAAACCTGTGCTTCAATGGTTCCTCAGCAGTGCCACAGACTGATCGCTTCCATGCCACAGCTCACTGATGCTGGAGTTTGTGGTTACCAAGTATTAAGTGCATATATGAACATACTTTAAAGAACTTGAGCTTTTCTGTCTTACCAATCCTTTTTTTTTTTTTTTTCTACTATTTTGAGCT
Source organism: Carassius gibelio (assembly GCF_023724105.1). Taxonomy (NCBI): domain Eukaryota; kingdom Metazoa; phylum Chordata; class Actinopteri; order Cypriniformes; family Cyprinidae; genus Carassius; species Carassius gibelio. The sequence continues at coordinate 21,511,241 of NC_068418.1, forward strand.
ACAGGATTTTTGACTTTCTTGTGCTGCAAGTTTAATCATCAAAATGAATACAAAAAAAAAAAAAATGTTTTAATTGTTTTACCTTATATGTGATGTATCTGGAAAATATGATATTTTCACTTTTTGATATAAGTAAAAAAAAAAATAACTTTATATATATATATATATATATATATATATATATATATATATGTATATGTGTGTGTGTCTGTGTGTGTGTGGGTGTAGAGATATATAGATGAATATATAGATAGATACATAGATGTACTATTTTATTTTCACTTACAGTATTAATTATTTTAGTTTAGTAGTGGAAAATGTTAATGACAGTGTTAAATGAAATCAAGTGTAATATGACGTAAGAACACACATGGTTTATTGTGAATGACGGGGTGTGTGGGCCTTACAGCTGGGTCTGTGAGAGTATTTAATACACTCTTTTAAATTATTACTTGAGGGACAAGTTATACCCAAGTGCTGTGAGAGATATTATGGCATTGTCAGTGTTGTACAGTGATTGGGTGTGAAAAATGTTTGTTGGGTGCCAGGAAAGTGTTCAGTGTCAGACTGGTTTTAATTGATGGGATATGTGTCTCTGAAGCAGAAGATCCTCTATCACTCTTAATGTTTTGCTACCATTTGCCCTGCAGAAGGCAGAGGAATTGGAACGTGTCAGTTTTATGTCCCACAATAAAAAGGTTTATGAAGGGCTTTCTCGGAAATGACTGCCTGATGACAATGATACGCTTTGTTTAATTTTGCAGCGGACCAATTCTCCGAGGCTATATTTTATTATTGTTTATTAATGCCGTAACCACTGTCCCCTGCTGTGATGCCGGGATAGGGGATTTAGTAGGAGAAAATACAAAACAACAAATGAATCATTAAAAAGTTATCTTTCTGCATTAATGTGTGTTTGTATGTGCGTGTTAATGATGTCTGGCCTTTGAACCTTCAGCACTTAGTTCTGACCCTCCTTATGACCATGTGACCTCCACAGCGCCTGGAGGTTCCTCAGCTGCAGACTTTCCACACAATGCGTCTCGTCTCCAAACATCTTTCTTCAATCGATTCCACACAGATTTCATTCAAGGTTACAGCACACAGTGCTGTGTCTTATTGCAATGTCTCCTGTGCATAACAAGCAGACATCCAGTTTTATCCATCAAAGTTTGCTGTAAACATCCCTCAGACACATATGCTTATGTTTTATGCAGGATGTGACAATTATTTTTCAGCAGAAAATATGCAAACTACAAGCAGATCTCTTCTTTTTATGTTCAGATGTGGTTAGTGTTTTCTGGTTTATGTTTTCCATGTTCAAAATATAGTGTGCCTGGGAAATGTGAGGCGTTTTGTGAAGCATTTAAAACTTTTATTGTGCATCCAATTTAGAAATCTGGGCATCAGTAAACAGACACTTTTACAAATTAAAGGTTCTTTATTGGCAATTATGAAACACTTTTAATATCCCTGAAAACTTTCCAATGCACAAAATATTCTTTAGATTATGAAAATGTTTTTTTGTATTATGAAAAAAATTAAAAAAAGAAGTAATTTAAGAAATGTTGGCTGAATGGTTTTCTAAAGCCCCTTAAACACTGCACGTCGGACCTGCAATATTTCCGGAACATTGCCGGGTCGCCTTCTGTGTGAAAGCAACCACGTCCCGGAATTGATTACTGAATTGAACCCGGGTCGAGGACCTAGTAACATTGGGGGATTCGATCCGGGATGAGCGCTGTGTGAACAAAAGCCAGATCTAATTCCGTGTCGAAGTGATGACGCGCGTTATCGCGCGACTCTTTTACCGGCTGTTTTGAAGGAAGATCAAAATGTGCAAACTGTAATGAAGCAGAGATCAGTTAGTTCCTCACTTTCCGCGCTGACGCCGAAACCGTTTGCTTGCTTCAGTGAAAGTATAACGTGCCTAGCGTTGTCGACTCGTACATTACACGTCACGCCCTGATGTCATGTGTCGTTACGGGATCTTCAAGGGTTGTGTGTGAAAGCTCGCACATATACCGGGTCATCACTGGCAGTGTGAAAGTGCCAAATCTAGCGACCAGGGACCAATTGCAGGAACACTTTACCCCTGTATTTGCCGGAATGGCAGTGTGAAAGGGGAAAATGTATGTTGGCAGTGTGTGTACACAACCACCTTATAATGATAAAGATACACCAAGTGTTTTTTTTTAATCTCATTAAATCATTTTCCCTTTCTCAAATCGAGCTGATCTCAGATGCCTGTCTGTGTGACGTCACACAAACAGGCCCCTCCCATAATAATTTGATTGACAGTGGTGTTTCAGCACAATCTGGACTGGTGTCTGACTTAAGTCCCGCCCTGAGTGAACTGTCATCAGTCTGCCATTGCTTTACCACCAGAGCAGATGTAGACAAGAATGTCTCCTAAGCGACTGAGGTGTTTTGTTCTTGGATCCTTTGTTGGATCATGTTTGTGCGAATCATTTGTGATCAATCACCTCCAGAAGAAATTGCCTTTCCTAATAATGTGCCAATTAGTGAGTTGAATGCGGCTAAAGTAAACAGTCTCTCAGAGAGCGGCATGGAAGACAGGGGCGGGGTCAGCAGAGCTCATTTGCATCTAAAGAAACATGCAATAAAAAGGCTTGCTGTAGACAGAGCTGTTTTTGACAGGGTAAAAACTGTGTTGTTTTACGCTACCATTGAGAAATTTTAACCAAACTTTGTTACAGACTTTCATTAAGATCCTGAAGAATCATATTAACTTGTGGAAGTTGACCCCTGTAAAAACTGTTCAATGAAAGTTTCTTAGGGGAACCATTATCATGGCATTTCTGAGAAATTCCCCTTTTGGAACTTTAATTTTGAGCTACGTATTGGTTGGGTTTCATTACACTGGGTCAGATTAGATGAAGTGGTTTTCTCTCCTTTTCCTTTGTGTTTTTACTAACTTTTTAGGAATGGTTTATATTTGCTCTTTAAGTGAGCTTGATACCTCTTGTAGAAGTTTCCAGAGCCCTGGTCTGCAAGACCTTTGATCTGAATCCATACGCCCCGCTCATGTGGCTTCCGCTATATGGTAGCTCTGCCTGTCTGGGGGTATTTAAGAGAATACAGTTGGATGTGTCAATCCGTCTTAGCACTGATCGACAGCGGGAAGGCTAATGTGGAAAGTTAAAGGAGGTTTTAAAGTAGAGCGCCATGAGCTTAGGAACGAAGGAGTGGAAATATTCAGAGTGTAGACAGGAAATGAACCCAAACCGCTGTACCATCCCAAATCCGTCACAGCTTTGGAGGAAGAATGGATTGCGGTTTTAGCCAGGCAGAGGGAGGAAAAAAATAACTCACCATCGGCTCCAGTGGTTAATGCCTCCTATGACGCCTTGGGTTTTTATAATACTGCGTACCAGTTAGGAATGATTTTAGTGATGGCTCAAAAGCTACACAACAGGTCAGACTTTTGGAATAATAATAATAAATGCTGAATTGGTGTTCAAGAAATATTTCTTATGAATACCAATGCTGAAAACAGGTGTGCTGCTTAATATTATTGTGGAACAGCAAATAAACATATAAGAATGATTTCTGAGGGATCACGTGACACTAAAGACTGGAGTAATGATACTGAAAATACAGTTTTGCATAACAGGAATAAATTACATTTGAACATAAATTCAAAATAGTATTTCACAACGTTACTGTTTTTTTTTTTTTGCATTTTTGATCACATAAAGGCAGCTTTGGTGAGCAAACCAAACTTCTTAAAAATATATATATATATTATTTCAAACTTCTGACCATTAGTGTAGGTCTCAAATTGCCATTTTCCAAGCAAGAACGCGATACCTTCACAAGCAGAGACACTTGATCCGCGAGAGGCAATTCTCTCGTTGAAATGGATACCTTTTCTTCCTCTAAACACAACCTGCTTACCCTTTTCACAGTGGCAGACTGCAGTACTTCAGAGGAGAGTAGACGTCAGCAGCCCGGCTGGGCCCAGCCCCGAGGAGCCATGAATCACATAGAGCTGATTCTGTCAGAGATACACAGCGCATCACCCAACCATGCCAGGAGCATTTTCTCTCTCTCTCCGTCTCGCTCAATCTTTCTTTCTTTCTCTGTGGCTAATAGGCCTCAGCATGCTCTGCTAATGATGTGTTTGTTCTGTGAGGAGCAATGTAGAAACGGTGGTGAAATCAGGCTTTTGGAAAGTCCCAGCCTGTTCTTGTAATCCCTGTAAACTTTGGGTCTGAGGTGGGTGCCCGCCGTTGCCCCCCTCTCGGCCCAGAGCGGGCTAGAGGAGTTTAAATGAGCATGTGTTTAAGGGTCAGCCAGAGAATAGCAGTAATGAGAGAACATGTGTGTATGTACTTATACATGTGTGTGTATTTGCGCCCCGGGGGCCCGTGCCAGAGAGAGCGAGGGCGAGGGCCCTAGAATGAGCTCACTTTCTGCACAGCCCGCCTGCCATAAAAGCAGAACATACTCTGTAAAACTCTTTGCCGATGTGACTCATGAAAATACGTAGGCGCCAAGTGTTTTATTAATTCATTATTGTGTTTGGGAAAATTCTAGGAACACACAGATCCCTTTTCAATCAGTTCCCCTCTTTTGAAATGGCTGCATGAGATTTGGATTTTCCCCGGCTCCCTTTTTTTCCTCCTCCTTTTCCACTATTTTTCTGCTTTCTTTTTCTCTCCCTGTAAAAGCTTTTTTGGGCGTGATTTTGATGTTTTTCTCTGTTTTCTCTCTGTCTCCCGCAGTTCGCCTTGTTTCTGTTGTTCTGCTTTTTATTTTATTCCCAACGTTCTCCTTATTTTGTTTCTTGATGTTCTTACTACTAGTAAGAGTCAAAAGTTCAGAAGACTTAGAGTTAATGCAAGCCCTAAAATATCATAGTGAGAGCCAGAGTGAAATTGTATTTTCAGCAGACCATTTGTTTAGACCATTTTTATTGTATACTGGATATAGTAGTCATTTTTGTGCTGTATTTAGTCCAGTTTCTAATTTTTATCCTGTGATCAGTAATTTATCAATTTTATTAATGCAGAATAAAAGTAAATAAAATATTTAAACAGTCAAAACAATAATTAAACATATTAAAATAAAAATATATAAAAATAAGAATTCAATAAATAAATTAATTTATTGAATCAATACAATAAGAATACAATAAGTAAATTTAAAAAAACAAGTAAATATTCAAATGTATATTCATTAATTTAAAAAATAATATTATCTTAATTTGAGAAAATAATACAGTTCTTGTCTTATCTTGAAATAAATAAATAAAAATAATAAATAAATGTATTTGAATAAATAATTACATTAAAATTACATTTAAAAAGAAATACATTTAAATAATTAAATACATAAAAAGTGAATGTATTAAATACATATAAATAAATAATTACATTAATTAATCCGAGAATTAATCTAAGAAAATATACAATATTTTAAAGTTTTATCTTATCTAATTTAATCTTATCTTAATTGACTCTTTTAGCATACTGTATAATGATATCTGATCATATTTCATGCCTTGCATATGACAGTAGAAACTAAGCATTTCATTTGAAATAGAAGTCTGGTAACATTCCCAGTGGATATATAAAAAATATTTCCCAACCTTGACTGATATTTGTGGAAAACATAATTATGCTATCATTTTAGTTCACAGTAACGCTTTCAGTTCAGCAAATAGCACATTTGGCCTGTGAGCGAGCAGCTCCACTCCACTTCAATTGCGAAGAATTTATCCTATGCTGCCTCGGTCTCCAGAGTAAACACGTTGACTTCGGCAATGTGTGGTTTTGAATGGTGAGCTCTAAATGATATCTGTTACATATGGAACAGTTCTGAGGGGTCACGGGCAGAGCTGCAGCGGGAGTGGGAGGGGGTTTAGGGAAGGGGGGTAATGTGGGCAGGCATGGGTTCGAGGGCACACAGTCGCAGATGAAAACCAGACCTGGAGAAAAAGAGAGAGCGAAGGAGGAGGGGGAGAGATGGCAAGGCCCTGTTGTGGCTGGCTATGGGCGTGTGCCTATCTGCAGAGCTCCTTCCTTAGACGTGGCCACCCTAGCTTGGATGCACATGTGGAAGAGTTTACTGTAATGGAACTCTAAATTAGTGGTGGTTTGAAGCTGCCTGCAGCAGTAGGCTGTAATTAACTGGCTCTGCTGAAAGAAACAGAACCAGAGAGGCTGGAGGCAGTGTGTGTGTGTGTGTGTGTGTGTGTGTGTGTGTGTGTGTGTGTGTGTGTGTCGGGCAGATGTGTATACTGGAGCCACGAAAGAAAATGGCACACTGAGGGAGAAAATATTTGTTTTAGCGTGTATTAATGAATGTTTTTGCAATACATTCTTACAAAAGATTATGTCCTACTTTGTTTCTTTGTGTACTATTATTTACCAGGGTTTTTTTTTTTTTTTTTTTTTTTTTTTTTTTGTATTTCAACTTGTTTTCCTTTTTGTTGTATGAAGGTCTTAGAAACTTTAAAAACATGCTTGCATCATTTATTTTTTTTGCTTTTCTAATACATTTTATGTAAATAATCCATCATAACAGTAGGAGTATAAATAATTGAATTATGTTTGTGTGAAAATGATTTATATCAACTAAAAAATGACTTTACCTCAGTTGTACATCATTTGCACAATTTGTAAAAAATTATAAAATAAAATAAAAATAGTGCACTTGGTCACAGTGTCATTAATTGTTAAAAAAATCTATAAATAAAACTAGTGTATGAAAGTAAAGAGCTTGAGATGAAAATGAAGAAAAAACTCAAATCTGTCAATAAATATTACACAAGCCAAATTGTCAAATTATAAAAGTGTGAAAATATTATTCAATAGTGTGTATTTATTGGATGAATAAAATAGTAACATAAAATTTTGCCTTAGTAAGACAACAAACAGAGTCAGCTTTTTTGATTTTTTTTATATGTTAAAAATATCACTTCCTTCACAGAATGCTGTTAAACAAAATCTGTAACTTGATATGTAAAGTGATATCATGAAAAAATGTATAAGAACACTTTTGCTTAGTCCCGTGATGTCTGCATATCCACTGTTGGACATTGTTAGCAGACAAATTCAACTAATAATAGTTTAAGAGTGTAAAAGCGCCCAAGAAAAACCCTTGAGGTATGTGTGTGTTACACTTGGAAAGATGTTTCTTAGGGCTTCATTGTGTGAATTACAGTAGAGCTGTGTGCATCTGTTATGGAAAGGGAGCTCAGTATTTCTCTCAAAGACTATGTGTTCAGGTGCAAGTGTTTTTTATGCGACAGTGAGAAAGAGACTGTATGAATGTGTGTTTTGGAAAGCCCAGGCTTCTTTCCTGGCCAGAGTGCCCCCCAGTGCCCGGACTCCGTCACTGAATCTGTCTCCTTTTTCTTTCTTTCTTTCTTTCTTTCTTTCTTTCTCTCAGCTCAGTGTATGTTTACGACGAATTCATGAGCACGGTTTTTCCCTTGCTTTTAGCCCTGATTCACAAACCACAGCATTTCCAAAAAGCGCTGAATTCTTTGGCACAGCTCGTTTTTCAAAAACCACATTTAAACAACAAGCCGCCAGCACCACCCACTCATAAAAATCACTCATGGGAAAAGGAACAAAAAATGGACAGGGACAACCCAGCATTCACTAGTGCGGTGATGAAGATAGGTTTTGTCTTCTTGAAAAGTGTGCGTAAGAGAAACACAGAGCGAGATGCCAAAAAATCGTGCAAATATCTAAACATCCTTAAAAAAACATAAACATGTTTTTGTTAAGCAAAACTGCTTAATAAATCAGAATTTAGTGATGTTTCTGGTTTCATTTTTTAAATGGAAGCGAAGCGATTTGGACAAACAAGCTGTCACTCCTTCTCTTCTAGTTCCTCATCTTCTCCACTGGAGCCCATGTTGGGGCCTCGGGTCTGTGAGAGGCCGTCTGTAGTCGTGCAGGGCTGAGAGACTGGCAGCACAAACAGAGGAGCTCTTTCTTGTGGAGTTTGGGTGATTTAAATCATATGGAATAGCCTGGAAACACCACAGACGTCTGGACACCTTTCAAAACGGAGCAGACAAGAGCGCTCTCTTTCTCCCTCCCTCTGTTTCTCTTCTCCTGCCTCAACCGAACTTTTTCCTAACCGCTTTATTATTTTCCTCCCTCCCCTTCGTTTCTTTTTTTGCTCTCTTTCGTTTTTACATATCACCCCATCGTTTTCCCTCAGACTCCACCCTCCTTCTCAAACACACAAGCGCTCTTATGCACCGGCTGCTGGGTTGCTGTTAAACTGATGTGAGAAACTCGCAGATTGCTGTTTGTGAGACGTTAGGGGTTCTTAAAAGATTAGTTCATCCGGAGATTAGCATTCTGTTATCATTTATTCATGCTCATGCCGTTCCACACCTTCCTTTTTATTTCGAACAATGTGCCAGTCACATTTTCTGTGCAGTTTGAATGAATGGGACTGGAGCAAAAGTTTTATTTTGTGCAGTATATTTCAGATCTTTTGAAGCCGTATGATAGCTTTGTGTGAGGAACAGACCGATAATTTATTCTTTAAAAGCCTTGACATCTGCTTCATGTCCTTGATGAATTAACGAGGTAACTAAGTGAACAAATCATTCTATTCAATGAATCGGTTGACCTGATTCACAAAACCAGTCTGAATGATTCATTCTTGAATTGGTCTGGTCCATATAACCCAGTGAGTCAGTGATCCAGTCGCAAGTTTTTTTCATATTTACTTGAGTGGAAGATTATGAGTGAATAACGATGAATGAAAGTAATTTGTCTTTGGAATGGCTTGAGAGTGAGTAAATGTGCGGTTTGCACAGGAGTTTGGACTCGCTGAACTGTTTTACTACTGTTTCGAATTCTTTGTACAAATGCTTAACTCATCGTATGTGTTTCCTCCTGAAGGTACGTCCTGTCGTATGAGTGAAAGCCGAGCCGTGACACAGATCTGAGAAGTTTGCCAACATTGTCACACAGGCCGTTGAAGCGCACGACAGGCCCAACCAGCCTTTGGCAGTCAACCGTCACCATGGCAACCAATAGGGAACGGCAGGTGGGTCACATGACCGGCTTTCCACCTGCTGTCTACCCCTTCGCCTTCAATTCCATGCGGAGCCACTCCCCCTTCGATCTGCTGACCAATAGTAGCCTGTTTGGACGGTTTGGGGCGGACCTTCCCAAAGAGATGGCAGCGTTGTGTGAGTATTGAACCTGCTCCGTATTCGTTTATTAACAGAATTAGTATTCGATTCTTAAAAAAGATTGTGTTTTGGGGTGTTTCTTCAGCCACTTTTTTTGTGTGTCTTTATTTTTTATTTTTTTTGTATAGTGTTTTTTTTTTATAGTATAGTGTATCTTTTTTTTATATAATATATGTAAAATAAAATGCAATTTGCATTGAAAAGCTTTTAAAATAGTGTGCTAAATTACCTGTAATTAGATTTATGGTTAATATTTCATCCAGTTCAATCAGACTATAATTGTGGTATATGTGTAGTATACACTGTTGGATGCCGCACATTTTGGTAAAAGTAGTAGGCCATACATGCAGTGCATAAAGTATACATAGTATGAGGATAATTATATTAAAGAATCTAGCTTGTTTTGCTGTTAATTTGTTGGAGGGGAAAGAAAACTCTGATTTGTTTACTGTAATGTTCTTGAGTCTTTCAAGTGTTTGCTAGCCCTCTAGTCTTGTTCCCTGGAAAAAGGGCATTTCTTACAGGTGTTTGACATCAGAGAGAGGGAAAAAGTAAAAAAAAAAAGCGTTTTCGCTTTAGTGTCACAGGGGGCGCTGTTTTACATCTGACAGCAGAAGGAAAGTGTATGTGAGACGGGATAGAGAAACAACAGATGGCTGAAAGAGAGCAAAAGAGCCATTTAAACGACATTCTATTCTGCAGAAATACTTTTTGCCGGTTTAAAATATCAAGGTTTTACATTTTATAGCATTCCAGAAAAATAGTGGGTCTCTCGAACCAGCTGTCACAGCTGTTTGTTTTTTTATAGCTGAGGTGTATAGAACATTCACTGGCTCTTTAGATTCAGAATGTGTTGCAAGAATGCGAGCCGTCTGTGGATTTTTCTTATTCAGACACTAGCTTAGGGGAAAACACAAGCTACGGACATCTCAAATCTCATCTCGAGTCCTGAGGGGAGAATCTGTGATGGGTTTGGATGGCAACAACAAAGCAGAAGACTATGCGTTCCCCCTCCTCAAAACACACACGCACAGATATACACTACTCGCCGTCTCCTGCTGTGCCGCTTTTACTCTTCTGCAAGTCTGAACAACACCCCAGCCTTTTAGATGTCAATCAGTACCCACCCCCCTACATCTGCCCACCTAATCCAATAGGTATTTACTGAGAGAGGCAGAAAGAGAGAGTGAGGGAGGGGTGATGGAAGCACCTGGGGATGACGTCCTGGTGCGGTGGAATCCAAGAACACACCCTGCTGAGAAAACACACTGATGGATACACAATAAACAAGTCTCCTCTGTCTCCTGGTCCTGAAAATCAGAAACATATTTCACCTCGCATATGCAGTCGCCCTGAATATGAAATTGCCTTTGCGGAAAACGTGTTGTAAAAGTAACATGAATGTTTGACAATCTGGGAAATGATCGGAGGAGCTTGACGAGGCAGATGTTGATTAGCATTGTCAGCTGTGGCTCTAACTTTAACATCATTTTGAAGTCAGCGTGAAATTAGAATTCATCTTGTTTACATTTTTTGTTTCGTAAAAAACGTTTTTAGTCAAAATGATAAAACATGCTTTTCCTCTGAAACTCTTTTCCGTTCCGAACAATCTGGCTCTATTACGATTTACAATACTGTTCCAAGGTTTGGGGTCAGAAAGATATTTTGAAAACTGTATTCAACACGGATGTATAGAATTAATCAAAAGTGACATTAAAGACATTTTTAGGAAACATTTATATTTAAAACAAATGCTTTTCTTTTTTAACTTTCTATTTATCAGATTATCCTGAAAAATATGTAGCACGGTTTTCACAAAAATATTAAGCATCAACGTTTTCAGTATAGATGATAATCAGAAATGTTTCTTGAGTAGCAAATCAGCATATCAGAAAGATTTCTGAAGAAACACGTTACACTGAAGACTAGAGTAATTATGCTTAAATATAAATGACATTTTAAAATAGAAATAGAAATAGAAAACAGTTATTTTAAATGGTAAAAATATATCACAATATTACAGTTTTTTTTTCTGGTGCACTCAGTTACCACCCTTAAAAAAAAGAATTCGTCCTGTTTCACATTGAAATGGGTAAAATGAATTCCAAATGGTAATTCATGTTGACTTTTAAAAGTCAAATGTAGTTCATTTTTTAAACTGGAAACAATTTCTGCCTCACTCTGGCTGTTTGCATATCCAAAAGCACTTCGGCCCCTAAGCAATGCCAGGAATTGGGTGAGAGTCGAGACCACAGAGGCCCTAATTTGCTTTTGGGGACGCTGTTTGAAATTCTTTTTAGACAGGCATGTCACAAGTTGTTTTACTGAGCCATTCTCATCCCTGGCTCTGAGACGAGGGGAAACAAAGGCAGACGAGCAACCGGCCCGGTGCTGTTTTTGCTTTTTTGCGAGAGTTGGTTTAACAGGCCTCTTCATTGTTGTCAAAGATGTCTGTCGGCTGCGACAATTCCCAGCTCATAAAGGCACAAAATACCAAAGGCCCTGTCTTTAAGTGTGTCTGCGTTGTTAGTCCTGCATTCTACCTTTGACTGGTGTGTGAGAAGACAGTCATGCTTTGGCCTACTTCACATAGGTGTGTTCAAGCAGATATAGGCTGACAGGTTCAATCACCTTCCAGAGACCTGCAGCTGGCACAGAGCTCTTCAAAATATTGATTTCACACACTGACAGCTGACACCATCACTATTTTTTTTAAAAGCCTCTTTTCACAATTTTGATAAAATCCTGTTGGAGTGTTTGCAGTAACACTGTGATAAAGTGAGTGATGTATGTACATTTAGATTTATGCATTTGACAGATGCTTTTATACAAAGTTAACTCATGGCCTCAGCATTGTTATTGTCATGTTCTACTGTAAGAGCTACAGTAATATAGACAAAATCAGAGAACTTTCCTGGGATCGGTCTCGTATTCTTAAACATATTCTTAAAGCAGACATGTTTATTTATACCAGCAGTACTCAGCTGCTCTAAAAGAGCTGTGGCCCGCAGGGAAAACAACGCTAAAGGCAAATAATAAAAGTGGCACACTCATAATGTTTTTTTTTTTTTTTTGTGGCAGCATTATTATTTGCATTTCATTGTATTGCACTGCATCCGTTTGATATTAGTATAATTGAAATATTATTAAATTTTATTAATATTTTGAATGATTTCTTTAATTTATTTTGCATTTGTAATCTTTCCCATTTTAGTAATTTTGTTGTGCATTTTGTATTTTTTTTATATCATGTATATAATTGTTTAATTGTTCTTTTAGTTTTAGTTAACTATAATATTCTTGCATTGCTTTGCAGAATATATATATATATATATTTTTCCTTTTTAGTCTTTGTCATGTTAATAATTATGTGTCTTGCTGGGCCTGTTCAGGGTCAGGGTCAGGTATCCGGTTGGTGTCAGGTGAAACCAGTCTAATTACAAAGGGCTTCCTTAAGATTGATTAGTTGGCTAGTCATTCAGAAACACACCGACTTGTTGCTTTAAATAAAAAATGGTGGTTGTTTCATCCCTACACCACTAAGCTTTCCTGGTCCAGCATGGAAATTCATGTTATCTCTCGCTGTTGTTTTTTAGCATGCTGTTTTTTTTTGTTGCATGCTTTTTTTTTTTTTTAGCATGTAACACAGAGGTTCCTCTGTTCTATTCGAGGCTTTTGCGTGGTAAAACGTTCATCTGTGGAGCTCCGCTGTTGTTTTGACACTGAGTATGTAAAGCAGCTGTGCACGTGGGCCCACTGTGTGTGAGGCTCCGTGTGGGGGTCTTACGTGCAGAAGCCGTTATCAGTTGATCCCTGTCATTATCGGAGCTCTTCAAACAAACAGTTGGAAGCCCATTACCAGCACTTACTGTGTGATAGCATCTCAACTGAGCCCTCAAATGCTCCTGAAACCTTTTACCAATCAGGGGAGGAGGCCTCACTCCAAGCCGCCAAGAGGGAAGTTTTGAAAGGCTGCTTGGTCATTTCCTTTAACCAGACGGAGACCGTGTGGTGCTAATCTAATAGTCCTGCTAGGGCCGTGCACGGTCCAGCTGTCTCTCTCACGCTCTCACTGCACATATCAATGATATTAGTTCCCTTTTGGCTTGCGAGCTCGAGTTTTTATTGTTGTGACTGGGGCCAAGCTGTTGTGTGAAGGCATTTGTGTTGTCTAAAACAGAACAGCGTGCTTGTTCCAGCTTGTCATCGAGAGAAAGGCAAACATTTTGTTGTTCGCTGCCCCCACAGGAATGAATCAGTACAGTCACACACTTTCACACAGTAAATGGGTAAATATCTGCAGCCTACTTGCTGCAGTCTAAAAGTGCTTTTGTGCAGGGTTATATAATTGAGACCATCAGGTGACGTATTTGCGTAATGCAAACAGATTTAAAAGCTCTGGGAGATGTTAGATTTAAACATCATATGACGAAGACTGATTTTAGGGCTGCGCAATGAATCAAATAATTAATTGAGATTATGATTCTGACTGCAGTAATTAATTATGTGATGATTGCAGCATTCCATTAATGTTTTTTTTTTTTTTTTTTGTGACCTGATTTTGCAGAGTTGGAGAATTTTAAACAGTCACAGACGCATTGAGCAATTGAATGCAGAGACACTGAATTTAATACATGAGCCTTTCAAGTAATGGTTTTGATTAACCATTTTATAAATCTGAATAACAAATTAATGTATTATGTTTTACCTTTTTTTGTTTTAGTATCTATGTGAGATGGATCGGATGTTGTGCAGCTCACTTGCAACGTACAGGAGTCAGCATTTGAAGTGGATCAAAAAAGTTCATCAAAGTTGTCCTAAGACAAGAACGCATTTTGGTTTTAGGACAACTTTGATTAAAGGTTTTGATTCACTTAAAATGTTGACTACTGTAGATGGAATAACAACCAATACACACTGCAATAAAACAAATTATGGATACAGTGTAAATTGGAGGTTTATTTTACAGTAGCTTTGTTTATTATCACACTGCTGGCTTTTTGTGTTTTGATTTTTATGTTTATTTTGATTTAGTATAAAACAGCAAAAGATAAAAAAAAGAGTACTTCTTTTTAAAAGATAATTAATATATTACCTTAATTAAAAATATTTACAAATTAAATGAGTTGCTTTCAAATAATTATATTATATGTGTAATTGTCAGTAAATGAATATGTTAATAAATTAATAAATTATTATAATCCCTAGTATAACAGCAATATATTTAAAATAATTTATTTCATACTAAGTATAGTTTAATCTATATTTACTGATATTTTACTTGAGAATTACTGATACAAATAATTATATTTAAACTTTATTTGAAGTAATACTTTTAAATTAAGCCTAAAATGTGTTTTAACATCATTATTGATGACGTCTTTAAAAGCAAGAAATTTCAAGTGTACCTAAAGTATACTTACAAAAGTTCCACTTTAGCTGGACTTTAGTTGTACTTTAGCACCACTTCCACACATTAAAAGTGCATTAAGTACAAAATTAGTTTAGACTTTAATGATACCAGTTTAGAATACTAAATGTACAATTGCAGGGTGTTTTTATTAAATACATATGTAAAAAAATAAAATAAAAGTTTCGCTGGAGATGTCATGGGAATTATCTAAAAATTATGGTGTGTACAAAGTGATCAAACATAGAATAAAGGATCACTGAAAGGTAAATATGTTTTTAAAAGAGGAAAATAACAGGTCTGTGTCATTAAGAGGCCGAGGCACAAGTACTATATTATTTCAGATTATTTATTTACAGAAACATTTTCCCGTCAAAGTGTTGGCTTTCCTTCACAGCTGGCATGAGTTTGTGCACAAGATGGATCAAATTGAAATAAGAGCAATGCATGTGTCTGAACACTTCTCCATTTCCTCAGAGATTCCACCATCTTTCATCTCCACCTCTGCTTTCCTGCCAGGTTCCTCTCCGTTCTGTCACTCATCACCAGCAGCACTTACTTTTTGAGACCTTCTGGTGGATGAATCAGTTATCTACGGATCTTAATATTCTTATTGTGCAATCTGTTGTTTGATGGTTTGAATCTAAAGCCAGGAAGCAGTTTGGCTGAAAGCAGATGAACTTGGCCAGTGATCAACATCAAATGCTATTCGAGAACACATTATGCTTTCTTAATATGGCATACTTCCTGATTGAAACAAAATATTCAAAGTGGAAAAAATGTAGGCCAGGACTTGATTTTATCCAGTGGGAACTGATTGGATCATGAACAGTGGGCGTTTTGTACCAGAATGGAGCCAGAAGTGAATACAAGTTTGGAGTTAATTGTGTACAGTTTCTCCCCTTCTTAAACACAAATGACACACTCACGTTTGAGAAAGGTCAAGGGTCAACCACAAGAGCATCACAATGTAACCCAGTTGTTCAAATCTAGGCTTTGTTTTTTTTTTTGTTATAATTAACTGTACTAAAAATAATATTATTTATGAGTATTTTTGTCTTGTTTTCCAGTTAAAATATGTAATAAGATATAAAAAGACTTATTTCACAGATTTTATCCTCAACATAAGTGTATTTTGACTTACTGATCTGGAACTTGTGTTAATACATGTTTTTAACCTTTTTATATCTTAAAACCTGCCAGTGCAGTAAGACAAAATTTACCTTTAAATTAAAGATTTATTTTCTAAAAACAAGTCTTAATATTTTATACAGTGTTAAAAAAACTAAATTAATTTAAGAAGTATTTTTTTATTACATTAAAAGTAACTTGCCTTGTTTTAAAACTTAAGTGAAAAAGCACTGGTGAACAAACAATTATCATTCTAATATGCTGATTTATTATCAGTTTTGAAATTGTTGTGCTGTTTAGTATTTTTTGAAACTTTTGATTCTTTAAAGGAAAAAAAGTTCAAAAGAACAGCATTTATTCAAAATAGAAATCTTTTTATTCAAAATAGAGTATTTACTATCAATTTTTTCCTTTTATCACACCCTTGCTGAATAAAAGTATTAATTTCTTTCAAATAAAAAAGAAAGAAAGAATTTACTGACCCCAAAGTCTTGTATAGTAGTGTATATTGTAATACAAAATTGCTATTTTGAATAAACACTGTTCTTTCTACTTTTTACTTATCGAAGAATCCTGAAAAAAAGTATCAGATTTAGAGGCCCTAAAAATAACTGTTCCCAACACTGATTTTAAATCAGCCTATCAGAATGATTTCTGACACTGAACTGAATAATGCTGAAAATTAAATTTTGCTTCATAGGAATAAATTATATTTTAAAGTATAATCAAATAGAAAACTGTAATTTTAAATTGCAATAATATTGCACAAAAACATTGTTTGCTGTATTTTTTAACATACTGATACAGTATGAGCATGAGAAACTTCTTTAAAAAACAAAAAATCTTACTGATCCCAAATGTTTGAACAGCAGTGTATATATGACGATTAACACTGATGCATTGTTCGCAATTAGACCGGAACGTGCATTGAGGAAGTAAATAGAGTCAGTTTTCATTTCATGTTTACAGAGCGCTCCAGTGCTTTGCTGGCCATCATTGATAGAGGATTGTTCTGCTTTTAATTCTCTAGTATGCAATGCTGGGCTCTTTGTGTATGAGGGAATTCATAAAGTCTTTGTTAATATTTTGGCCACAAGCGACTGCCACACTTGTCTGTTTTTCAGAGAGTTGGCCTAACTGCAGTCGGAGTGGGAGACGGAGTCACGAATTGCCAGGTCATTAAGAGCTCAGTTTGGGAATTTTGCAAATTGTTCACAAATGGAATCTCAGCTCGACTGACTCTATCCCTAAAATCCGGTGGATTACTTCCCTCCCCTCTGTTACCTTCTGTACTCCTCCACTCCTATGTGGATTTCCTTCCCTGATCCCACTGTTTTCAGGCAGACAGACTATAACGGAGGTGAGAGACAGTGTGTCAGGATGAGGTAGAGCGTGTGAGCGAGCACTGAAAGGTAAAGAGTGCACTGGTGTGTTAGCATGATGACAGATGAAGATAAAGAGCGTTGAGAGGGGGCGGAGCTTCACTGTTTGCAACAGGCAAGAATGGGCACGTGCAGTAAGAGGATTCTGCCATGGCGACTGGGAATGGGAGGGGCTTCCTAGTGGATGTCAAAATGGGTGTGGCCTCAACGTTAAGGGGAGGAGTGGGTAACTTTTTGCCAGTCAAGTTCATAACTACAAAACATGTAGTTTCCAGTTTTGAATACCTCATGTCAAAAGTCATGAGAATACTAAAGAAGCATGTATACTGGCATGCCAAGAGAGAGAATGAAACGGCGGGGGGTGAGAGAGAGAACAGGCACAGAGACAGAGCAAAGGCTTGTCTGAGAGATGGCCAAGTATGATAAGTCGGTGAAAAGTTTTACTGTTTCTTTTTTACGCGGTGCAGAACACGAGGAGGCCGAGTGAGGACTGGAACAGCCCGTCTTCTAGCTCTGTTTTCCCCTCTGGTCTAGTCTTCAAGTGACACTTCCAGACTCTCGGGGAGATGTATTGTGTGTACGAGTAAGATGTCAGGATAAGATTACATGTCTCCTCAGAGCCAAACATGTGTACGATGTTGCTCGAGGTGGACGCCATGATGAATGTCCGAGCGATGGCGCTGGGATGGGAGTTTTGGAACTGATGCAGTGTTGTGGTGAAGATTCTTTAAACCACAAGTGGCTTATGATTTTAAAAGTATAGTTACATTTCAAATCAAAGCATCATGTTTTGAAGCCATTCATTTACAGGAAATGTGAATAAACTAGCTTATTAGAAATCACGTTTGAAAACTGTGATTAATCCTTGTGAATATTACCTTATCTATGTATATATGTTTATGTACATGTCCAATAATTTTAGTCGTTTGCGTATATTATTTACAATTTGTACAATTATTTTAATTGTAGTATTTAAAAAAAAATAGAAATTATATTTGATTTAATAGTTATTTTAATAGTTTTGAAAGTATTATTCATTTGTATGTAATGTATTTATTTTTAAAAACTTTTTAGATTTTGTATATATTTTTATTTTATTTATGTATTTATCTAATTATTTTACTAAACACACATTTTATTTGATTTAACAGTTATTTGAATAGTTTTGGAACTTGTGTTTTATTTAATTTATGTGTTTATTATTAATTATCATTAATTATTATAAAAAAAATTAAACAAAATGATTAACAAAATGTATTTATTTAATATATATATTTTTTATATTTTGATGTATTTGTTTTATTTTATTTATGTTTTTTTAATTATTTTACAAAATAACAAATTGTATTTGATTAAATTTTTATTTTAATCAAATTGATTCTATTATTTATTTTCATTTAATAAATATATTTATTTTTAACAACAAATTTAGTTTGGAACTTTTGTTTTATTTATTTATTTTTAACAAAATCTAAAACTATTATTTATTCATTTATTTATATGTTATTTATTATATGTTTTTTACAAATATTTTTCAAAATTACAAATTTTATTTAGAAAATTTTGCAAGTAGTATTTATTTTCATTAATTTATTAATTGTAAACAAAATTATTTTGTGTGTTTTTTTTATTATTATTATAATTATTGTTCCTGTTGATTATTTATGAATTTTAAAGCTATTATCCCATTACTGACAATGTAGTTATGTTAGTACCTCGGCTAATTTTACCTACCGTAATTGTTTCTCTGAACTGTCGGGAATTCTGGAATGTGTCATTGGGTTTAAACATGCATACTTTTGGGTAGGATGTGCTGTTGAGTTCGAACATTGTGGATTGTTTAGTGTGTGCTGAAGGTGTGTTTCATGACTCAAAATGTGTGTTTGAATAGTATGTATATGTGTGTCAACATCTGAGTGTTCCCTCAGGGAGCTACAAGGACTAGTTGTGGTAATCTGAGGCATGTGCACACAGACGGAGCTGAAATGAAGTGGTGTTCTGTGTCTCTGTCATCACCGGCAATCTGTCTGGACATATCCACGCACACAGAAACACATGACTCTCTGTTGCTTACACTCCGCACAGACTTCCTGAGCTGTATAACATGGTGCACAGATCTAAAAACTAGCAGAATATGCAATGCATGCTCAATCAATCCTTCCTATAAACATTTCAGGCCCCAGGGGAAATGTTCTTGTTCAGCGGTTGCGCTTTCATAGCTCAGGAGACATATTGGAGTTTCATTTAAAAGGCAGTTCAGCCAAAAATGAATATTCTGTCATCATTTACTTATTCCAAACCTATTTGAGTTCTTCTGTGAAACACACACACAAAATTTAATTGGTTGAAAAGGCATTTAACATTCAGTAATATGACTGTTTGGACTGCAGCGACACTAATAAAACATGAACTGAACTCAGTAGGCCTATTCTGTAGAGCTGCTTAGTTGAACTGAACTGAAATAAAATTAAGTGGTGAAATAATTTTCACTCGGAAATTGCTAGTAAATTCCACAAATAATTAGAAAGACATGGCAAAAAAAA
This sequence comes from Carassius gibelio, assembly GCF_023724105.1. Classification (NCBI taxonomy): domain Eukaryota; kingdom Metazoa; phylum Chordata; class Actinopteri; order Cypriniformes; family Cyprinidae; genus Carassius; species Carassius gibelio. The sequence continues at coordinate 21,530,906 of NC_068418.1, forward strand.
AAAAAAAACAGTAAATCAAATGTGAAATTTTAAAGACTAAGATAAAGAGAAGATAAAATTGTATTAATCTTTATTTTACTGTGTGAGTTTGTTTCATAACTAATGAACACTGCATCATTCACACTGCTAATAAACAATACTGAATCAAACGAGAACTAAATTGAGTTTAAAAATTACGTTACTGTCTTTTTAGAGTTTATTTAAAGCTGAAATTGTATTTGTTTCATAATTTAAGAAATCTGCAACATTAATACTGTAATTTTCTTGTATATTACTGGAAAGCTGCTTTGAAACAGTCTGTATTTTATTAAGCGCTATATAAATACATCTAACTTGATTTGAAAGTCATTAGCATCCAAAACACATAAGACCACATTTACTTCAATTGTTTGGAAAAAAATATTTTTTTTTAATACATTTTCTTTTATTTCCGTCATTTTTCACATAATAAATGTTTGGAATGACATCAGGGGGAGTAAATGTTGACAGATGAGCTATCCCTGTTCCAGATGTCCTACTTTAGAAATACAACGTTTTGAAAAAACAATTTTTCAGAACAAAAATCTTAGAAGATGATGGCTTAGAAAAAAATGGTCTTCATTAGCATCCATTTACTCTCATCGCTGTCTAGGAGAAGCAGTTGAGATATTAAAGAGATCTTCTTTGTGATTTTTCTCATTCCTTTGAGACCACACACAGGCAAACCAGTCCTGGCTAATATCTCTAATGCACCATGTCTGCTATCTGCATGCGGCAGATAAACCTGATTCTGAGGCTCGGCTCGGTGACTGGACGCCTGACATCATCAGCTCATCTGGTGCGGCTCGTCTGGCCTGGAAAGCAGAGACGACAGACAGCCAGCTAAGTGAGATGGATTTCCAGCAGTTCTGAGTCTGTTTGTCATCTGAGTTTTGTCACATGACAGGAAGTAGGGAATAGTGAGAGAGCAAATTCAACAAACGAGAGAGAGAGAGAGAGAAAACTATGGAAGACAAAGCGAAAACAAAACTGTCTTTAAAGATGTTCCTCTGGGTTGTTTAAAAACTATTGCAGGGTTAGACGAGTATAAGTTTGAAAACAGAAGAAAAAGGAGGGAGTGAAGCAGAGGTGGTGGAGAGTGATGGAGAAAAGCTTGAGCTCCAGAGAGAGAGAAGGAGCGCAGGATAAGTTGGGGGAAAGTTAGTGGCCCAGTGGGGATTTCTTCTGGAGTTCAACCTCCTTGGCTGGGGAAGGGAGAGAGGGAGGGAGGGGAGGAACTTGGGTCAGCACTATGAAGTTGGATTAAATGTCCAAGTCACCTTTTTTTCCACCCTCAGACTACACGAAACAGTTTCTAACAAAAGATTTTCAGTGGGAAAGAAGAAATTGCAGAGTTAGAGCAGTTTCTGTCTCTGAATGACAAAATGTAGGCACTGAAGGAAAAAACAGTCAATTAATCACACGGGAGCCAACCATATTAACAGTGCCACAATATCACATTTCAGTAGTATGAGTGTAGCTGGGGAAAAGTTGAGAATGGAGATTACAGAGAGTGAAAGAAAAGTCTTATGGTCATCAGGATATACATATACATAAACCTAACTGTTTTTGATAAATTCTTTATGCATTAAATTCCTTTTGAAAATAAAGACTCATCATCAGTATTTTTTTATTTTTGTTGAATACAAAAGATGTAAACATCCTTAAAACAAGATTAGTTCACTTGAGAAGCAACACTATCAATATTAATATATTTTTTTAGAAATGACACCTTAAGTTATTTTGAATATTTATTTAATATTCAATATTCAAAACATTTTTTTTTATAAAAAATATTTAGTTTTATTTAGAAAAAAATTACCACTTTTATTCAGCAAGGACACATTGCATTGATCAAAGGTAACAGTAAAAAGACATTTATAGTGTGACAAAAGTTCTTTTGAACTTTCTATACATCAAAGAATCCAGAAAAAATGCATCGCAATTTCCACAAAAATAATAAGCAGCACAAATGTTTTCAACATTGATAATAATAAAAAAACATTGTTTCTTGGGCACAAAATCAGCATATTAGAATGATTTCTGAATAATCCTGTAACTTTTAAGAAAGAAGTAATGGCTGCTGGTAATTCAACTTTGCCATCACAGGAATAAATTACATAAAAAAATAAAATTATGCATAAGGTAATGTTAATGATGTAAAAAAAAAAGTATTTAGATATTTTACTCTAAGTTTTGCTCCTTCTTAAAAGGACTCCGGTTTTATTAGAATTCATAGCTTCCTCCTTCCACCATTGTATACTTTTTGATCAGTTTCTTTGTTTGTTCTTTTGTCACCCTCAGACTTTATGACACAACAATTACATGAAAAACCTCAGTGTTACAATTGATGTACTTTACTGTCTGCTCAAACAAAAGGGCCATTAAAGTGTCCTACTCTCTCTCTCTCTCTCTCTCTCTCTCTCTCTCTCTCTCTCTCTCTCCCCCACTCATATTCTCCTCTGTCTCTCCCCTGCTCTCTCTCTCACTCTTTCTTCCTGTCTCTGTCTATGAGGGTCGCCTAAAGAAAATAAATGAGAACCATAACAAAGTCAAGAGCCACAAGATCAATAAACAGCCTAATGAATACCATTCTCAGCACATGCCCCGACGTGCTCGGAGAAGGACTCTTTGTTTCTTTGTAAGTGTGAAAAAGCAAAGGGGGTTTGGGAAAATGAAGGGCAGAATGCCGCAGAGTGGGAAATTGTGAGTGTATTTGGAAGGAAGGGCAGTATGTGTTTATGGAGAGCCCGAGCAGCAGTGCAGATTGACAGGAAATGGTTTCTTTTCTTAGGGGGCCGGGCCGTACCATTACCAGTGGGGCGATAGGGGTCGGGAGGGGGGTGAAGATGGACGTAGGCACCTCTGTTGCTTCTGGCATTGTGTTCAGCTGTTTGCTTGACTTGAACCCTGGTGGCTCCATCCACTCTCCAGCTGTTCACTTATTGAAAGCCATTGGCACCGAAAATGGCAGAGCTATTTATTTCATTGTGTTTAAAAAAAAAAAAATTGTGTGTCTGTGTGTGTGGGGGGGGGGGGTGTCATGATTGTCTGTGTGTGGCGGAGGTATATGTGGTTTATTAGGGGTAACTAAGGTTATGAGGGTTATCTCTGACTGGTTGTCTCTGAGCTACTTGTTACTTGGTCTAGTACTTGTAAACCAAACACAGTGGTCATGGTTTTGTAAACCTGAAAAAATACTGAGAATGTTCATTTCCAGGCCTGGAAAAGTTTTGGAAATGGTTAAAACCATAAAAGGGAAAATACATGTTTCTTGTTGTGCTCTGCTCTGAGGTTTTGTCTCAGCTGGATATTGTCACAAATCACCATAGAACATTAGTTTCTCTTATTAGCGAACAAATGGCATCAGTATGTATAATCGCTTACTTTTATTGATGCCGAATCTTGGTATTTGACACACAAATGGAAATCTATTGCAGCAATCTCTATGAGATGATTTTGATCAGCCTGAAAGGTCATGCAAAAAAGGTCATTAATCAAAATTGTTTTGGAGCCCTCAATAGTCCACGTAGATGCCATATGCAATTTTACATGAATGAAAACAAGGCTGTGATGAACAGAAGTACATTTATTCTTATATATTATATATTTGATTAATTCTATTAGTTTTAAATTCTACATTTATTTATTTATTTTCTTATTTGTTTGTTTATTCATTAATTAATTAATTTCTATTTATCAAAAGGCTGTAAGGAATAGAAATACACTTTATTTGATAGACTTTACTGTGACACATCTAAATGTATTTTTAATTAAAAAAAAAAAAAAAAAAAAAATATATATATATATATATATATATATATATATATATATATATATATATATATATATATATATATATATATATATATCATTTAAAAAAATTTTTTTTTATTTATTTAACTATTTTGAGGCCGACACAGAAATCAGTTAGGGTTGTTTGGCAAAAAATTCATACAGTCGTCTGTTTATCTCTAAATGTGCTGCTAAACCAGTATACCATTGTCAGGGTAGACGTCATATTTCATTATTCACAAATGATAATGAGGCTGTCAGAGATAGATGTACAGTCCATTCAAGGTCCTAGGTGATATCCAGGCACGCTGAGAAGAACTCTGTAGAGAGCTCATTAGAATTACTCATTAGAATTACCAATTAGAATCATAATAAATATTTGATTAATTTGTTAATGCTGTCAAGTCCATAGACTCCCTCTGGGCCTGGTCATGTCTAATTTCCACAACCATGTTTCCCAGTTTTTTTTTTACTCTCTTAATATATATTAAATAGTACACATTTTTGTACTTGGTCAGCTAAGCATGCGTCTTTAGCGTACACATTAATCTTACATTTAACCGTCTGTATGCTTCTACCCCTCACAGCCTAATTTTCACGCACGTCAAATGAAATATGCCATCCACTAACTGTAGCCCATGGGAAAGGACTCAGATTCATCATGTCTTGGTTGCAAGTGTGAAGACAAGCCTGACATTCCTTCCCAAGTTCATCTTCCTGTTGGTCTCCTGCTTGGCGTCCTCTAGCGCATGGATTCTCCCCACGCAACTGAATAAAGTTCCTCTTTTAAAAGCTTCTATGAGGGCCAGAGGGGGCTTTGAATATTCGCCACATACTTAATGAGCTAGAGACATCAGCGGCCATCAGTCATTTACTCTGTTTTTGTGGAGACAAAGGCGAGAATTTTGCCCTGGCATCTGCTGCTTGCACAATGCTCTCCCTCTTTCTCTTTTTCACTCGCTCGCTCTGGACTTTAATGTGGTTATGATTAGAGATGGGGCTGAGGGACGGGTTCCGGGAGTGGGGGGGGGGTGTCTCATATGTACTGCAAGGGAAAAAGGGGGAGGTGCGCAAAGCAAGAGAGCGTGTTTGTGTGCGGTGCGTGCTGAAATATGAATCACAAAAGAGACAAAAAGAGGCCAGAGAGAATCAAATAAAAGTTTGTCCTCTAACCAGATTAGAGCTGGCAATACAAACACACACTGTGGCCCCTCCCTGTGGCCCTCTCTCTCTCTCTCTCTCTCTCTCTCTCTTGCTTAACCCTCGCTCTCTCACCCCCACCCCCCTCTCTCCACCCCCCTCTATGTGCGCAGGACTGAGGCAGTTGGTTCGCTCCAGTGTGTCTGAGAGCCCCGAGTGCTATGTGGGGCTGTTATTTAGGTCTGTTACAACACGCTAGGAGCAGCTCACCCCGAGCAACCAGCACCGCAGATCAGCCAGAGAGGGAAAGAGAAACAAGCAGCGTGACAGAGAGAGAGAGAGGAAACGCTTACAAGAGCAAAACCAGCAGGATCAGGCAGCACGTATATATCCTGACTAGAGGAATTCCAGCAGGGGATTTAGCGCTGTTGTAGCTGCTGGTGTTGTTATTGTTTGGTTTTTTTGGTGACGCGAGGCGGGTGGGCATCGGGGACGCAGCATGTTCGACTGTATGGAGGCTCTGGGCATGGGTCCCCGCCAACTCTACGATGTCACCAACCGGGGTGCATGCATGCTTCGGAAGGCGAGCCCCTTCTATGCAGGACTGGACCCTTTTGCTTGGACGGGGACGGCCAGCGTACGCTGTAAGTGCCTTTTCTTATTCTTTTAAAGGGGCCTCACATTGACCACAGAACGATCGGTGCCAAACAAACTACTCCAGCTGCATTCGTCAAGCTGCGTCTGTGTGTTTTATAGACTGTTCGAGTCGATCTGTTTCCTAAATTGTCACGAGCAGAGTCTGGTTTCACCGATGGTGTGGGTAACCTGATTTTTGACCTTGTTGGTTGATGAAAAGTTAAACAGAAAGGAAGTAATGCGAGAGGGAGAGATGAAAGAGAGAGTGTTTGAGAAAGAGAGGGAGAGAGAGAGAAGTGGGTGGGGGGGAACCTGACACTTTGCTATAATTTCAGTCATGCAGATTGCATTTGTCTTCTTCACTTCACAATTGCGCCTGACAGCTCTGGTATCCCAGCATGCCTGACCATGGCTCGGCCCACACAACAGCATCAAACAAGCGTAAAAGTGAAAAAACGAGAGGGACATTACTCAAGTATGTGTCACTGATGAAACTGGAATTGGAAAACGGATTGTGTGATTAGACTCTGACAGGAAGCCAAATTGCAAATGGCATTAAATAAATAGTAAGGAACTGGCGTAAATACACTAAGTGGAAAGTTCACTAAGAGCTAGAATAATTGGACCGCTCTTCGATTTTCTCCCTTTTTCATTTTCTGTATCTGTTTCAACCGTTTTATTTTTCCTCCCTCTGTTCCAGACCTTAAACAGCCTTTGGCTTTAAAAACAATCATGCTTTATCATAGACAAAACTCAGGTTCATTTTCTTAAGGGATCAGTCTGAACTTGATGAGAGAACTGAGAAAAAAACTCTAATGTCCAGTTCAGTAAACATCCCTGTTACCCTTTTCCCAAAATGCACGGCGCTCTTGCTGATTTCCATTTGTATTTGTTGAAGCTTCTGCTTTTTGTTCCTCCTTTTCGGCCTCTGAGGGCGACTCATCTGTCTTCATTAATCGTGAAAGACACCAACGTTTCAGTGGCTGTCAGCCACACTGGGTTCTCTTTAATGAAGACAGATGCCCTGTCTGAGCTCGACCCGGAGGGGAGGGGTAGGGTGGGAGGTCCATAATGCCTCTTCTCCTTGGCCAGGGCCCTGATGATAACAAGATGAAATCTGTTTATTTAATCAGTCATGTCTCACCAACGCTACACAAGCACACGATCAGGGCCCATGTTGGAAAAAGAGTCCTATGACTGCACTGCCGCTGCTTCTCGAATTCTGTTTCTTCCTGGTTCCAGGAAATAGCAGAGATCGAGAGGCAATCGGACAGACCCCACTGCCCTCAGGGAAGAACAGGAGCGGTGTACTGTTACAAGCCACCATGCCCGGTAACCTCTGTAAACAAGACCGGCCTATCCAACACAGGATACACACAGTTGTTGATCTTCATTGTCCTCTTAGACCAGTTTAATCAGTGTTTAGGCCAGTGTTTCATTAGGGGCAGGACAGCCACAGTGCATTGTGGGTAAACTTCTCTAAGAGTTCAATTTGTCTCACTGTCTCTTAAAGTTTCAGCTTTTTGTGTCTTTATTTGATTAGAGAGCAGCAGAGAGGGGGTAGGGACACATAGCAGGCCAAGCCTCGAACCTGCGTCAGCAACATTAACACCATGACTTAACGTATCTGGGAGATTTTGGCAATTTTTATTTAGGAATCTGTCGTGAGGAAGTTTCCTTCTCTTAAAAATAGTTTTTCTACATCTGGTACTTTTTGTTGAATTCTAGACCATAAGTGCCTTTCCTTGGCTTTAGGCAAAGTGATGTCTGTTTCTGCCTGGTGTCATCATAAACTCTAAATATTCTGGATTGTGCTGGTCATGTGACTCTACACCGATGTTAAAAAGTTTAGGGCCAAATATATAAATATATACATAGATGCATTAAACTGAACAAAAGTTTCCTTTAAAAAAAAATTTTACATTTCAAAAATTTGTATAATAAATGTTTTTCTTATGAACTTTATATTCAGCAAGAAACCTGAAAAAAAGTAATCACAGCTTCCATACAAATATTAAGCAGCATAACTGATTTGAAAAATTATTATTTTTTTGGGCACCAAATGATTTCTAAAGGCTGATGTGACACTTAAGACTGGAGTAATGGCTGTTGGGCTGTTCCGCTTTCCATCACAGGAATAAATTGCATTAAAAAAATATATATAAAATATATATACATAGTTGTTTTACTTTCTAATAACATTTCACAATATTACTTTGTTGAATGTTTGAACGCCTTGTGTGTTTTTGACGTGCTAAATCTACATTTTTGGATTACACTTAGATGTTTTGCTTTTATTTTCCTCACCTGATTAAAATGCACCAGTTTTCTGGTTTGTAACAGCTTGCCCTACACCATTCATAAAAGCCCCTGCTGCCTGTTAGAGGTGGAGAGCTAGAGAATCCCATCTCACTGTTAGTGTGGCCAGTCTTTCCTGCTTTTATGTGCAGCAGTTCAAGACCTTTGCAGTTTTTTTAAATTCAATGTCAGAGGTTATGGAGAGGCTTTGCACGGGCCAATGTCAGCTCTCGTGACAATGTGAGCTGCTCTTGTTCCATCCCTGAAAGGGAAGAGAGCTGAAAGAGCTTTTTATTGAGCAATCCTTGAAGCACCAGGGCCCTATTGAGCCATATGTCTAAAAAAAGGAAGCATGCAGGTGATTTAGTAATCAGTTCATAAGAAAGATATCTTCACGTTTGTCTGGTGTTCTTAATTTCCCTTTTTATTTCCTAAGATGTTGCTAATGATGTGTAACACTAAAATTTCATAGCTTTGTAAGACTGTGAGAAAGTTTTGTGTACATTTTTAATCATTAAATGATGTGTTTTTGCTTCATTAAAATAAGGACTAGAATCCGGGATCGTCTTCCTGACCTGATCATTCGGGCTCATACACACACGCCACTGTTTTCTGCTAAGTGTGCTGTCCACATCAGAGTCTGATAAGCTCTCTGAAACAGAGCTCTCCGTGAAAGACAGGGAAATGAGGGCTTCCTGTGTCCGCTGTCACACGCAGGCCGATCTCATTTTTTGTTTTAATGGAAGTCCTCAATAATTTCGTTATAATTACAAAAAGATTCAATTAAAAGATTAGAGTGCCCGACAAGGCAGGGGAATAAAAAACGATACTTGATTGATTCGATGCTTGAGAGAGTGTGTGTTTGTGTCTCTCAGCATGTGTGTATGTTGTAGGAAAAAGGGAAAAGTGGTTGGCCATGAGAGATTCACACTGATTGCCTCCCAGTCCAACAATAGAGATATACTCTGTTTAAGTTAAAGAAGCTGTGAATATTTGTACTTCTTAAAACTTGTGCTCTTCAATCTTGCACTTCATTTCAAGCACATTCTAGCCCAGTGTGGGTTGTCAGCCTTATAAATTAAGGATGCACTGATAGTAAAATTCTAACTGATAAGCCTATAATTATTTTCATGTTATAGCCGATAAATGGCTGATATTTAAATATCATTATATTTTGCCCAAATAGATTAAATATGTTACACTAAAATCAGTCGTTTTGGATGCTGCAAGTTCAATTTAGGCATCAAACATCATAATGTATAGTATAAAATGAATATTTTTTCTAAAGCATTATTAGTGCTTTTAAAGATGAACTAATTAAGGATTAGATTATGGCAAAGTTTATCTAAATTTAAAAAGGAGAATCCACAGTTACATATCCAATGCATACCTAAAAGGTAAGCTTATTAAATATCGAATTTCATAAGAAATGTGTCTTTGCTGTATTTATGTGTTTGTAGCTTGTGCGTATGCATCTGTGAAGTATGCATAAGGTGTCTCAATGCATTTTGCTGATTTAAAGGTGGTGCAGTAGCTGTTTATGGATGGCCGTTGAACTCGAAGAGAGGGAGACAAAGGCAAACCCAAAAGAGGAGGCCTGACGTGGCTGCGGAGATTCCCCAGTCTGCCGCTGAAATCCATTTGCTGCCGTTTGGGCAGTTTGTAATATCCTGGCAGGGTCAAGGAACCCTAAATAAGAAAGATCCACCTCTCATGGAACAGCAAAAATTACTGTTTTGCATTGCTTAAAGGAGGGGCGAATTTTAGACTGACTGTGAAATGATCAGAGGGTGCAGTTGATAGAACCAAAACATGCACATGGTTCTGTTTGGTTTAGACTATTAGGCGAGTTCTTTGCACCTTGTTGTAGATTTCAGAACCGTCCCAATGGGCAAGCTGAAAGACTCATTGGACAGTCCACATTTGTCTCACATCTATTCAGGAAGCATTGCTAATTAGCTAATCTTTCCACTTCAGTTTCATGGGTCTCTGAAAGACACAAACAAGGCCAGGCATCATGGGATTGAAAACTCTGGGTGAGGCTCAATGGCTGTCATAGTTTGGCCATCACCTCCCTTTTGTCCGATGACTTAGTGGATGTTTACTGAGAGCTCCAGTGCCTGGTTGGCAGTTTCTCTCTGGGGGCGAGGCGTTGGCAGGATCTTTGTCAGTCTGAAACCATGTGTGAGCTCAGTGTGAGGGGAGAAGTTCTGTTACCAGCGTGTTGTTGACTGACGGCTTGGCTCCGTCGTTACTAGCGCTCACTGTTATGTGAAAATGTGAGGCGAAATATAGCTCAAACCCCCACTATGTTTGTCTGCAGCTGGGCAGCAGGAACTCCCCGTCAGTCGATCGCTGGTTTTATCTAAAATGAGAATCAGGTTGAGGGGTTGCAGCACTGTTGATGAGACGATGCATCTAAGAAGACATTGATTCTGGTATCGTGTTGTAATGCTAGCGCTGAGATCTAATGCATATTTCAGTGTTTAACGTAACCTCCATGCTTTTTGGTTGTTTAGAAATCTGCATATTATTGCTGTGAAACCTACAAGGATGAAACAATACTTTCAGACTGATTATATCAGTGGTTTTATGTCACCTTATGTCACGAGCTGATAATCTTGCAGCTCTTGTCACGAAAAACATCCTGTTGTACGAAGGGGAGGGATGGTCAGCAAGTCATCCACCAACCAACTAGTTGATGTAGTTTTTCTTATTTTCTCTCTGGTATTTTTAGTGGTATTGATTTAAAGGGGAATTAATATTTCTCTGAGATTTTCAAGTGCTGAGTGTGAGCTGTGCTGGGTGTGAGATGTGGTTTAGCATGGTCAGTGCGGTAAAACTCCCAGAAAGAAGTTGCGCCTATATATTTGTCCCCTTTAAAGCACTGTCATTATTGCCATGAAAGCACCACTTGAATAACAAATACACTGCCTTTGAGCATAAATGTTAAGAATATTTCTATATGGCATAAATTGACTTTTCTCTCTGATATTTTAAGACAACACGTCAATATCTAAACCATAAAAATTGTGTGTTAAAATGCATAGTTGTCTCCATGTATATATATATATATGTGTGTGTGTGTATTTTTCAATTTGTACAATTAGTATAGAGAGAAACGCATTTTCTTTATTTTTCAAATAATAGTATAAGAAAAAGTATATGAAAAAGTACATATATTTTACATTTTGTGTGTGTAGATGGAGGTGAGAGGGCATCCTAAATCAGGCATAAAAGATGAATGGATTCAAGAGCCCAAGCATGCTTGTTAGGGAAGACCATCTGTACTTTACCCCCACACATCCATCTTTTTAAACGATCATCTGCTGTCTAAAGACTCATCACAGGGTTCAGAATGAACAGGAACAACACCGTCTGTCTGGTGGATGGCGTCTATGGCGCGGCTGATCTACGCTCCATTTAGAAAAGCTGTGTTGGCTCTAAATAAAAAGAGTATTGTGGTTTAGTCAATACGATGGGGTTGGATTTGTCTCTCAAGGTGACTTCCTAAAGGGCTGAGCTCTGTCTATTGCTCTCCGGGTGTTACGAGAGTACATCAAACCGCACGCAGTATTGTTTTGAAACTTTGCAAATGCCAGTTTCCACGAAATATGCCCATCCACACCCTTGGGGAGTTGCTGAAGGCGTGATGCCACACTAAAGTGAAAAATTCCACTCGCGTAAGCACATCTTATTGTAATTTCCCCTATAGTCAAAGCAGAAGTTTCTCACAGACTCGCCCTTGTGCCATTAGAAAGAACAGAACTGTGCCAGGCTGTTGAACTGATAATGAAAGAACGAGTATTTATACACAAGAGACCCACAGCTACTATAAACATCAACCACGAATCACACAAACAGCAGGAAGCCACAACTCTGTTGGGTCCTCGCCTTATGCAAAGCAAAATTTTGTTTGAGCTCATGCAGTTTCTAAATAACAACAATTAGATGAGATCGAAGCAGGTCAAACAGACCTGTACTTTATTTTTACAGAATTAAGGTGTCCGCTTTCAAAATTCGGCTGTTTCTTCTTTTGTGGTTTCTATTGTTTGGGGAAGGAAGCAATTAGGTCCCGAGTCCCGCCCCAGTCCCAAGCCAAAAGAGACACTTCAGGCTGTAAGTTGCCTGTCTTAAAGCAGGTGAGCGCAGACAGATGGTGAGAGGAGGTCTGCAAGGACCAGAAGATCAGAGATAATGGGAAGATGAGGCTGTCTCGCTGCCTGTTGGCTTGATCAATGGTTGTGTCCATGGAGGACGCATCCAGCCATTGGAGTGAAGAGGAATTAGAGGAGACACTCTCACTCAGGGGTTGACAGCACAGATGAAGCCTGGTGGGGGTGCTGGAGATTCAGTGGAGTTGCAAATTTGGATGTCTGTACCAGAAATCTGTCTTCTCTGAAACAGGCCTTCATTCCCGGTCTTTGTGCTCTGATTACCCCTCACTGTCTAGTTTGGATAGAATCCTGCTAGAGGAATAGGACACAAGTCCCTTAAATGGTTTACTAAATGGGCCTTGTTTTGCACTACACAAAAGCTTTCTGTCAATAAACTCTTGAATTGTTCTTTTGCAGAACTGTTTCTTGTAGAAAGGTGCCAGCAGGTTCTAGTTTCTGTGAAGAACCGCTGAATAGATGACTTTCTAAAGAGCTAGGGAATTGAAAAGGTCTTTGTGGAGGTTTCCTCTATGGCTTTGGGCTATAAAAACCATTTTGTTTCTAATTGAAAACTTTATTTTTAATTAAATAGTCTTTCAGTGGACACTTTTATCTAGAGCAGCTTACATATTGCAAATTACATTTGTTATAGAGACAAGCCCCTGGAGCAACCCAAGGGTAAATGGCTTGCTCAAGGGCATGATGGATCCAATGAAGATCAATGGAGTTAAACCAGCAACCTTCTGGTTACCAGAGGAGAAAAAAAGACGCCTTTGGTAATAGAGAGAACAGTATCTATGTAAGCTGTAGTTGAGAGGGTGTCTGATTGCCTGTAATCCAGGAAGGACTCAAGTGTCCATTGATGTGTTAGTGCCACTCATTCAGGGGTCATTCAGGCCAAATGCTGGCTCACCTTTATCCAAAAATGCCTCTGGTCAATGAGATGTTGCAGATTGAGGGTAATTTAACTTTAAATGGATAGTTGATCCAAAAATCATTTACTGATGTGGCCATATTAGCAGAACTGCAACATATTTTTGCAAGCAAAAAAGGGTCTATTGTCTACTGTCAGTAGCATAGAGAGGTAGGAAGCATTTCCTATACAGAAGTCACTTTCAAACCAAGAAACTTCCTGTTGGTCAGTGTGGGAAAATCACATGACCAACTGGAAAATAAGCAAAACTTGCATTTTGCAACACCCAATTATGCAGATATATGTTGGAATGTCTCCATTTCTCAGAGCAACAGACATTTTTCAAATTATTCTTATGTTGTTCCAGTCATGCAGGTTTGGACTGACTTGATGGTGAGTAAATGATGACAGATGCTACATTTTTGGGTGAACTAACCTTTTCAGACAGATCCAGCCATTAAGTCTGCTCATACCTGTTGCCCTTTTGTTCACCTTGCATGATGGGGCTGACCTACGGAAGACCTATTGCTGGCCGACTCCATGACTGAGAACGATAACTGTATGTGTTCATGTATGTGTTCATACCTGTGTGCTGGTTATGACATGAGGGTGTAAATTCCTTCAGTCTTGTCCAGTCTGGGCTGTATGTAAGTCTTTCTCTCTTTTTCTGTCTTTAGCTCTGAGCCATCTTTTGGATGGCAGCCCAGTTTTATCACAGGGCTTCCTTTCACAAAGGGCCTTACTGCAAAAAGAAGGACTCCTCCTTTTTACAGGCCTGGGATGGAGCGCATGAGAGGGAGGGATAAAAAGTAGAAAAATGGGAGGAGAGGAGGGGGAGATCAGGTAATGAGCTCTCGGACAGCTGTTGACATCAACTGCTACTGCTCAGCACCTTTAATGAAGGCACACACACCTCTTAGTCCAGTAACTTAACCATCCTTTTGCACTGCATCTGTGGTGCAGAGACATTGTTATTAAACTGGCCTCTTGAAGTAATTTTAGAAGGTAGGTCAACTCCTGAATTAAAGTTTTTAATTAGGGGTGCACTTGAAATCAGTTGTTGTCTGATATTAGAGATTTATAACTATTAGATATTACATTTATAAATATCTGATAATAATGGATCTTTATTTTATTAATGTAATTTATTTTATTTTACAACAAAACATTATCCACTTTTATTTATTTATTTTGTTGCTTAGTGCGTTAAATGTTTTGTGTGTGTGTGTGTGTGCTGAAAAATAGTATTTTTACCATTTACATTGCTTTTTTAAAGTAAATTTACCATGTAAATATTAATATGTGACCCTGCACCACAAAACCATTCATAAGGGTCATTTTTTTTAAATGAACACTTATACATCATCTGAATGCTGAAGCTTTCCATTGATTCATGGTTTGTTAGGATAGGACAATATTTTGCAGAGATTTTATAACAAGTATTATAATCTGGAATCTGAGGTTGCAAAAAAATCTACATATTGAGAAAATCATCTTTAACGGTGTCCAAATGAAGTTCTTAATAATGCATAATACAAATCAAAAATAAAGTTTTGATATGAAGAGTTTGGTTTCAAAATGCTATAAATACATTTAGATTAATTTGAGTAAAAATTTGTTTTCTTTACCAAGAAAGTGGCTAAGTGAAAACCATTATTTTCTGTTTCAAACTTGCACATAGTATCTTTAGGTTATAATAACATAAAGTCCATGTTTTGATTTTCAAAGATTTATTATAAAATGTTTTCTTTTTCCCCAAAATGCAAAAACAACAAAAAAACTAAACAAAACAGTACTGTTCGTTTATTTTATTTATTTTTTTTAATGCAATAAATCCATTGAATCAATATGAAAGTTGTTTTTCATATTGAAACTGATGAAAATACAAATTTTAAATTGATCCACATGATCCATTATAATCTTATATACAGACACTGGACTAAAAATACATTCATCAGTCATCATTTCCAAAATGAATTCAACGAGTCATCTTGTTAAGGCTATAAATTAAATAAAGCAATAAAATTTAATTTAGGTCAATAATATCTTATTAGACCACAGAAATTCTAAAATGGCATTTGCCTTGCATTCAACTTCCAAAAGTGCATTCATCCTTGCTATGTTACATTCATTTAATTGACTAGTGCTATGTGCTGTATTAACAAAAACATAAATGTCATTCATAAAAACACTAAAACTGACAAGCTACGCAATATCGCATTCGATTATTTATCTAATGAATGCGATATAGCATAGCTTCTCAGTGAACTACGGCTCTGTGTATTAAATGCATCTTAATTTACATCTGAATGCACATGCAGATTTACCGGTAATATTAATCACAGAACCAGCTTTACTGACAAGATGCGCATGGCAATCACGTGCAATTTATCCCTTAAGCCCTTGTTTGTTGATCATAAAGTAAAAAGTAGATGAGGAAAATTAGGATGCTGAGTGTATTCAAAGCGCCACCATTACTGTCCAGAGTGCATGGAATTGTGCACTGTGATTGTTTGAGCAGATATAATGCATTCTGCGAAAAGGGAGACTGTCTTTTTTCATGGTTTGGAAAAAAAGGGAGAAAACATTACCTAATAACTCTGCAAATAGTGCATTTTGCATAAAATTATAAATTGTCTTTTCAATACCCACCAGATACAATACTGATTTTGGCGGAAGCTCAAAAAAAAAAAAGGCGTTTATATAGGCGTTCAATAAAATCAAATAATCAAAAATAAATAATTTTGATCCATACAATGTATTTTGGCATATTGCTACAAATACACCCCAGCGACTTAAGACATAGTATCTGGAAATTGTTCAAATCTTTGTTTGACTATTTTATTTTATTTTAGTTTCAGCTTGTTTACTTTTTTCAAAAAAAATTTAGATTGTAAATTTGCCTAGTACTTGACAAATTATTATCTGAAATTAGTTTGACTCTTTGTTTAAATGATTGTCTCTCTCAATACATCAACATTTCTACTCTAGCTGCAATATGTGAATTTACAAATGTCGAAAAACAGCTTTCAGTAAGATAAAGTCTGCAATCAGTGAGAATACATCCAGCG